>NC_092523.1:40525833-40844666 GCF_037038585.1 Patagioenas fasciata
TTTTAAGTGAAATCAGCATAGGCAAGTTGCATGTATTCCTATATTTATATAAATCACATTCTACTGATCAAATGGATCAATAAAAACTATCTAAGCACGTGATTTAGTGTGTGTGTCATCATTCACAGCATAAATATCTACCATGATCAAGAATCTCACTGATATTTGTTAAACACCTTTGTGTAACAGCAAATGTGGTTAAATTTTATTTCAATTTGCTGCAAATTAAAGTGGAAGATTTATAATAACTTCATATTCTTGCTTTGCTTCAAGCTTTTCCTTCTTCTCTTTTCAAGTCTGCAAGATTTCTGCCCAAAAGCTACCTGCTCTTGCAAGTTGCTCAACTATGAGCAGTTAACAATTTTCCAGACTATGGACTGTAAAATGAGATAAAGATTATACTGCAAAAATTACCTAGCAGAAGAAGTCCAACTATCCCAGCCTAAACTGGTTTCCTGTGTTTCAGCCAGTTATTCTGATGTAGAAGACTGAGTGTACTGAAGTCTAGATTTTAACCACTGTCTCATTTACTTAACAAAATCTATTCTGACCAATTTCCACTGCTGACCCAGTTTTACAAATTCACTCTCAGTTTGTTTCCTGATCCTCCCAAGGAGGTCAAGGGAGGTAAAGGCAGAAAAGCATATTGTCTGACAATATGCCTGTAAAATCCACATTCTCCCTTTTTATTGACTGTATGCCTTTTCACTGTTACCTGATAATATCATTCATAGGGGAGTCCTCTGATAAAAACCCTGACATCACATGAGCTTCTTCGTGCAAGAAAATGGCCAACAAGTTAAGATCACTGCATAGATAATTACATGCATTAAGCTGCTTTTCCAAAATAAGTCATAATCAAGCCAGTAAGTGAATATTCATTTTGCAATAAAAGTATATACTTTCCCTGATTTAAAAAAGTCTAAATGTATAATAGAAATATTCAGAATTAGGAAAAAGCAGAATCAGGAAAGAGGGTCCCAAGCTTTTACATCCTTCAAATAAAATTCAGGTAATTTTAGTGGGTTTACTCATTTTTTTTTCCCACATTCTGCCCTGAAAAGTAGTGAGCAATACTCGCTTATGTAAATAAATAAACACGACCTTCTTGCCTTGAACTTTTAATGGGATTTATATTTTTATTTTGTTTTGCTGCCATTTCTTTTTCCCTCCCAATATAAAATGATCAATCAGTTGCCGAAAATATAATTAATATTGTTTTCAGTTGTGCAATTCTACAGCATGATAAGCCCATGACAAAATTTTCAATAAGCTTTGTCTGCACTAGAAAGGTAGCAACGCTGCCCAGGAAATAAGCCAAATGTAAACAAACTCTTCATGGTAATTTGACAAGAATATATTATCAATTTCAATACATAAAGCAATACCATCTATTCCTCTAAAAATTATTCACCTAAATGCATCTTATTTTCATAGTCATAATGGTTACTTACTACGTTTTTCTACCGATTACTCTTTAGAGGACTCGGGGGCAAGTACAGAAAAGGGCTAGCCGAAAACGAGCCTTACTTTTAAGAGAATCTTAACTTTCCTGTAATTATGTTATCTTTAAAAATGTAGCTCAGACCTCCTTCCTGCTTTAGCCATTTCATGTCAACTGCCCACTGTCACATAGCAGCATGCCCAGACACAAAGCACTGGAGTGACTGACAGGAGCCACTACTCTGAAAAACACTGATTCAAGACAGCAGGGAGGCACAAGGTAGGTCCAGATGGAAAGAAAAGTGTTGAAAAAGATACTTGATAAATATGGAGATTTTCACTGTTTGTGATGCTTGAAAATACAAATATTTATATTTTTGTTACTAGGTAACTCTCTGCAAAAAGACAATAACAATTAAAACAACAACAACAACCCCCCCCCCCAAAAAAAAAAAAAATCCACTTAAATCTATCTCCAGTTTACCATCAGATACATGTTTTTGAAAAGTCTATCTGCAAAAGATTTAGTGCTCTAACGGTCTTATTAGAAACTCAGTGTTCATGAATCAGGCGAGAAGTACAGAACAGAGAAATGAAGTTTAGTATCTTAAACTATTCCATCTACACCTGCCACAATTCACACACTTATGTATATCTGAATTTCAGCCTGAAATTACAAGGATTTCCAAACCCTCTTCATCTTGACTTAGTTGTTACCAAAGTTTCATATTGCTTTTAATAGCTGTGGGTTTAACTCCATGCAAATGGCTGAAAAATCCACTCTGCTTTCTGAAGGAAAAGTATTTATGAGAACTGTACTGTAAATAAAATACCTGATGTGAATCAAGTAATTTGACATACAATTCATAATTGCTGTGAATATAAATAATTCTGGGTTTACTTATGTATTTTTCATTGAATCCTTTACTTAGATTTTAATGGCTGGATTCTTCTTCCTAGTGAAATCAACAGGAATTTTGGCTGAGTTACTGTTTCAGTTACAACAATTAAAGCTCAGACAATCAACATACATGTCCCAAGGTCCTTTCAAAATGTAATTGTAAGGACTTGAGATTGTGGCTTAAGGACAATAAAAAAACAATGAAAAACAGGAATGCTCAGCTAATAGTATTATTTAAGCAGTAAAGAAAATAGTTACTGTAACTTTCCAGGAGTAGGAATCATTGCATGTGAGTATATACACATTTGGCAAAAAAAAGTGCTTCACAAAATTCAGCTTTAATCCATATAGACAATTCAGTATAACATAATGAGCATTTAGTTTCTTTGTACATTAATTTAATTCCTCTAACTGTAAATTTATACTTTAAAAAATAAATTCAGTTGAGAGATCATCTGGTTTTGTCACATTATAGTGAAACACTGGAAAAGTCCATATATGCTAAATAAGCAGGCTTTTCTTGCTTTCTGCTTCAGTCTTCCCTCCTTCCCTAGAGATTTTTTAATCTTTATTCACATTCTGTACATCCCTAAATGCTTTGCTTTATTGCTCCAGCAACTTCACAGACAAAACTGACAAAGCAGACACTTAAGTGATTTATTTGGCAGCAAATTCTTATCTATGCAGATTCCATGAGAAACCAAATCCTAGTCCTGAACATCCTTGAACTGAGAGGAAGTTTGGCTGCAACATTCTCCCAGTACGACTTTGGAGAATATTACCAGGGGGAAAAGTGTGTTTCCTTTATTTAACTGAATTATTTATTAGCTTTACAAGTCTTCTATTCTGAAGTTTCCCAGTCTGCAGTGACACAATCTTATTTGCTTAAAACATCCTGCAGTATTTTAAAATCATGAAGAACAAAATCAGTAAGGCACACACACCATATCTTGATCAAAACCCCTCCTCCTCTCTTTTAATCCCTACCAAAAATGGTTCATTATCCAGAAAAGGTTACAATAATACAGTGGGAAATTTAAGCTCAAACACCTGACCAGTTTCAGCCAATTCAAGGCCAGAAACAGAACGTGCTCATTCTGCCCAAGACACCAGTCTGCAGAGGTGCCCACGCTGGTGTCTCACCTGGCAATTGCTCAGGGCCATCAGTGCGGTGAAAGCATGAACTGAGTCTGACACCAGACCCTTTGATCACACTGTTCCACTCTGTTTAGCTCAGTCTGGTTGGAACTGGGATTTACTGGAGTACTAGAAGGTTATAACCTCAGCCTATCTGTGGAGTAAGCTGAAAGAAGAGATGAATTAGCTCATCGCCGAATGCTCTCAGCATTAGCTGAGACAGGAAGCTCTCCTCAAGGAGATATTCAGGTTTATGTCTTTGCTTTCATTTAGGCAGAATAAGGACTTGACTGTCTCTTTCATTTCCCAGTTTACTCGTTATTCTGTAATGGCTTGCTATCTTTGCTTTTGTTCACAGAAACTTTCTCATCAAAACATGTAGACTTCTATGCAGCAGTTTTGATATAACACAGTTTCACCACGGCTTCCAGCATATAGCATCAGAACATTCATACAGAGTAGGTAAAGCACAGTATGACATAAATATCAACGTAAAACTTGCCAAACAGCCACTGGAAGTGTAAAAATTAATCATAATTCTGAGTGCTCAGCACTGGCAAGATCAATCCTCTGCAGAGACCATGAAAAAAGCCCCTGCTCATTTGTTGCTTATGGTTTACACAGCAGTTACGGAGGAAAGCAAGAAAAAATTGCAATTATACATTGAGAGGAAAACTATTTTCAACCTGAAAGGTGAAAAGAAAAGGCTCAAAGACTAAAGCACAACTATTGGGTAAGCAAATGGTTCCTATGTCAAATATCTGTTAGAATAGTAAGGGTATCGGTCTTACAAAAATTTAAATGAATTATTAATAATTATAACATTGTCTCATGTATTTGTACTTTACTAATTTTAAACATATACAGTTTTACATCAGGTATACATGCTTATTGACACATATTTATTGAGTATATATAGAATATATTTGGATGTATTTCACTATTTAAACCACTCAACCATTTGTGATAAAAGTATTATACTAAAACCAAGCCAAACCATCATTTGATAATAAGTGATTAAACTACCAAGAATATCTCAAACAAGCATTTCTTTAATATTTTTATTGCCTTTGTTTCAAGTAACACTTTTGATGAATGATCTGTCATTAATAGCTGAGGTTAGACTTCTAACTCTCTGCTGATGAAAAAGAAACATGAGGCTTCGATTAACAGTAGGTGAGCCACTGCACTCAGGGTGAGCAGATCCACACACAGCGAGTGAGGCGAAGGAGACCTGCTACACAAACAGGCAGCAGCAGGCAGCTGCCTGTGGGGATGCTGAAAGCACTGTTGGGGGCACAGACGTTAATAAGACTGCTATAAAAGCAGAGAAAGCAAAGCATAACAAAACCAACAAAAATATCAATCTGGCCAAACTTTTTCCTCTCCCTCTCCCTATCTACACACATACACACTCAGTAGGGGCCACACAACAGTATCTCATTGTCTGCATCTAAAGATAGACTACAGTGTAATTTTTCTTTCTGGCATCTGGAAATTATTTCAGATAGCTTACTGACCATCACAGTCCATTAGCGTAGCTAATTAAGTGCAAAACTACTGTCAGAGCCCAGGAGAGTATGTTTTTTCAACAACCTTGGGCAGAAATTTCCCAGATTAAAATTTCCAGACTGAAACTTAATATTTCAAAACCTATGCAAGTTTGTTATTCAGTTTGTTAGAACTGTAAATCAGTGATATATGTTCTGTTTCCTCCTCAAATACATTAATTGCTTTTTGCATTTTGTCCAATATATTTAAAAAAAACCTAGCAGTTGTAGCAAAGAAATAAAAAACTAGGAGGGGGTGGGGGGAAGGACAAGGGTAGAGTTGACTTGGTTTGCTTACATTATTTTCAGTTTTGCTTATCTCATTAGAGGACAGCATGAGAACATATCACAGCTCCCCTGAGGTAAAATATGTTCCAGAAATGGGAATTCAGCATCTTTCAGTTTCAGGGTTTGGTGGAAACTGGCCATTCTGCATTATTTGCAAGAAATGCATGGTCAGATCTTTGGCAGTTGTAATAAAACTCTTGATCTTCTCATTAATAGCAGAAGTCAAATATTAGTAAAATATTAGTAAAAATTAATTTTATTACATCACTGGCCAGCTCAGAGGATTATCAAATTCTAATGATGTAATTCTGCAGCAGAGGACAACATAGACATCCTCACTTTTGCTGTGTTATTTTTAAATACAAGGTAATTCAGTAATAGGTATTTATTCCAGAAAATCTGTTTAGTAGAAATAAAAGTTAAAACTTACTAGGACAGTTTTGTGAATATACTTCAACATAAACAAATATCAGAAGCAGTATGCAATGAATTTATCTCCTGGTCTCTTATGGAAAGATGATGAGAACATTCCAGGGACCCATGGTCCTTTTAAATAGGAGAAAAGTTACATCAATCTTTTGTACTAAATGCTGGTCTCAGCCATCTGTTCCTTGAGTCACCTCTGTGACTGCACCATCAAACTCCATGGCCAGGGAGCTGTCAGATTAGCTGGGCACCAACAGGTTTCAGATGGGGCTGTTGAAATCAGTATGAAGACTCTCAACAAGGAAAAGGGCATTTTGTGCAGTGATAAGGCAGAGGGACAGTGTAATTGGAACAGCAGATCCATAACAGGATCCATAAGAGGACCCAGAAGCCCTGCAATATTTGAGGAAGATATCAATAGTGTATCTACTATGTTTTCTTCTTTTTCAATGGAAAAATATGAACTGCAAAAGTTCTGTCAAAGTTTAAAGTAGTACATATACAAGAAGAATGCAAAAACATTTGAATGTGAGTTGCAATTTGCAAAAAGGTGTTAAGTCCAGATTGAGACACATCCACAAATAATTATTCGGTACCATGGTTCCCAATCTTTGTTTCCCTTTCCAGTCTAGTCCAGTTCCTCTACTGCATTTGTTGCCTTATTTTCAGTGAAATACTTCAATAAAGACTCTCAGATCACTACTGCATAGTTGGACTTATATACATGGAGCACTGCATGCTGTTCAGAGGGATCCCCAAAAATTACTGTTCCTTTAGTGAGACTATTTCAATGGTGTTTAGGTCACTAAGTGGCCAGAAAACTCTGCTTTTTTATATGCTTCCTAGTGGATCCAGTCCATGATTATTTAATTCATCTGGTCAATTCCCACTGAAACATGTGAGACATAAAGCTTCACTTTAACTGGGATAAACATTGCTTATCTCCCCTTTAATATATGCTTTGTTGTTGACTGTGGGTGAAATAAAATTAAAGTGACTGCCTTATACATCATAGATACAGCTTAAAATTGTTTCATATTCTCAAAAGCTCAAAGAATCACAAGTTACTCCATGTGTACAAAGTACAAATGAAGCTATATCTCTTTATATGTTGGTGTGGTCAGAGACCGTCTCTGCCTTGATGCTTATGTATGTTCAAGATGAACAGTGAATTGTGGTCATCAACGTGGTTAGGATCTATTTGTAAAATAAGAAATTACCTAATATTGATCATTTGCTGATACACCCAAATCAAGTAAGGATATCAGGCAAAACGCCAATTAGCCCAAGTAAACACAAACCCACTCAAAAATTTGGTTTTGCCTAAACAGCAATTTCCTCTAGAAAAACAACAGTGTTATTTCTTACTTGGAATTGGCAGAAGACTTAATACAAGTAATGACACTGGGAAAATTTTACTTACCATCAAATCAGAATTCCATAGAAAAGTTTGAATTCAGATTTTTGAAGGATGTTAAAGTATGTTGTTTTGTCAATTCAAATTACAGGGTTAGTAAAACCTTGACATAAAAACAGTCGAAAGGGGAAAGTGTTGCAAGTTATCATTCTCCTGGTTACACTGAATTTTACTATATTGTAGTGATTTATTCTATCTAGTAATGCTAAAGTCTAAAAACTTAAGATGCTTCTACTATCTAAATGTTAAATCCATGCCACAGACTCTCAATGAGTGATTTACTAATTTCTAGAGTTTGCTGCAACATTCTTGCAAATCAATGATACTTCAGTAGAGATTTAGACACATTCTTTAAATTATTTTATAACATCTGCAGAGCACGAGAAACCAACTCATATTGAAAATCACTGGAAATTAGGTACATAGCACCGATTTTAAAAACTACTTCTTGCCAGACAAACTCTGTTCACATTCATAGCCACAGAAATTTAAACTTTGGCTACAATTGAACCAATGTTTAATGGTCTTTAACATTCATAGTCCCACTTTAAAATAAATTTTATTTATTTTGTTAGGATAATCGGTGCCTGAGATTAGAATTAAAAAATACAATGTAAATATAGCAATGTATGAAATACAGGATTTACAATTTAATTAGAAAGATTCTGGGCTTTTAGAGTAAGCAAACTTGAAACAGTTTTATTTATCTAGATGGAAAATAGAAGAATTTACTAATACATGTTTTTACAGAAAATTGACAAGCCAGAGGGCAGGGAAATTTAAAATTCAGAAATATACAAACAGACCTAAAACTACAAAAACTCTCTGCAGATAAGCATTTATTTTCAATAGAGTAGGCTTATTTTGGCAGTATCTAAAGAAATGTACTAAGGGCAGAGTTAACAAAGAATTTCTTTGTGTTTAGCAGTACAGAGCAGCTCTGATTAAACACATATAAATTTGGAGCAGATGACCAGTTGTGCACTAATCTTTACTAAAGCCCATGAAAAACTGTAATAACATTAATGTTTATGTATCATTCTAGAAATAACTAATTTAATTGATTTAAATCTGAGTAAAAAGCAAGGTTTCTGCTTGTATAATTCAACAATCCAGACACATTAACACTAACAAGTTTATACAGACAAGCAGCTCTAGATCATGTGCACTGAAACACTATGTGAAGGCCGTTTTCAGGCTCTTTTGAGTTGTGTATCAAATCTCGGATTGTGAAAGAATGAGGACAGATGTGCAATATACCTGCACTAGATTTCCAGAGCAGGTAATTTTTGTCATGAGTATTCCCCAGCTGTGTGCCCCAAACTGAGTGTTGCCTTTCCATCTAACCTATGACAGGTTGAAACTGAGCATTTTAAAGTTGCAGCTGAAGGACTTAGATCTTTATAAAATATATCTAACCCTCAGTTTAAATAATACAGAAGTTACAATAATAACAAAATAGTTTGCAATCTAAATGTTCAACAGTTTTCAGAGAAGATGATCATATTTGGTTCCTTCTACTTTCTGCAATAATACTATGCCACAGAAATTGCTACACATGATAAATCTGCTGGATCCTGTTCAGCACATTTCTTAAACTTGAATATAGAAATGATATAATTCTGTATGAGCAATGTGAATTTTTTCTTCTTGATTCAAAAATCAAAGAACAATAAATTGGTTATTGCAATATGTCAACTCTCACATACGTACCAGTAGCAAGAAAAAACATCAGTTTTGTACATCAGAATGTACATTTTCTACATTCTTCTTTTCCTCCTGGCTGATACGTACTGAAATGTATTTTAAAAAATTAGGAAAAAGTTATTTGGGGCTAATTTGTAAGCAGAGTCGATGTGATGTATCCCAAAGATTTCTAATTCACTTTAAGTGGAATATGAAGTTATTCTGCAGTCTGCAGTATCCACCTATCTAACCTCACATGTAGAAGAAACCATAGCATTTTCAAAAATACAGGGGACTTTTGGTGATTCATATTATGGTTCATGTTGCTCTGTTAAAGGTTTGTGCTGTTTCAATAGACAAAGCTGATAACATTTCCTGACCTTGCAGGTAAACTCTGCAGAAACAGATTACTGTCTATAGGAAGAATTTCATTCACAGCTTCTACCTGGAGAAGATCACCTGAAATAATATGCTGCAATACTGACAGTACTCTGAAAATTGAGCTCCTTCTGCAAGGAAGGATTAAGTTGGGCAGTACAATTTCAGAAGCAGACATAAAGAAGGAGAATAATTTTAAAAAACCTTATTCTTTTCTTCTTAATCTTTCAGGGTTGCAATTTTAAGAGATGAGTCAAATAAATTCAAACAAGTGATGATTCATCTTTAATTGCAAAGCAGCTTATCCACCTGGCATGTTTCATGGACACCTTTGACTCTGCTGGCTGAGATCAGCACATATTAACTTCCTAGTACTGCAAAGAGAATGATTTTCCTCCAAAAATACATGTAATATAATTTACAGGAGAATGAAAATGGTTACAAGCTACAAAAAGCTTATTTAAGGAGAAAATTTTTTGGAATAATATTTTTCTTAAAACCAGTCTAATAATCAATTCCTTTCAGAGAAGACCAATGGGGAGTTATCTTGAAAGCTACTACTTGGCAAAAGCCTGATGAGCTGCACTGCAAGAATCACACAGATGTACTAACCTTGCACATACCTTGGAAAAGACAGACCTAATTTTTAGAGGATCCTTCAGTAAGAAGTCTCCTAGGGGGCTAAAAAGCTAAAACACAGCTAGAGCTGACTACAAAGAAAAGAGTAACATCTTTAAAGCTGCACTCAGGAACAAATATTGGTTTAGGACTTCAGTTTATGCTTGTTCAGTTCTTCATATTCTAGACATTTATGAAACTCACTCTGTATCAGTTTCCCAGTATGTAACTGAACCAAGAAGTCCTCATGGGTAAACCAGACAAATATTCAAGTACTGAAAAAATAATCTCCTCTCTGTTAATACTATATTAGTGTCATGTGTGAATATAGCTGCACATAGACCAGCATGAAAATATCCCAGTAAGAGTGTTATCCCCACTTCTCTTGTGAAATTAATTGTATCCAAATAATAGATTAGCAACTTACGAACGGGAATTTTCTCTCAATAGTCTACCTGCATTTCACCTTTTCCTTAATTTCATCCCATTAACTCTAGTTGTGACACTGCATTTATTCTAAAGGATTCTTCTTCCTTATTGTCACTACCCTTTAAATATTTATGGGTTATTTTCATTCTTCCCAGAAACATTGGGGGAAGGCCACACAATTTGCCTTCAAAGTATGCAAGGTCAGAAAATGTCAGCTGCACCACAGTGTCATGGAGCTATGCCATCATTGTTTGGAACTGGCTAGATTTCTAATTTTTAATATTTTAATCAATTACTCAGCACAGTATAAAAATATTCTCCTGCCCTTTCTAAATGTCTACATTCAAATGCGCTTTTTTTGGTGTTTGGGGGCCTTGAGGGGAGAAATGTGTGGATATAACTCTCATTTGATATGTAACATTAACGGAATTTTTTTCTGGTTTATAATGGATGTCTCTCATGCATTTTAATAAACTTTTAATGGCTATAAAGGAACAACTAAGCTTCTTGCAGGAAAAACAACCCACATGTTACATCAAGTGAGATTTGTGGTTCTTTTCACCTCTGCTTCCAGACTCCTGTTACACTAAACACTGTGAGTGATGATCAGCAGAAAAGCCTTTCTATATGTGAGCTTCTCAGAGATACTTACTCAAGAACATTTTTTTCCAGAACAACAGTCCCTGAATAATTCATCTGTGAATACTCTTGTTCCAGGACAGAAGTGCCACATCTGTTTTAACATGATCCATTTTGAAAACAGTTTGAGACAAACCATTGTGGCAACTCGGTACCTCATAAACACAGTTATTCTAGGATAATTATTCAAATCCTTTCGTAACTTAAATCCAAGTTATCCATCAAGAGAAAACAAGCTTTAAGTAGTTGAAGTACTCTAAATATGCACAGAACAGAACAGTAACCAATCTGGAGATCACTGAGTGAGAAAAGCAGAATGAATATCACAGTAGCTAATCACTCTCCAAGCAACCCAGTCTTGAGCACAGGACAAAAGCACAACTGAGACAAAACCGAGGAGTATCGAATCCAGTTTATGAGTAACTGGAAAAATTCTGGAAAACTTAGAAGATACAACTGGAGGAATACTGCAGTAAACAGTACCACAGTTTAAGAAGGGAAATGCACACTCTAATTTTCTGTAATACTTTAATTGTTAGAGCACTGTGTACACATACGCAGGCACATCGCAAGAAGAGCCAGAGGCCACGGATGCATTTGCAAAGAGCAAGTTTTATTTTAGTTACCTCTCTACTGGGGGATCTCCGAAGCCACACCTGAGCTCCCAGGCAGAGGTGACACAAGTGGGGACGCAGGCGCTGGTCACTTCAGCCCTGCTGGAAGATCGCTGGGCCTGCTGAGTTTGCCTGTATTTCGAGGCTTCAGGCAGGCGCAGCCTCCTGCTCTTTCTCACAACAAAGCAGGAATCTCAGACATAGTGATAAGGTGCCCAGAGTTTCTCCCAGGCCTGTGTTATCTAACACAGAGGTTCTACTCATCAAGCACACAAGGTCAGTAAAACAATTAGTGTGATGTGTGTGCTTTTTCTACAGACAGGTGCAAGTCACTTGAGCGTATTCACATTTAACTAACCTCCTCGCCAAATCTTCCGCTATATTCCCCATACAAGCACTAACCAAGGAAGTTGTGATTTCAGCCCTACTTCTTCCCTTCAGGCTATCTTAACCACCATATTTATTGACTGAAACATGTAGGTAAGCAGTGCCTGATTTTCAGTTGCTTCCTCTGCCCTTAAGGGTCTAAGTGCAAACCTTTCAGTTCAGTTATGTTGTGCAGAAGCCCCAAGGTCTCCCACCCAACAAGGAAGTGGGCACAGATCTTCTCTCAACCTGTGCATCAATGCATGAACTTCAAGACACCAAGGACTCATTTACTGCAGTGGAAAGCAGTAGCACTATGGGTAACTTGCAAATGTCAGCTTTTTTTTTTAGCACACAAGCACATCTGGTTTTCTGCATTTTAGACTGATCACACAGAAGGAACCAGTGGCTTTACACCCCCTTCATTGCTTCCCTGTCGTGGTTGAGACGGACAAACGACATGGACCAAGTTCTTCCAGGATGAAAGTAGTAGATGCCATTTATTGCCACAAGTGCATTTTTATACAGTTTTACCAATTCATGTGTCTCTTCACTATTGGTTACAAGTTACAGCAGTAACATCTCATTGGCTAATTTTGCTATCATCAGTGTTACTCTTCTACTCCCTTCTCTCTCATGGGTACATCTTTAATATCTCCAGATACTCCTTTACTCCCATCTTTCTCATGGGTAGGCCTTCATATCTTCAAGGCTAATTTCTGTTCCCATGCCCTCCGTCAGGGAATCCACGGACCCACCGTAGTCCCCCACACTTCCCCGTCTGCTTCCTGTGATGCTGTTATCACTGTTCAAACTGAATATTCATGAGCCTCTTCACTTCCATTTTACTTCTCTGGTTACTTTATATTTTCCCTATCTAACATGTTAAGTCCAGAAACATGGAGCTGTCATTACAAAGTTGCATTGCTTTTCTTAAACAAAATGGTTTCCCTGATTAATAACAACAACAACAATCAAAAAAGGTTTTTTTGAGGAGCTCACTGTGGTAGGTGGTTTTCTCTGGGCACTGCTTTTGAGTATTTCCTGATAACAAGAATCACTCCAGCTCGGTAGCCAAAGGCAGGGCTTGGACTGTCCCCAAGCCATTGGGGATGGCAGGCTGTAGAGAAGCAGCAGCTTTTTGCAAGGAGGTGTAGAGGG
Organism: Patagioenas fasciata; assembly: GCF_037038585.1. Taxonomy (NCBI): domain Eukaryota; kingdom Metazoa; phylum Chordata; class Aves; order Columbiformes; family Columbidae; genus Patagioenas; species Patagioenas fasciata. The sequence goes on from NC_092523.1 coordinate 40,538,887, forward strand.
TGCTGGTGCACAGATCCTGATTCCAAGGGGAACATGAACTGTGCATGAAACTGCAGAACTGGGACATTGCTGGGGAAATGATGTTTAACCTTCACTGCCTTCCACTCCTAAGCCTTGTCTGGGAAGAGGTTTGAAAATAGATCAGGGTGTCAAAAAAACACCTTCAGTCAGAAGTGGATCCCTTAAGATTTGGGACTTCATCAAGATCAGTTCAAGACAGTACAGTCTGGAGAGGACAACATTGAGGGTTTTATTTTGTTTTAGATAAATTTATGTCTTGGGAAGGCCCTCAATGTCATTCTGATTATAGGGGATGTGACAATCTCTTTGTGTTTAACTCAAACGCAACTCATGCAGGAGTCAGCCTTTTCAACTCCAGTGTGAATCTAAAATACCTTTATAGCCTTTTTATTGCTGTAACCATGAAGTCTGCTGAGCTGTAAGGCTGTACACATAGACTAAGAGCTCTCTAATAATCAGTATAAAATATAGTATAAACAATATAAAAGCAACATAAACAGTATAAATTGTACCCATAAACAGTACAAAGCAAAACAGTAGAAGAAAGTTATTTTAAAATCTGATGAAAGATAGGAAAGCAAAACACACAGGATCTGCAATAGCAGATGTTTCCACTTGGACTGGGCTGCCACCAGTACATGCCTGTGCAGGTGTGTGCCGCTGAGAATGGGCAGTTGATGTGCACCGAGCAGTTGAATATTTGCAACACAAGGTTTGCAGTTCCTGTCCACTTGTCTACAAGGGCTTGATCTGTATTATGAGGAACACGGCTTTTGAAAGCAGTTTTCCAAAGATGCCCAGGCTGGATTCTTGTAATGTGCAAAGCATAAAAAGGGATCTTTACTGAAGCCTTTGGAGAAGAGCTCAGATCCAAGTTATAGTGGCACAGCCTGTGAGCCCTTCTCATGAAATGTACAGTTACTTTGATAACAGCAGGGACAAGCAGTTTCTTTGTAAGGGAAGAAAGTGCTATGGAAACAAATTTGGAGATATTTGTCGGGAAAAAATTCTAGCAAAAAGAAAAGCTGCTTCATTTTTAAAAGAAAGGTTTGAAACAGCTCAGCATGTGTTTGAGGCACAGAGCAGATTGAAAGCTCCCTGGGTGTGGGAGATGCACAGTTCACCGAGCTGCACTGATGAAATGCTGGGTCTCAATTCTGGGTGGTTGGTCTCTCAGCAGCTCGTTGGTTACGGATCCAGGGTGGTTTTCGTTTGGAGAAACAAATAAGGTTGCATCCTTTGAGGATCCTGAAGAGTTATTAAAGAGGATGGTAGCACTGAGCTGGGAACAGTGGTCTGGCATAGGCACCTTGCACAGTTTGGTAGGAAGTAAACCTACTGTCTAAATTTGAAGGGGCTTTTAATAGAAAAGAATTGATGCAAACAGGAAGATAAAATGCTTTTGTTGTCTTCTGGTGAGAAGGTATAAGTTGTTGTTTATGTAAGCCAAATGCTGAGCTGGTAACCTGTAGGAAAGTTCTGGTAAAGGCCTTGTGAAACTTCCCACTGCTCGTATCTTTTTCTTCTGGTGAAAGCGGCACAGGAAACTGGCAATGAGGCTCCTCCTGGTAGTGGGTGGGTTCAAGTGGGGCTGAACTCTGGCTCCCTGGGTCTGGACGGAGCTCGGAGGCCCAGCAGCGGCCCAGCAAAACCTGAGCACGGGGTCTGGAACAGCAGGAGCTGACAGCCTGGAACACAGGGCCAGCAGATGGGCACTCACCCCCCTGGGGTGAGTGAACCCAATCCCTCCCCACTCTTCACCCTGAATTAAAGAGAAATGGCAAAATAAATGAAGCAGCTGTTAGACTTACCATCTGTTTAGGGGCTTGGAGGGCTTTTATTGTGCATTACCTGAGTGTTAATCGAGAAGTCAGATACTACCTCTTTTATGTCTTTAGTATGAAAGCCGAAAGACAATAAAGGCCAAAAGAAATATAACCTAAAGCAACACTGTTGAAGTTTAAATAAATTAAAATGTTAGTATCCTAAACATGTTTGCTGAACACTTTTTCTTGCTTTGTCAGCACAAGATGAGGTACTTCACTACCAGCTCCTCCATAGGCTACTCAAAAATACAGGCAGCCTGGCAAAATGCAGATAAAAAACCACATACTTGCCCTGCTCCTCAGCTCTGACTTGATTTTCTGTAATAATGGTTGCTAATCTGTAGCTACAAATATTATTCAAAAAATATAAATAAATTGTGAAATCGAGCAGTTCTGACCTGAAAAATCCTTTTGAAGTCAATTAATTCATGAACTTTCATGTGCTTTTATCACTATGACTAGATACAAGTGGATTTTTTTTTTTAGTATTTGAAAGCTGTTGCTGACAGGTGTTTATTGCTGCCATCATCCACTCTTAACGTTTAGATTGTAAAAATTGACTCTAGCCTGTCAACCATTAAGCAGCAATAATTATGTCTGAAGTTGTGAAAGTGAAGTGTGACAACCATTTCATACCTAGTGCTTTAACAGGTCTTAAAACCTCCTGAATTACTTTTTTTTCTGTACTTTCCATGCACCAGTCAAAAAGATGAGGGTGTTTAGGGAAAAGACAGAAAAAAAAAAAAGAGTGAAGTTTTATTGCTCTATTTTGTGAGAATTATCATGCATAAGGTGGATGTTAAGGTGTCAATTCATCTCTGAATACACCAGTAACCAACATTTTTAGTTAGATACATTGGCATTGCAAAACAAGGTCTTGCTACCACAGTGAAGCAAAAGTAAAAATACTTCGTATGTAGGTAAAAAGTTATACACTAATGGAAATATTTTTGTGAACCGTAAATATCTACTAACCATATGACTTCAATCACAAGACCAATATAAATACCTCACACAGGTTTTCTGCAATATAAAGTGTGCCTCTTAAGTACCAGTTTACAATGCCTTTTAGAACTGGCATATTTAATAAATTGTAAAAATTCTTTGGTCTGCTTATAATTTGTCAATGCTTGTTCATCTTCTAGGGGTAATGCTCCTGTGGTACATACTTCTCATTTATTTTGTTTCTGTGCACTAGAAAGAAGGAGGGAGATAACACCCCAGACTTTCATTTGCTATGGTAGCTCAGACCTGAAAAGGAAGCACTCCTTCAAGTAAATTCCTGGCAGATACCTCTCAAAAACTGCGGCAAGATCCCCTCCTGAGGCAGCTCTATAGACCAGCCAATTGTTAACAGCTGTTATATGACGTGCAACCATACAACTGAATTCCCTTTAAACAGTCAAAAACTCATCAGTATAGAAGAATGAAAAGAATTCAAATGTTCACAATATGCTGCAAATTATTATGCAAAAGCCAGACACGTTTTCAGTTTGTTTGGTTTTGAATTATCTCAGACTAATACAGTTTATTTAGAATGACTGACTTACAATGGGAGCCTTGCTTAACATTTAAAATTCACTTAATTTTTAATGAATGAAATTATTTTCATAACTTGATATGTCTTGTAAAGTTCTGTGTTGACATAGTCATATATGTGCATCTTGTTTATGTTTCAAAAATTAAATGGCACAGAAGGACAGGAATATTATATGCATGTAAAGCCAAATTTGGGCTGCCTGTTTATGTGGATGGCACCTTGACATATAGCTGAAAAGTCTTTAGAGACTACTTCTGTTGGAAGAAAAAATTCACAGTGTTTCAGCAGCAGGGGACTGATGTCTGAAAAGCATCTGTTCAAAACCATAGACATGATGTCCATAATTTAGTATTCAGGAACAGTAAAAGGAAAAGGCAAGATTTTTCTTACTAATTCTACAGGAACATCCTTCAAACTTGAGTGTCCTATATTTTAGAAGAGAATCTACCACTCTAAATTCAGTCATCATCCTCACAGAGTCACATATATTTGCCAGGAAAAAAAAAATGACTGAATTAGTCTAACCACTCATACCAGGTATTATCTTCTGAAGACTAAGCACAAAGCAGGAAAATTGCACTACATTTATCTTTCGATCTGCTCATAGAGCAAGAAGAAGAAGAAGAAGAAGAAGAGGAACAAGAACAAGAACAAGAACAAGAACAAGAACAAGAACAAGAACAAGAACAAGAACAAGAACAAGAACAAGAACAAGAACAAGAACAAGAACAAGAACAAGAACAAGAGGACTTAGAAAACCTGTGTTCAGTCAGGAGATTATGATCTGGTGACAATTACAGAGAGATGATGGGACAGCTAACATGACTGGAATGTGGTCATGGACAGCTGTGTCCTTCTCAGGAAAGACAGACCAGCCAGGCATGGTGATGGAGTTGCTCTTTACATGAGAGAGCAACTGCAGTGTATTGAGTACGGCTCAGGCGTGGATGAGGAGTGAGTTGAGAGTTTATGGGTGAGAATTAAGCGGCAGGCTGGCAGGGGTGATACTGTTGTGGGTATCTATTACAGACCACCAGATCAGGCTGAGGAGGTTGATGAGGCCTTCTACAGGCAGCTGAAAGCGGCCTCACAGTCACAGGCCCTGGTTGTTGTGGTGGATTTTAACTTCCCCGATGTTTGCTGGAAGGACTACTCAGCCAACCAGCCACAGTCCAGGAGGTTCCTCCAGTGTATTGACGATAACTTTCTGATGCAAATGGTGGAGGAGCTGACTAGGCGAGGTGCACTGCTGGACCTCGTCCTCACTAACAAAGAGGGTCTGGTCAAAGCAGTAAAGGTTGAGGGTTGCCTGCGTTGCAGTGACCACGAGATGGTGGAGTTCAGCATCTCATGTGACAGGAACAGAATAGCAAGAAGAATTGCAACCCTGGACTTCAGCAGGGTGAACTTTAGCCTTTTCAGGCAATTGTTAGGGAAATCCCATGGGCAAGGCTGCTTGAAGATAAAGGGGCCCAAGATAGTTGGTTAGTGTTCAGGGACTGGTTCTACCAAGGTCAAGATCAGAGTATCCTGGCACGTAGGAAGTCAAGGAAGGGAGCCAGGAGACATGCATGGATAAACAGGGAACTGCTAGGTAAGCTCAAGTGGAAGAGGAAAGTTTATAGATCATGGAAGGAGGGGCTGGCCACTTGGGGAGAATATAAGACTGTTGTCAGAGGATGTAAAGAGGCAACTAGGAAAGCTGAGGCCTGCTTAGAATTAAACCTGATGGAGGGGTCAGGGACAACAGAAAGAGCTTTTTCAAATACATGGCAGATAAAATTAGCATCAGAGGCTGTGTAGGCCCACTGATGAACGAGGTGGGTACCCTGGTGACAGAAGACACAGAGAAGGCAGAGTTACTGAATGCTTTCTTCGTCTCTGTCTACTCTGCCGGAAGCTGTCCTGAGGAGCCGTGTACTTCTGAGGCCCCAGAGGAAGTCAGGTCAATGAAGGAGTTTGCCTTGATTGATGACAACTGGGTTAGGGAGGAATTAAGCAATTTGGACATCCATAAATCCATGGGTCCAGATGGGATGCACCCATGGGTGCTGAGGGAGCTGGCTGAGGTCATTGCTAGACCACTCTCCATCGTCTTTGCTAAGTCATGGGAAACAGGAGAGATGCCTGAGAACTGGAGTAAAGCAAATGTCACTCCAGTCTTTAAAAAGGGCAAGAAAGAGGACCTGGGTAACTATAGACCAGTCAGCCTCCCCTCCATCCCTGGGAAAGTGATGGAACAACTTATCCTTGGTGCCATCTCAAGGCATATCAAGGATAAGAGGGTCATTAGCGGCAGTCAACATGGCTTAACCAAGGGGAAGTTGTGCTTGACCAACCTCATAGCCTTTTATGAGGACATAACAAGGTGGATGGATGATGACAGAGCGGTGGATGTGATCTACCTTGACTTGAGTAAAGCATTTGACAGTCTCCCACAGCAACCTTACAGCCAAACTGAGGGAGTGCAGTCTGGATGATCAGGTAGTGAGGTGGACTGTGAACTGGCTGAAGGAAAGAAACCAGAGAGATATGGTCAATGGGGTAGAATCTAGTTGGAAGCCTGTATCTAGTGTAATGCCTCAAGGGTCAGTACTGTCAATATATTCATCAATTATTTGGATGAGGAAATAGAGTGTACTATCAGCAAGTTTGCTGATGACACCAAGCTGGGAGGAGTGGCTGACACACCAGAAGGCTGTGCTGCCATCCAGGGTAACCTGGACAGGATGAAGAGTTGGGTGCGGAAAAAATTGATTAAATATAACAAGGGCAAGTGTAGACTATTGCATATGAGTAGGAACAACCCCAGGTTCCAAAATAAGTTGGGGAATGACCTATTAGAGAACAGCACAGGGTAAAGGGACCTGAGGGACAGAAGGATGGCCACGAGCCAACACTGTAAACTTGTGGCCAAGAAGGCCAATGGCCTCTGGGGGTGTATTAGAAGGTGGATGGTTAGTAGGTCCAGAGCGGTTTTCCTTCCTCTCTACTCTACCCTGGTGAGACAACACCTAGATTACTGTGTCCAGTTCTGGGCCCCTCAATTCAAGAAGGACAGGGAACTGCTGGAGAGAGTCCAGCGCAGGGCAACAAAGATGATCAAGGGACTGGGTCTCTTTAGTTTGGAGAAGAGGAGGCTGAGGGGTGACCTCGTTGATGTTTATAAATTCATAAAGGGTGAGTGTCACGAGGGTGGAGCCAGGGCTCTTCCCGGTGACAACCAACGGTAGGACAGCGGGTCATGGATTCAAACCGGAACACAAAAGGTTCCACTTACATCTGAGAAGAAACTTCTTCTCAGCAAGGGTAACAGAACACTGGAACAGGCCGCCCAGGGGGGTTGTAGAGTCTCCTACTCTGGAGGCATTCAAAACCCGCCTAGATGCCTTCCTGTGTAGCCTCATCGAGGCGTTCCTGCTCCGGCAGGGGGATTGGACTTTTTGAGGTCCGTTCCAATCCCTAACGTTCTGTGATTCTCTGATTCTGCGTGATGCACAAGCCCGCAGGGGGGTAGCGAGGCTGTCCTCATAGTCCCGAAGCTGGTTCATCACTTCTGTCACATTTTGTTGAATGCAGCTGCCCAGGACATCGATGGCCATGACCCAGCATATGCCGGTGGTGCCCGTTGTACAAACCTGCGTCCCACGGGTTGCGTGCAAAGGATTCTATCTGCATCTGTCTCTTCCGGACCGTTTGGCTCACAATAGATCATCTCCCGCACAGCTAATCCTCTCAGGATCTGGATACCTGTCTCCATAGTATTCCCTTCACCTGGATGACGCACAGCAGCTTCCTTGAAGGGAAACCTTGCCTTTCCTGGCGGTCAGGAGTCACCTGCAGAGGCTGGAGAAGTCCTTCTCTCTTGCAATTGCCCTGTGGATCCCTTGGCAGAGATCCCAGCTGCTTGCATTCGCTACGGTCCAGTTCCAGACAACTGGCTCCCTTGTCCCAGCATGGGAGCAGCCAGGTTACCGCATTCTTGCCTTCCCGACAACCACCACGGTGTGCCCTGGGCAGTGGCTCTGAGCGAGGCTGAAGCCCATCTGCCCATGGCCAGGAGAGCCGCGGACAGGCCAGGCAAGTGGCGCCTGCGAGGATCTGCTCTCAGGGCGGACGGCTGGCAGCAGGGACTGGGACAACCCGTGCTTGCTCCCAAGGAGCTCTGTCCTGGGAGAGGTCGGCTCGGGGCCATGCTCCTGCTGCTGCCTTGCTGCCGGGGTGCAGGGGCCGAGGGCCCAACTCGTTGGCGTGTTCCTGGTCTGTGACGATCTTGGGGCCTGCAGGAGTGTGGGCCTGGCTCTGTGGGGCCAGGGAAGCTGAGAGCAGGGAGCGTTTTGAGGAGAGGCTGCCGTCTTGCTGGAACCCAGCTGGCCTGCAAGGCCGCCCTTCCCTGGCCGCAGAGCCGCAGGCAGTGCCAGCACCAGGGCTGGGGAGGGTTCAGGGGCCACGTCTCTCCCTGTCCCCACTTCCCAGGCCACATCTCTCTGGCTGGAGACCTTCTTCATCCTTCTCTCCTGGTTCCACAGCCGTGTCCCCCTTTCTTCCCCAGTTCCATGGGCACCGTATCCCTCCCCTCTTACCCACATCTCACAGCCGAATCCCTGTGTTGAACCATTTCCCACACCCGTATCCCTCCCTCTCCCCAGATTGCTAGCCATAGCCATCCCTCTCTCTCCCTCTCATTCCCAGGAGCCATTGCCCTCCCTCCCGCCAAGTCCACAGGCACTCGGCCGCCTCTCCCCCAGTTCACAGGGCCACATCCCTCCCTCTCCTCCAGTTCCAACATCCACATTCCTCCCTCTCTACCGGTTCTCGAGCCATAACCCACCCTCTCCGCCACTTCCCACAGCCGCATCTCTCCCACTGCCCAGTTCTGCAGCAATGAGCAGACAACACGGCAGAAAGCAGGCCCGGTCTCTCTCAGTGGCGCGGTGCTTTTATTCCAGAGGGGCCCCGGGAGGCCCGGCAGCCCCGCTCAGGCGCGGAGCCAGGGGAGACGCTGCGCATGGTCCCCTGAGCCCGGCTCGTCGTCCTGGACCCTGCGCAGCCACGACGCGTCGTCGTCACTCTCCGGCAGGTAGAGGAGCTGGCCGTGTCCATCTGGGTCCCTCTGCCCGGGTGGGCTCTGGGCACGCTGCCGGGGACCGGGGCGGCGGCGCTCTCCCCTCTCGGCAGAGCGTCCACGGCGCCTGGAACGGCTGCGGCTCCGCTGCTGCTGCTGCCGCCGCCGCCTCTGCCGCCACGGCCCCCGCCTTGCGTAGGGATGCGAGCGGCCACGGCCACGGTCATCCTCCAGCCGCAGGCGGCGGATGGCCACGATGGGGCCCCGGCAGAGCGGGCAAGTGGCATCCACAATGCTGGCAGCCCAGCGCTGGATGCAGGCATGGCAGAAGGCATGCCAGCACGGGTCCACTCCAGCGGGGGCTTCCAGGGGAGCCAAGCAGATGGGGCACGTGTCCCCCCGCCGGCACCTCCTGGCAGCTGGTGGCACCGCTGGCTCGTCCCTGGACACCTCCATTGCTGCTGCTGGGATTTAGTGTCCTGTCGGTTGCTGGGACTTGCTTTCCTCTCGGCTTCTGGTGGGACTTGCTGTCCTCAGCTGCTGCTGGGACTCGATGTCCTCTTGGCCGCCGCTGGGACTTGATGTCCTCTTGGAGCTGGAGGCACTTGGTGTCTCTGCTGCTGGCAGGACTCGATGGCTGCTGCTGGCGCAACGCCAAGGCTCGGGTTCCGCTGGCGGGACTCGGTGGCCGCTCGGCAGCTGGCAGGTCACAACGTCTGGTTCCGCTGGCAGGACTCGATGGCTCGGGTGCTGCCCACAGGACTCGACGTCTCGTGTGCCGCTGGCAGCACGTGACGCTGGCTTTTATTGCTGCCCGCCGCTAGTGACGTCACGGGCTGACTGTGACTCTGGTGACATCACAGGACTCTCGGGGGCACACCCAGGGACACACCCAGGAGCTGCCCAGCCTCACACATGCCCTGTGATGCAAAGCCCACCTGGCAGGGGGCTCCAGGGCTGGCCTCACCCATGCTGGTCGTGCTTTAAGCTGAACTAGCAATAGAACCGGGATAGCCACTCACTCAGTCCCCCACCCACTCCCCAGACAGGGGAGAGAATTGAAAGGGAAGGGAGAAACTTGGAATGAGATCCACACAGTTCAATAAAATCACAAAATACTAGCGCGCTACTCGTTTATCTATATTTAAAATAGAAGTGGAATATAAAAGAAAAGATACTCAATGCAATTCCTCGTCAACTCCATCTGCACTGGGCAGCAGTGCTTTTAGTAGGAGGTGGAGACACGGTTGCAACTTTGTTGATCGCATCCATTGGGATCTGACGACGTCCATCTTGCCATTTTATTAGTGAAAAGTGGTTCTCTCGTGCAGGTGCCTTGACCTGGCTTCGTTTTGATGACAAAACCGGCATTCCAAGGAATCTGAATTACTCTCGCACCTTTCTAGAAAACTTATTTTGCTGTTCCGTCCCATACAACGATGTCATCTAGATATTGCAAGTGTTCTGGAGCTTTTCTTCGTTCCAGTGTGGTTTGGATCAGTCCACGGCACATGGTAGGGCTGTGTTTCGAGCCCTGGGGCAAGCGATTCCACGTGTACTGGATGCCCCTCCAGGTGAATGCAAACTGCGGTCTGCACTCTGCTGCTAAAGGAAGAGAGAAAAACACTTTAGCAATGTGGGTTGTGGCTCACCGCTGAGCTGCCTTTGACTCCAGTTCAAGCTGCAGCTCTAGAGTGTCTGGCACAGCAGCACTCAAGGGTGCTGTAACTTAATTCAGGCCACGATAGTCTACTCTTAGTCTCCACTCTTCGCTAGTCTTACGCACTGGCCTAGTGGGGCTGTTAAAAGGTGAGCGAGTCTTGCTGATCACACCCTGACCCTCCAGTTGATGAATCAGCTTCTGGACAGGAATCAGAGAGTCTCGACCGGTGCGATATTGCCGGCGATGGACCATCGTGATAGCAATTGGCACCTGCTAGTCGTCAACCCTCAGCAATCCTACAGCAGAAGGGTCCTCTGAGAGACCAGGCACAGTCGACAGTTGATGAATGCTCTCCGTGTCCACAGCCGCTCTGCCAAATGCCCAGCCACACCCTTTTGGGGCCTTAAAACACCCCCTCCTGGGGCAGTCTGTGCCGAGGATGCACGGAGCACGTGGAGCAGTCGCAGTGGGACGCTTTTGCGCGTCTTTCCCAGTTTGGCTCATTTGGGCCTCTACTGCAGCCAGCTTCTGGGATCCCGCAGTCGCTCCAGAGCTACTGATGGATTTTGTTCCATTGTGGTTTGATGGGATTACTGTGCACTGAGCACCAGCGTCTACCAAAGCTCTCTGCTCCTGGGGGTCTGTGGTACCAGGCCATCGGACCTGCACAGTCCGGCAACCTCTGTTGTCCCTTTCCGGCGGCGGGCTGGAGGCAGGGCCCCTCTGATCTGTGTTGTGCACATTCCGTGGATAGGAATCAGAGTTCCCTTCAAGAGGATCGGAATCTCTTCTAGCCCTTCTGGAAACTGGAGCACCCGTTTTCCTAGGAGGTTTTCCTTTAAATTCACGTACTCGTTGCTGAAGTGCTGAGGTGGCATTTCCGTCCCACCTCCTCAGGTCTTCTCCATGATCACCGAGGAGCAGCCACAGCGTGCTTCTCTTGGGTACTGCTTCTGTCCTCTCTCCCGAGATCGGAAACGCCTTCGCCTGAGAGCGGAAATGTCGGTTGGTCAGGTGGGGAATGGAAGCTGTCCTCTCCGAGTGCTTTGGTTTCATGGAACAGCTTTTCGAACCGGTCGTCAGATTTTTCACGCAGTTTGTCCTCAGTTGACGCTCAGTTCACATCTGGAATGCTGTGTCCAGTTCTGGGCCCCTCAATTCAAGAAGGACAGGGAACTGCTGGAGAGAGTCCAGCGCAGGGCAACAAAGATGATCAAGGGACTGGAGCATCTCCCTTGTGAGGAAAGGCTGAGGGACCTGGGTCTCTTTAGTTCGGAGAAGAGGAGGCTGAGGGGTGACCTCGTTGATGTTTATAAATTCATAAAGGGTGAGTGTCACGAGGGTGGAGCCAGGGCTCTTCCCGGTGACAACCAACGGTAGGACAGCGGGTCATGGATTCAAACCGGAACACAAAAGGTTCCACTTACATCTGAGAAGAAACTTCTTCTCAGCAAGGGTAGCAGAACACTGGAACAGGCCGCCCAGGGGGGTTGTAGAGTCTCCTACTCTGGAGGCATTCAAAACCCGCCTAGATGCCTTCCTGTGTAGCCTCATCGAGGCGTTCCTGCTCCGGCAGGGGGATTGGACTTTTTGAGGTCCGTTCCAATCCCTAACGTTCTGTGATTCTCTGATTCTGCGTGATGCACAAGCCCGCAGGGGGGTAGCGAGGCTGTCCTCATAGTCCCGAAGCTGGTTCATCACTTCTGTCACATTTTGTTGAATGCAGCTGCCCAGGACATCGATGGCCATGACCCAGCATATGCCGGTGGTGCCCGTTGTACAAACCTGCGTCCCACGGGTTGCGTGCAAAGGATTCTATCTGCATCTGTCTCTTCCGGACCGTTTGGCTCACAATAGATCATCTCCCGCACAGCTAATCCTCTCAGGATCTGGATACCTGTCTCCATAGTATTCCCTTCACCTGGATGACGCACAGCAGCTTCCTTGAAGGGAAACCTTGCCTTTCCTGGCGGTCAGGAGTCACCTGCAGAGGCTGGAGAAGTCCTTCTCTCTTGCAATTGCCCTGTGGATCCCTTGGCAGAGATCCCAGCTGCTTGCATTCGCTACGGTCCAGTTCCAGACAACTGGCTCCCTTGTCCCAGCATGGGAGCAGCCAGGTTACCGCATTCTTGCCTTCCCGACAACCACCACGGTGTGCCCTGGGCAGTGGCTCCGAGCGAGGCTGAAGCCCATCTGCCCATGGCCAGGAGAGCCGCGGACAGGCCAGGCAAGTGGCGCCTGCGAGGATCTGCTCTCAGGGCGGACGGCTGGCAGCAGGGACTGGGACAACCCGTGCTTGCTCCCAAGGAGCTCTGTCCTGGGAGAGGTCGGCTCGGGGCCATGCTCCTGCTGCTGCCTTGCTGCCGGGGTGCAGGGGCCGAGGGCCCAACTCGTTGGCGTGTTCCTGGTCTGTGACGATCTTGGGGCCTGCAGGAGTGTGGGCCTGGCTCTGTGGGGCCAGGGAAGCTGAGAGCAGGGAGCGTTTTGAGGAGAGGCTGCCGTCTTGCTGGAACCCAGCTGGCCTGCAAGGCCGCCCTTCCCTGGCCGCAGAGCCGCAGGCAGTGCCAGCACCAGGGCTGGGGAGGGTTCAGGGGCCACGTCTCTCCCTGTCCCCACTTCCCAGGCCACATCTCTCTGGCTGGAGACCTTCTTCATCCTTCTCTCCTGGTTCCACAGCCGTGTCCCCCTTTCTTCCCCAGTTCCATGGGCACCGTATCCCTCCCCTCTTACCCACATCTCACAGCCGAATCCCTGTGTTGAACCATTTCCCACACCCGTATCCCTCCCTCTCCCCAGATTGCTAGCCATAGCCATCCCTCTCTCTCCCTCTCATTCCCAGGAGCCATTTCCCTCCCTCCCGCCAAGTCCACAGGCACTCGGCCGCCTCTCCCCCAGTTCACAGGGCCACATCCCTCCCTCTCCTCCAGTTCCAACATCCACATTCCTCCCTCTCTACCGGTTCTCGAGCCATAACCCACCCTCTCCGCCACTTCCCACAGCCGCATCTCTCCCACTGCCCAGTTCTGCAGCAATGAGCAGACAACACGGCAGAAAGCAGGCCCGGTCTCTCTCAGTGGCGCGGTGCTTTTATTCCAGAGGGGCCCCGGGAGGCCCGGCCGCCCCGCTCAGGCGCGGAGCCAGGGGAGACGCTGCGCATGGTCCCCTGAGCCCGGCTCGTCGTCCTGGACCCTGCGCAGCCACGACGCGTCGTCGTCACTCTCTGGCAGGTAGAGGAGCTGGCCGTGTCCATCTGGGTCCCTCTGCCCGGGTGGGCTCTGGGCACGCTGCCGGGGACCGGGGCGGCGGCGCTCTCCCCTCTCGGCAGAGCGTCCACGGCGCCTGGAACGGCTGCGGCTCCGCTGCTGCTGCTGCCGCCGCCACCTCTGCCGCCACGGCCCCCGCCTTGCGTAGGGATGCGAGCGGCCACGGCCACGGTCATCCTCCAGCCGCAGGCGGCGGATGGCCACGATGGGGCCCCGGCAGAGCGGGCAAGTGGCATCCACGGTGCTGGCAGCCCAGCGCTGGATGCAGGCATGGCAGAAGGCATGCCAGCACGGGTCCACTCCAGCGGGGGCTTCCAGGGGAGCCAAGCAGATGGGGCACGTGTCCCCCCGCCGGCACCTCCTGGCAGCTGGTGGCACCGCTGGCTCGTCCCTGGACACCTCCATTGCTGCTGCTGGGACTTAGTGTCCTGTCGGTTGCTGGGACTTGCTTTCCTCTCGGCTTCTGGTGGGACTTGCTGTCCTCAGCTGCTGCTGGGACTCGATGTCCTCTTGGCCGCCGCTGGGACTTGATGTCCTCTTGGAGCTGGAGGCACTTGGTGTCTCTGCTGCTGGCAGGACTCGATGGCTGCTGCTGGCGCAACGCCAAGGCTCGGGTTCCGCTGGCGGGACTCGGTGGCCGCTCGGCCGCTGGCAGGTCACAACGTCTGGTTCCGCTGGCAGGACTCGATGGCTCGGGTGCTGCCCACAGGACTCGACGTCTCGTGTGCCGCTGGCAGCACGTGACGCTGGCTTTTATTGCTGCCCGCCGCTTGTGACGTCACGGGCTGACTGTGACTCTGGTGACATCACAGGGCTCTCGGGGGCACACCCAGGGACACACCCAGGAGCTGCCCAGCCTCACACATGCCCTGTGATGCAAAGCCCACCTGGCAGGGGGCTCCAGGGCTGGCCTCACCCGTGCTGGTCGTGCTTTAAGCTGAACTAGCAATAGAACCGGGATAGCCACTCACTCAGTCCCCCACCCACTCCCCAGACAGGGGAGAGAATTGAAAGGGAAGGGAGAAACTTGGAATGAGATCCACACAGTTCAATAAAATCACAAAATACTAGCGCGCTACTCGTTTATCTATATTTAAAATAGAAATGGAATATAAAAGAAAAGATACTCAATGCAATTCCTCGTCAACTCCATCTGCACTGAGCAGCAGTGCTTTTAGTAGGAGGTGGAGACACGGTTGCAACTTTGTTGATCGCATCCATTGGGATCTGACGACGTCCATCTTGCCATTTTATTAGTGAAAAGTGGTTCTCTCGTGCAGGTGCCTTGACCTGGCTTCGTTTTGATGACAAAACCGGCATTCCAAGGAATCTGAATTACTCTCGCACCTTTCTAGAAAACTTATTTTGCTGTTCCGTCCCATACAACGATGTCATCTAGATATTGCAAGTGTTCTGGAGCTTTTCTTCGTTCCAGTGTGGTTTGGATCAGTCCACGGCACATGGTAGGGCTGTGTTTCGAGCCCTGGGGCAAGCGATTCCACGTGTACTGGATGCCCCTCCAGGTGAATGCAAACTGCGGTCTGCACTCTGCTGCTAAAGGAAGAGAGAAAAACACTTTAGCAATGTGGGTTGTGGCTCACCGCTGAGCTGCCTTTGACTCCAGTTCAAGCTGCAGCTCTAGAGTGTCTGGCACAGCAGCACTCAAGGGTGCTGTAACTTAATTCAGGCCACGATAGTCTACTCTTAGTCTCCACTCTTCGCTAGTCTTACGCACTGGCCTAGTGGGGCTGTTAAAAGGTGAGCGAGTCTTGCTGATCACACCCTGACCCTCCAGTTGATGAATCAGCTTCTGGACAGGAATCAGAGAGTCTCGACCGGTGCGATATTGCCGGCGATGGACCATCGTGATAGCAATTGGCACCTGCTAGTCGTCAACCCTCAGCAATCCTACAGCAGAAGGGTCCTCTGAGAGACCAGGCACAGTCGACAGTTGATGAATGCTCTCCGTGTCCACAGCCGCTCTGCCAAATGCCCAGCCACACCCTTTTGGGGCCTTAAAACACCCCCTCCTGGGGCAGTCTGTGCCGAGGATGCACGGAGCACGTGGAGCAGTCGCAGTGGGACGCTTTTGCGCGTCTTTCCCAGTTTGGCTCATTTGGGCCTCTACTGCAGCCAGCTTCTGGGATCCCGCAGTCGCTCCAGAGCTACTGATGGATTTTGTTCCATTGTGGTTTGATGGGATTACTGTGCACTGAGCACCAGCGTCTACCAAAGCTCTCTGCTCCTGGGGGTCTGTGGTACCAGGCCATCGGACCTGCACAGTCCGGCAACCTCTGTTGTCCCTTTCCGGCGGCGGGCTGGAGGCAGGGCCCCTCTGATCTGTGTTGTGCACATTCCGTGGATAGGAATCAGAGTTCCCTTCAAGAGGATCGGAATCTCTTCTAGCCCTTCTGGAAACTGGAGCACCCGTTTTCCTAGGAGGTTTTCCTTTAAATTCACGTACTCGTTGCTGAAGTGCTGAGGTGGCATTTCCGTCCCACCTCCTCAGGTCTTCTCCATGATCACCGAGGAGCAGCCACAGCGTGCTTCTCTTTGGGTACTGCTTCTGTCCTCTCTCCCGAGATCGGAAACGCCTTCGCCTAAGAGCGGAAATGTCGGTTGGTCAGGTGGGGAATGGAAGCTGTCCTCTCCGAGTGCTTTGGTTTCATGGAACAGCTTTTCGAACCGGTCGTCAGATTTTTCACGCAGTTTGTCCTCAGTTGACGCTCAGTTCACATCTGGAATGCTGTGTCCAGTTCTGGGCCCCTCAATTCAAGAAGGACAGGGAACTGCTGGAGAGAGTCCAGCGCAGGGCAACAAAGATGATCAAGGGACTGGAGCATCTCCCTTGTGAGGAAAGGCTGAGGGACCTGGGTCTCTTTAGTTTGGAGAAGAGGAGGCTGAGGGGTGACCTCGTTGATGTTTATAAATTCATAAAGGGTGAGTGTCACGAGGGTGGAGCCAGGGCTCTTCCCGGTGACAACCAACGGTAGGACAGCGGGTCATGGATTCAAACCGGAACACAAAAGGTTCCACTTACATCTGAGAAGAAACTTCTTCTCAGCAAGGGTAACAGAACACTGGAACAGGCCGCCCAGGGGGGTTGTAGAGTCTCCTACTCTGGAGGCATTCAAAACCCGCCTAGATGCCTTCCTGTGTAGCCTCATCGAGGCGTTCCTGCTCCGGCAGGGGGATTGGACTTTTTGAGGTCCGTTCCAATCCCTAACGTTCTGTGATTCTCTGATTCTGCGTGATGCACAAGCCCGCAGGGGGGTAGCGAGGCTGTCCTCATAGTCCCGAAGCTGGTTCATCACTTCTGTCACATTTTGTTGAATGCAGCTGCCCAGGACATCGATGGCCATGACCCAGCATATGCCGGTGGTGCCCGTTGTACAAACCTGCGTCCCACGGGTTGCGTGCAAAGGATTCTATCTGCATCTGTCTCTTCCGGACCGTTTGGCTCACAATAGATCATCTCCCGCACAGCTAATCCTCTCAGGATCTGGATACCTGTCTCCATAGTATTCCCTTCACCTGGATGACGCACAGCAGCTTCCTTGAAGGGAAACCTTGCCTTTCCTGGCGGTCAGGAGTCACCTGCAGAGGCTGGAGAAGTCCTTCTCTCTTGCAATTGCCCTGTGGATCCCTTGGCAGAGATCCCAGCTGCTTGCATTCGCTACGGTCCAGTTCCAGACAACTGGCTCCCTTGTCCCAGCATGGGAGCAGCCAGGTTACCGCATTCTTGCCTTCCCGACAACCACCACGGTGTGCCCTGGGCAGTGGCTCTGAGCGAGGCTGAAGCCCATCTGCCCATGGCCAGGAGAGCCGCGGACAGGCCAGGCAAGTGGCGCCTGCGAGGATCTGCTCTCAGGGCGGACGGCTGGCAGCAGGGACTGGGACAACCCGTGCTTGCTCCCAAGGAGCTCTGTCCTGGGAGAGGTCGGCTCGGGGCCATGCTCCTGCTGCTGCCTTGCTGCCGGGGTGCAGGGGCCGAGGGCCCAACTCGTTGGCGTGTTCCTGGTCTGTGACGATCTTGGGGCCTGCAGGAGTGTGGGCCTGGCTCTGTGGGGCCAGGGAAGCTGAGAGCAGGGAGCGTTTTGAGGAGAGGCTGCCGTCTTGCTGGAACCCAGCTGGCCTGCAAGGCCGCCCTTCCCTGGCCGCAGAGCCGCAGGCAGTGCCAGCACCAGGGCTGGGGAGGGTTCAGGGGCCACGTCTCTCCCTGTCCCCACTTCCCAGGCCACATCTCTCTGGCTGGAGACCTTCTTCATCCTTCTCTCCTGGTTCCACAGCCGTGTCCCCCTTTCTTCCCCAGTTCCATGGGCACCGTATCCCTCCCCTCTTACCCACATCTCACAGCCGAATCCCTGTGTTGAACCATTTCCCACACCCGTATCCCTCCCTCTCCCCAGATTGCTAGCCATAGCCATCCCTCTCTCTCCCTCTCATTCCCAGGAGCCATTTCCCTCCCTCCCGCCAAGTCCACAGGCACTCGGCCGCCTCTCCCCCAGTTCACAGGGCCACATCCCTCCCTCTCCTCCAGTTCCAACATCCACATTCCTCCCTCTCTACCGGTTCTCGAGCCATAACCCACCCTCTCCGCCACTTCCCACAGCCGCATCTCTCCCACTGCCCAGTTCTGCAGCAATGAGCAGACAACACGGCAGAAAGCAGGCCCGGTCTCTCTCAGTGGCGCGGTGCTTTTATTCCAGAGGGGCCCCGGGAGGCCCGGCAGCCCCGCTCAGGCGCGGAGCCAGGGGAGACGCTGCGCATGGTCCCCTGAGCCCGGCTCGTCGTCCTGGACCCTGCGCAGCCACGACGCGTCGTCGTCACTCTCCGGCAGGTAGAGGAGCTGGCCGTGTCCATCTGGGTCCCTCTGCCCGGGTGGGCTCTGGGCACGCTGCCGGGGACCGGGGCGGCGGCGCTCTCCCCTCTCGGCAGAGCGTCCACGGCGCCTGGAACGGCTGCGGCTCCGCTGCTGCTGCTGCCGCCGCCGCCTCTGCCGCCACGGCCCCCGCCTTGCGTAGGGATGCGAGCGGCCACGGCCACGGTCATCCTCCAGCCGCAGGCGGCGGATGGCCACGATGGGGCCCCGGCAGAGCGGGCAAGTGGCATCCACGGTGCTGGCAGCCCAGCGCTGGATGCAGGCATGGCAGAAGGCATGCCAGCACGGGTCCACTCCAGCGGGGGCTTCCAGGGGAGCCAAGCAGATGGGGCACGTGTCCCCCCGCCGGCACCTCCTGGCAGCTGGTGGCACCGCTGGCTCGTCCCTGGACACCTCCATTGCTGCTGCTGGGACTTAGTGTCCTGTCGGTTGCTGGGACTTGCTTTCCTCTCGGCTTCTGGTGGGACTTGCTGTCCTCAGCTGCTGCTGGGACTCGATGTCCTCTTGGCCGCCGCTGGGACTTGATGTCCTCTTGGAGCTGGAGGCACTTGGTGTCTCTGCTGCTGGCAGGACTCGATGGCTGCTGCTGGCGCAACGCCAAGGCTCGGGTTCCGCTGCTGGGACTCGGTGGCCGCTCGGCCGCTGGCAGGTCACAACGTCTGGTTCCGCTGGCAGGACTCGATGGCTCGGGTGCTGCCCACAGGACTCGACGTCTCGTGTGCCGCTGGCAGCACGTGACGCTGGCTTTTATTGCTGCCCGCCGCTTGTGACGTCACGGGCTGACTGTGACTCTGGTGACATCACAGGGCTCTCGGGGGCACACCCAGGGACACACCCAGGAGCTGCCCAGCCTCACACATGCCCTGTGATGCAAAGCCCACCTGGCAGGGGGCTCCAGGGCTGGCCTCACCCGTGCTGGTCGTGCTTTAAGCTGAACTAGCAATAGAACCGGGATAGCCACTCACTCAGTCCCCCACCCACTCCCCAGACAGGGGAGAGAATTGAAAGGGAAGGGAGAAACTTGGAATGAGATCCACACAGTTCAATAAAATCACAAAATACTAGCGCGCTACTCGTTTATCTATATTTAAAATAGAAATGGAATATAAAAGAAAAGATACTCAATGCAATTCCTCGTCAACTCCATCTGCACTGAGCAGCAGTGCTTTTAGTAGGAGGTGGAGACACGGTTGCAACTTTGTTGATCGCATCCATTGGGATCTGACGACGTCCATCTTGCCATTTTATTAGTGAAAAGTGGTTCTCTCGTGCAGGTGCCTTGACCTGGCTTCGTTTTGATGACAAAACCGGCATTCCAAGGAATCTGAATTACTCTCGCACCTTTCTAGAAAACTTATTTTGCTGTTCCGTCCCATACAACGATGTCATCTAGATATTGCAAGTGTTCTGGAGCTTTTCTTCGTTCCAGTGTGGTTTGGATCAGTCCACGGCACATGGTAGGGCTGTGTTTCGAGCCCTGGGGCAAGCGATTCCACGTGTACTGGATGCCCCTCCAGGTGAATGCAAACTGCGGTCTGCACTCTGCTGCTAAAGGAAGAGAGAAAAACACTTTAGCAATGTGGGTTGTGGCTCACCGCTGAGCTGCCTTTGACTCCAGTTCAAGCTGCAGCTCTAGAGTGTCTGGCACAGCAGCACTCAAGGGTGCTGTAACTTAATTCAGGCCACGATAGTCTACTCTTAGTCTCCACTCTTCGCTAGTCTTACGCACTGGCCTAGTGGGGCTGTTAAAAGGTGAGCGAGTCTTGCTGATCACACCCTGACCCTCCAGTTGATGAATCAGCTTCTGGACAGGAATCAGAGAGTCTCGACCGGTGCGATATTGCCGGCGATGGACCATCGTGATAGCAATTGGCACCTGCTAGTCGTCAACCCTCAGCAATCCTACAGCAGAAGGGTCCTCTGAGAGACCAGGCACAGTCGACAGTTGATGAATGCTCTCCGTGTCCACAGCCGCTCTGCCAAATGCCCAGCCACAGCCTTTTGGGGCCTTAAAACACCCCCTCCTGGGGCAGTCTGTGCCGAGGATGCACGGAGCACGTGGAGCAGTCGCAGTGGGACGCTTTTGCGCGTCTTTCCCAGTTTGGCTCATTTGGGCCTCTACTGCAGCCAGCTTCTGGGATCCCGCAGTCGCTCCAGAGCTACTGATGGATTTTGTTCCATTGTGGTTTGATGGGATTACTGTGCACTGAGCACCAGCGTCTACCAAAGCTCTCTGCTCCTGGGGGTCTGTGGTACCAGGCCATCGGACCTGCACAGTCCGGCAACCTCTGTTGTCCCTTTCCGGCGGCGGGCTGGAGGCAGGGCCCCTCTGATCTGTGTTGTGCACATTCCGTGGATAGGAATCAGAGTTCCCTTCAAGAGGATCGGAATCTCTTCTAGCCCTTCTGGAAACTGGAGCACCCGTTTTCCTAGGAGGTTTTCCTTTAAATTCACGTACTCGTTGCTGAAGTGCTGAGGTGGCATTTCCGTCCCACCTCCTCAGGTCTTCTCCATGATCACCGAGGAGCAGCCACAGCGTGCTTCTCTTTGGGTACTGCTTCTGTCCTCTCTCCCGAGATCGGAAACGCCTTCGCCTAAGAGCGGAAATGTCGGTTGGTCAGGTGGGGAATGGAAGCTGTCCTCTCCGAGTGCTTTGGTTTCATGGAACAGCTTTTCGAACCGGTCGTCAGATTTTTCACGCAGTTTGTCCTCAGTTGACGCTCAGTTCACATCTGGAATGCTGTGTCCAGTTCTGGGCCCCTCAATTCAAGAAGGACAGGGAACTGCTGGAGAGAGTCCAGCGCAGGGCAACAAAGATGATCAAGGGACTGGAGCATCTCCCTTGTGAGGAAAGGCTGAGGGACCTGGGTCTCTTTAGTTTGGAGAAGAGGAGGCTGAGGGGTGACCTCGTTGATGTTTATAAATTCATAAAGGGTGAGTGTCACGAGGGTGGAGCCAGGGCTCTTCCCGGTGACAACCAACGGTAGGACAGCGGGTCATGGATTCAAACCGGAACACAAAAGGTTCCACTTACATCTGAGAAGAAACTTCTTCTCAGCAAGGGTAACAGAACACTGGAACAGGCCGCCCAGGGGGGTTGTAGAGTCTCCTACTCTGGAGGCATTCAAAACCCGCCTAGATGCCTTCCTGTGTAGCCTCATCGAGGCGTTCCTGCTCCGGCAGGGGGATTGGACTTTTTGAGGTCCGTTCCAATCCCTAACGTTCTGTGATTCTCTGATTCTGCGTGATGCACAAGCCCGCAGGGGGGTAGCGAGGCTGTCCTCATAGTCCCGAAGCTGGTTCATCACTTCTGTCACATTTTGTTGAATGCAGCTGCCCAGGACATCGATGGCCATGACCCAGCATATGCCGGTGGTGCCCGTTGTACAAACCTGCGTCCCACGGGTTGCGTGCAAAGGATTCTATCTGCATCTGTCTCTTCCGGACCGTTTGGCTCACAATAGATCATCTCCCGCACAGCTAATCCTCTCAGGATCTGGATACCTGTCTCCATAGTATTCCCTTCACCTGGATGACGCACAGCAGCTTCCTTGAAGGGAAACCTTGCCTTTCCTGGCGGTCAGGAGTCACCTGCAGAGGCTGGAGAAGTCCTTCTCTCTTGCAATTGCCCTGTGGATCCCTTGGCAGAGATCCCAGCTGCTTGCATTCGCTACGGTCCAGTTCCAGACAACTGGCTCCCTTGTCCCAGCATGGGAGCAGCCAGGTTACCGCATTCTTGCCTTCCCGACAACCACCACGGTGTGCCCTGGGCAGTGGCTCTGAGCGAGGCTGAAGCCCATCTGTCCATGGCCAGGAGAGCCGCGGACAGGCCAGGCAAGTGGCGCCTGCGAGGATCTGCTCTCAGGGCGGACGGCTGGCAGCAGGGACTGGGACAACCCGTGCTTGCTCCCAAGGAGCTCTGTCCTGGGACAGGTCGGCTCGGGGCCATGCTCCTGCTGCTGCCTTGCTGCCGGGGTGCAGGGGCCGAGGGCCCAACTCGTTGGCGTGTTCCTGGTCTGTGACGATCTTGGGGCCTGCAGGAGTGTGGGCCTGGCTCTGTGGGGCCAGGGAAGCTGAGAGCAGGGAGCGTTTTGAGGAGAGGCTGCCGTCTTGCTGGAACCCAGCTGGCCTGCAAGGCCGCCCTTCCCTGGCCGCAGAGCCGCAGGCAGTGCCAGCACCAGGGCTGGGGAGGGTTCAGGGGCCACGTCTCTCCCTGTCCCCACTTCCCAGGCCACATCTCTCTGGCTGGAGACCTTCTTCATCCTTCTCTCCTGGTTCCACAGCCGTGTCCCCCTTTCTTCCCCAGTTCCATGGGCACCGTATCCCTCCCCTCTTACCCACATCTCACAGCCGAATCCCTGTGTTGAACCATTTCCCACACCCGTATCCCTCCCTCTCCCCAGATTGCTAGCCATAGCCATCCCTCTCTCTC
The DNA here is from genome assembly GCF_037038585.1 of Patagioenas fasciata. Lineage (NCBI taxonomy): Eukaryota > Metazoa > Chordata > Aves > Columbiformes > Columbidae > Patagioenas > Patagioenas fasciata. The sequence goes on from NC_092523.1 coordinate 40,561,579, forward strand.
CCTCTCATTCCCAGGAGCCATTTCCCTCCCTCCCGCCAAGTCCACAGGCACTCGGCCGCCTCTCCCCCAGTTCACAGGGCCACATCCCTCCCTCTCCTCCAGTTCCAACATCCACATTCCTCCCTCTCTACCGGTTCTCGAGCCATAACCCACCCTCTCCGCCACTTCCCACAGCCGCATCTCTCCCACTGCCCAGTTCTGCAGCAATGAGCAGACAACACGGCAGAAAGCAGGCCCGGTCTCTCTCAGTGGCGCGGTGCTTTTATTCCAGAGGGGCCCCGGGAGGCCCGGCCGCCCCGCTCAGGCGCGGAGCCAGGGGAGACGCTGCGCATGGTCCCCTGAGCCCGGCTCGTCGTCCTGGACCCTGCGCAGCCACGACGCGTCGTCGTCACTCTCCGGCAGGTAGAGGAGCTGGCCGTGTCCATCTGGGTCCCTCTGCCCGGGTGGGCTCTGGGCACGCTGCCGGGGACCGGGGCGGCGGCGCTCTCCCCTCTCGGCAGAGCGTCCACGGCGCCTGGAACGGCTGCGGCTCCGCTGCTGCTGCTGCCGCCGCCGCCTCTGCCGCCACGGCCCCCGCCTTGCGTAGGGATGCGAGCGGCCACGGCCACGGTCATCCTCCAGCCGCAGGCGGCGGATGGCCACGATGGGGCCCCGGCAGAGCGGGCAAGTGGCATCCACGGTGCTGGCAGCCCAGCGCTGGATGCAGGCATGGCAGAAGGCATGCCAGCACGGGTCCACTCCGGCGGGGGCTTCCAGGGGAGCCAAGCAGATGGGGCACGTGTCCCCCCGCCGGCACCTCCTGGCAGCTGGTGGCACCGCTGGCTCGTCCCTGGACACCTCCATTGCTGCTGCTGGGACTTAGTGTCCTGTCGGTTGCTGGGACTTGCTTTCCTCTCGGCTTCTGGTGGGACTTGCTGTCCTCAGCTGCTGCTGGGACTCGATGTCCTCTTGGCCGCCGCTGGGACTTGATGTCCTCTTGGAGCTGGAGGCACTTGGTGTCTCTGCTGCTGGCAGGACTCGATGGCTGCTGCTGGCGCAACGCCAAGGCTCGGGTTCCGCTGGCGGGACTCGGTGGCCGCTCGGCCGCTGGCAGGTCACAACGTCTGGTTCCGCTGGCAGGACTCGATGGCTCGGGTGCTGCCCACAGGACTCGACGTCTCGTGTGCCGCTGGCAGCACGTGACGCTGGCTTTTATTGCTGCCCGCCGCTTGTGACGTCACGGGCTGACTGTGACTCTGGTGACATCACAGGGCTCTCGGGGGCACACCCAGGGACACACCCAGGAGCTGCCCAGCCTCACACATGCCCTGTGATGCAAAGCCCACCTGGCAGGGGGCTCCAGGGCTGGCCTCACCCGTGCTGGTCGTGCTTTAAGCTGAACTAGCAATAGAACCGGGATAGCCACTCACTCAGTCCCCCACCCACTCCCCAGACAGGGGAGAGAATTGAAAGGGAAGGGAGAAACTTGGAATGAGATCCACACAGTTCAATAAAATCACAAAATACTAGCGCGCTACTCGTTTATCTATATTTAAAATAGAAATGGAATATAAAAGAAAAGATACTCAATGCAATTCCTCGTCAACTCCATCTGCACTGAGCAGCAGTGCTTTTAGTAGGAGGTGGAGACACGGTTGCAACTTTGTTGATCGCATCCATTGGGATCTGACGACGTCCATCTTGCCATTTTATTAGTGAAAAGTGGTTCTCTCGTGCAGGTGCCTTGACCTGGCTTCGTTTTGATGACAAAACCGGCATTCCAAGGAATCTGAATTACTCTCGCACCTTTCTAGAAAACTTATTTTGCTGTTCCGTCCCATACAACGATGTCATCTAGATATTGCAAGTGTTCTGGAGCTTTTCTTCGTTCCAGTGTGGTTTGGATCAGTCCACGGCACATGGTAGGGCTGTGTTTCGAGCCCTGGGGCAAGCGATTCCACGTGTACTGGATGCCCCTCCAGGTGAATGCAAACTGCGGTCTGCACTCTGCTGCTAAAGGAAGAGAGAAAAACACTTTAGCAATGTGGGTTGTGGCTCACCGCTGAGCTGCCTTTGACTCCAGTTCAAGCTGCAGCTCTAGAGTGTCTGGCACAGCAGCACTCAAGGGTGCTGTAACTTAATTCAGGCCACGATAGTCTACTCTTAGTCTCCACTCTTCGCTAGTCTTACGCACTGGCCTAGTGGGGCTGTTAAAAGGTGAGCGAGTCTTGCTGATCACACCCTGACCCTCCAGTTGATGAATCAGCTTCTGGACAGGAATCAGAGAGTCTCGACCGGTGCGATATTGCCGGCGATGGACCATCGTGATAGCAATTGGCACCTGCTAGTCGTCAACCCTCAGCAATCCTACAGCAGAAGGGTCCTCTGAGAGACCAGGCACAGTCGACAGTTGATGAATGCTCTCCGTGTCCACAGCCGCTCTGCCAAATGCCCAGCCACACCCTTTTGGGGCCTTAAAACACCCCCTCCTGGGGCAGTCTGTGCCGAGGATGCACGGAGCACGTGGAGCAGTCGCAGTGGGACGCTTTTGCGCGTCTTTCCCAGTTTGGCTCATTTGGGCCTCTACTGCAGCCAGCTTCTGGGATCCCGCAGTCGCTCCAGAGCTACTGATGGATTTTGTTCCATTGTGGTTTGATGGGATTACTGTGCACTGAGCACCAGCGTCTACCAAAGCTCTCTGCTCCTGGGGGTCTGTGGTACCAGGCCATCGGACCTGCACAGTCCGGCAACCTCTGTTGTCCCTTTCTGGCGGCGGGCTGGAGGCAGGGCCCCTCTGATCTGTGTTGTGCACATTCCGTGGATAGGAATCAGAGTTCCCTTCAAGAGGATCGGAATCTCTTCTAGCCCTTCTGGAAACTGGAGCACCCGTTTTCCTAGGAGGTTTTCCTTTAAATTCACGTACTCGTTGCTGAAGTGCTGAGGTGGCATTTCCGTCCCACCTCCTCAGGTCTTCTCCATGATCACCGAGGAGCAGCCACAGCGTGCTTCTCTTTGGGTACTGCTTCTGTCCTCTCTCCCGAGATCGGAAACGCCTTCGCCTGAGAGCGGAAATGTCGGTTGGTCAGGTGGGGAATGGAAGCTGTCCTCTCCGAGTGCTTTGGTTTCATGGAACAGCTTTTCGAACCGGTCGTCAGATTTTTCACGCAGTTTGTCCTCAGTTGACGCTCAGTTCACATCTGGAATGCTGTGTCCAGTTCTGGGCCCCTCAATTCAAGAAGGACAGGGAACTGCTGGAGAGAGTCCAGCGCAGGGCAACAAAGATGATCAAGGGACTGGAGCATCTCCCTTGTGAGGAAAGGCTGAGGGACCTGGGTCTCTTTAGTTTGGAGAAGAGGAGGCTGAGGGGTGACCTCGTTGATGTTTATAAATTCATAAAGGGTGAGTGTCACGAGGGTGGAGCCAGGGCTCTTCCCGGTGACAACCAACGGTAGGACAGCGGGTCATGGATTCAAACCGGAACACAAAAGGTTCCACTTACATCTGAGAAGAAACTTCTTCTCAGCAAGGGTAACAGAACACTGGAACAGGCCGCCCAGGGGGGTTGTAGAGTCTCCTACTCTGGAGGCATTCAAAACCCGCCTAGATGCCTTCCTGTGTAGCCTCATCGAGGCGTTCCTGCTCCGGCAGGGGGATTGGACTTTTTGAGGTCCGTTCCAATCCCTAACGTTCTGTGATTCTCTGATTCTGCGTGATGCACAAGCCCGCAGGAGGGTAGCGAGGCTGTCCTCATAGTCCCGAAGCTGGTTCATCACTTCTGTCACATTTTGTTGAATGCAGCTGCCCAGGACATCGATGGCCATGACCCAGCATATGCCGGTGGTGCCCGTTGTACAAACCTGCGTCCCACGGGTTGCGTGCAAAGGATTCTATCTGCATCTGTCTCTTCCGGACCGTTTGGCTCACAATAGATCATCTCCCGCACAGCTAATCCTCTCAGGATCTGGATACCTGTCTCCATAGTATTCCCTTCACCTGGATGACGCACAGCAGCTTCCTTGAAGGGAAACCTTGCCTTTCCTGGCGGTCAGGAGTCACCTGCAGAGGCTGGAGAAGTCCTTCTCTCTTGCAATTGCCCTGTGGATCCCTTGGCAGAGATCCCAGCTGCTTGCATTCGCTACGGTCCAGTTCCAGACAACTGGCTCCCTTGTCCCAGCATGGGAGCAGCCAGGTTACCGCATTCTTGCCTTCCCGACAACCACCACGGTGTGCCCTGGGCAGTGGCTCTGAGCGAGGCTGAAGCCCATCTGCCCATGGCCAGGAGAGCCGCGGACAGGCCAGGCAAGTGGCGCCTGCGAGGATCTGCTCTCAGGGCGGACGGCTGGCAGCAGGGACTGGGACAACCCGTGCTTGCTCCCAAGGAGCTCTGTCCTGGGAGAGGTCGGCTCGGGGCCATGCTCCTGCTGGTGCCTTGCTGCCGGGGTGCAGGGGCCGAGGGCCCAACTCGTTGGCGTGTTCCTGGTCTGTGACGATCTTGGGGCCTGCAGGAGTGTGGGCCTGGCTCTGTGGGGCCAGGGAAGCTGAGAGCAGGGAGCGTTTTGAGGAGAGGCTGCCGTCTTGCTGGAACCCAGCTGGCCTGCAAGGCCGCCCTTCCCTGGCCGCAGAGCCGCAGGCAGTGCCAGCACCAGGGCTGGGGAGGGTTCAGGGGCCACGTCTCTCCCTGTCCCCACTTCCCAGGCCACATCTCTCTGGCTGGAGACCTTCTTCATCCTTCTCTCCTGGTTCCACAGCCGTGTCCCCCTTTCTTCCCCAGTTCCATGGGCACCGTATCCCTCCCCTCTTACCCACATCTCACAGCCGAATCCCTGTGTTGAACCATTTCCCACACCCGTATCCCTCCCTCTCCCCAGATTGCTAGCCATAGCCATCCCTCTCTCTCCCTCTCATTCCCAGGAGCCATTTCCCTCCCTCCCGCCAAGTCCACAGGCACTCGGCCGCCTCTCCCCCAGTTCACAGGGCCACATCCCTCCCTCTCCTCCAGTTCCAACATCCACATTCCTCCCTCTCTACCGGTTCTCGAGCCATAACCCACCCTCTCCGCCACTTCCCACAGCCGCATCTCTCCCACTGCCCAGTTCTGCAGCAATGAGCAGACAACACGGCAGAAAGCAGGCCCGGTCTCTCTCAGTGGCGCGGTGCTTTTATTCCAGAGGGGCCCCGGGAGGCCCGGCCGCCCCGCTCAGGCGCGGAGCCAGGGGAGACGCTGCGCATGGTCCCCTGAGCCCGGCTCGTCGTCCTGGACCCTGCGCAGCCACGACGTGTCGTCGTCACTCTCCGGCAGGTAGAGGAGCTGGCCGTGTCCATCTGGGTCCCTCTGCCCGGGTGGGCTCTGGGCACGCTGCCGGGGACCGGGGCGGCGGCGCTCTCCCCTCTCGGCAGAGCGTCCACGGCGCCTGGAACGGCTGCGGCTCCGCTGCTGCTGCTGCCGCCGCCGCCTCTGCCGCCACGGCCCCCGCCTTGCGTAGGGATGCGAGCGGCCACGGCCACGGTCATCCTCCAGCCGCAGGCGGCGGATGGCCACGATGGGGCCCCGGCAGAGCGGGCAAGTGGCATCCACGGTGCTGGCAGCCCAGCGCTGGATGCAGGCATGGCAGAAGGCATGCCAGCACGGGTCCACTCCAGCGGGGGCTTCCAGGGGAGCCAAGCAGATGGGGCACGTGTCCCCCTGCCGGCACCTCCTGGCAGCTGGTGGCACCGCTGGCTCGTCCCTGGACACCTCCATTGCTGCTGCTGGGACTTAGTGTCCTGTCGGTTGCTGGGACTTGCTTTCCTCTCGGCTTCTGGTGGGACTTGCTGTCCTCAGCTGCTGCTGGGACTCGATGTCCTCTTGGCCGCCGCTGGGACTTGATGTCCTCTTGGAGCTGGAGGCACTTGGTGTCTCTGCTGCTGGCAGGACTTGATGGCTGCTGCTGGCGCAACGCCAAGGCTCGGGTTCCGCTGGCGGGACTCGGTGGCCGCTCGGCCGCTGGCAGGTCACAACGTCTGGTTCCGCTGGCAGGACTCGATGGCTCGGGTGCTGCCCACAGGACTCGACGTCTCGTGTGCCGCTGGCAGCACGTGACGCTGGCTTTTATTGCTGCCCGCCGCTTGTGACGTCACGGGCTGACTGTGACTCTGGTGACATCACAGGGCTCTCGGGGGCACACCCAGGGACACACCCAGGAGCTGCCCAGCCTCACACATGCCCTGTGATGCAAAGCCCACCTGGCAGGGGGCTCCAGGGCTGGCCTCACCCGTGCTGGTCGTGCTTTAAGCTGAACTAGCAATAGAACCGGGATAGCCACTCACTCAGTCCCCCACCCACTCCCCAGACAGGGGAGAGAATTGAAAGGGAAGGGAGAAACTTGGAATGAGATCCACACAGTTCAATAAAATCACAAAATACTAGCGCGCTACTCGTTTATCTATATTTAAAATAGAAATGGAATATAAAAGAAAAGATACTCAATGCAATTCCTCGTCAACTCCATCTGCACTGAGCAGCAGTGCTTTTAGTAGGAGGTGGAGACACGGTTGCAACTTTGTTGATCGCATCCATTGGGATCTGACGACGTCCATCTTGCCATTTTATTAGTGAAAAGTGGTTCTCTCATGCAGGTGCCTTGACCTGGCTTCGTTTTGATGACAAAACCGGCATTCCAAGGAATCTGAATTACTCTCGCACCTTTCTAGAAAACTTATTTTGCTGTTCCGTCCCATACAACGATGTCATCTAGATATTGCAAGTGTTCTGGAGCTTTTCTTCGTTCCAGTGTGGTTTGGATCAGTCCACGGCACATGGTAGGGCTGTGTTTCGAGCCCTGGGGCAAGCGATTCCACGTGTACTGGATGCCCCTCCAGGTGAATGCAAACTGCGGTCTGCACTCTGCTGCTAAAGGAAGAGAGAAAAACACTTTAGCAATGTGGGTTGTGGCTCACCGCTGAGCTGCCTTTGACTCCAGTTCAAGCTGCAGCTCTAGAGTGTCTGGCACAGCAGCACTCAAGGGTGCTGTAACTTAATTCAGGCCACGATAGTCTACTCTTAGTCTCCACTCTTCGCTAGTCTTACGCACTGGCCTAGTGGGGCTGTTAAAAGGTGAGCGAGTCTTGCTGATCACACCCTGACCCTCCAGTTGATGAATCAGCTTCTGGACAGGAATCAGAGAGTCTCGACCGGTGCGATATTGCCGGCGATGGACCATCGTGATAGCAATTGGCACCTGCTAGTCGTCAACCCTCAGCAATCCTACAGCAGAAGGGTCCTCTGAGAGACCAGGCACAGTCGACAGTTGATGAATGCTCTCCGTGTCCACAGCCGCTCTGCCAAATGCCCAGCCACACCCTTTTGGGGCCTTAAAACACCCCCTCCTGGGGCAGTCTGTGCCGAGGATGCACGGAGCACGTGGAGCAGTCGCAGTGGGACGCTTTTGCGCGTCTTTCCCAGTTTGGCTCATTTGGGCCTCTACTGCAGCCAGCTTCTGGGATCCCGCAGTCGCTCCAGAGCTACTGATGGATTTTGTTCCATTGTGGTTTGATGGGATTACTGTGCACTGAGCACCAGCGTCTACCAAAGCTCTCTGCTCCTGGGGGTCTGTGGTACCAGGCCATCGGACCTGCACAGTCCGGCAACCTCTGTTGTCCCTTTCCGGCGGCGGGCTGGAGGCAGGGCCCCTCTGATCTGTGTTGTGCACATTCCGTGGATAGGAATCAGAGTTCCCTTCAAGAGGATCGGAATCTCTTCTAGCCCTTCTGGAAACTGGAGCACCCGTTTTCCTAGGAGGTTTTCCTTTAAATTCACGTACTCGTTGCTGAAGTGCTGAGGTGGCATTTCCGTCCCACCTCCTCAGGTCTTCTCCATGATCACCGAGGAGCAGCCACAGCGTGCTTCTCTTTGGGTACTGCTTCTGTCCTCTCTCCCGAGATCGGAAACGCCTTCGCCTAAGAGCGGAAATGTCGGTTGGTCAGGTGGGGAATGGAAGCTGTCCTCTCCGAGTGCTTTGGTTTCATGGAACAGCTTTTCGAACCGGTCGTCAGATTTTTCACGCAGTTTGTCCTCAGTTGACGCTCAGTTCACATCTGGAATGCTGTGTCCAGTTCTGGGCCCCTCAATTCAAGAAGGACAGGGAACTGCTGGAGAGAGTCCAGCGCAGGGCAACAAAGATGATCAAGGGACTGGAGCATCTCCCTTGTGAGGAAAGGCTGAGGGACCTGGGTCTCTTTAGTTTGGAGAAGAGGAGGCTGAGGGGTGACCTCGTTGATGTTTATAAATTCATAAAGGGTGAGTGTCACGAGGGTGGAGCCAGGGCTCTTCCCGGTGACAACCAACGGTAGGACAGCGGGTCATGGATTCAAACCGGAACACAAAAGGTTCCACTTACATCTGAGAAGAAACTTCTTCTCAGCAAGGGTAACAGAACACTGGAACAGGCCGCCCAGGGGGGTTGTAGAGTCTCCTACTCTGGAGGCATTCAAAACCCGCCTAGATGCCTTCCTGTGTAGCCTCATCGAGGCGTTCCTGCTCCGGCAGGGGGATTGGACTTTTTGAGGTCCGTTCCAATCCCTAACGTTCTGTGATTCTCTGATTCTGCGTGATGCACAAGCCCGCAGGGGGGTAGCGAGGCTGTCCTCATAGTCCCGAAGCTGGTTCATCACTTCTGTCACATTTTGTTGAATGCAGCTGCCCAGGACATCGATGGCCATGACCCAGCATATGCCGGTGGTGCCCGTTGTACAAACCTGCGTCCCACGGGTTGCGTGCAAAGGATTCTATCTGCATCTGTCTCTTCCGGACCGTTTGGCTCACAATAGATCATCTCCCGCACAGCTAATCCTCTCAGGATCTGGATACCTGTCTCCATAGTATTCCCTTCACCTGGATGACGCACAGCAGCTTCCTTGAAGGGAAACCTTGCCTTTCCTGGCGGTCAGGAGTCACCTGCAGAGGCTGGAGAAGTCCTTCTCTCTTGCAATTGCCCTGTGGATCCCTTGGCAGAGATCCCAGCTGCTTGCATTCGCTACCGTCCAGTTCCAGACAACTGGCTCCCTTGTCCCAGCATGGGAGCAGCCAGGTTACCGCATTCTTGCCTTCCCGACAACCACCACGGTGTGCCCTGGGCAGTGGCTCTGAGCGAGGCTGAAGCCCATCTGCCCATGGCCAGGAGAGCCACGGACAGGCCAGGCAAGTGGCGCCTGCGAGGATCTGCTCTCAGGGCGGACGGCTGGCAGCAGGGACTGGGACAACCCGTGCTTGCTCCCAAGGAGCTCTGTCCTGGGAGAGGTCGGCTCGGGGCCATGCTCCTGCTGCTGCCTTGCTGCCGGGGTGCAGGGGCCGAGGGCCCAACTCGTTGGCGTGTTCCTGGTCTGTGACGATCTTGGGGCCTGCAGGAGTGTGGGCCTGGCTCTGTGGGGCCAGGGAAGCTGAGAGCAGGGAGCGTTTTGAGGAGAGGCTGCCGTCTTGCTGGAACCCAGCTGGCCTGCAAGGCCGCCCTTCCCTGGCCGCAGAGCCGCAGGCAGTGCCAGCACCAGGGCTGGGGAGGGTTCAGGGGCCACGTCTCTCCCTGTCCCCACTTCCCAGGCCACATCTCTCTGGCTGGAGACCTTCTTCATCCTTCTCTCCTGGTTCCACAGCCGTGTCCCCCTTTCTTCCCCAGTTCCATGGGCACCGTATCCCTCCCCTCTTACCCACATCTCACAGCCGAATCCCTGTGTTGAACCATTTCCCACACCCGTATCCCTCCCTCTCCCCAGATTGCTAGCCATAGCCATCCCTCTCTCTCCCTCTCATTCCCAGGAGCCATTTCCCTCCCTCCCGCCAAGTCCACAGGCACTCGGCCGCCTCTCCCCCAGTTCACAGGGCCACATCCCTCCCTCTCCTCCAGTTCCAACATCCACATTCCTCCCTCTCTACCGGTTCTCGAGCCATAACCCACCCTCTCCGCCACTTCCCACAGCCGCATCTCTCCCACTGCCCAGTTCTGCAGCAATGAGCAGACAACACGGCAGAAAGCAGGCCCGGTCTCTCTCAGTGGCGCGGTGCTTTTATTCCAGAGGGGCCCCGGGAGGCCCGGCCGCCCCGCTCAGGCGCGGAGCCAGGGGAGACGCTGCGCATGGTCCCCTGAGCCCGGCTCGTCGTCCTGGACCCTGCGCAGCCACGACGCGTCGTCGTCACTCTCCGGCAGGTAGAGGAGCTGGCCGTGTCCATCTGGGTCCCTCTGCCCGGGTGGGCTCTGGGCACGCTGCCGGGGACCGGGGCGGCGGCGCTCTCCCCTCTCGGCAGAGCGTCCACGGCGCCTGGAACGGCTGCGGCTCCGCTGCTGCTGCCGCCGCCGCCTCTGCCGCCACGGCCCCCGCCTTGCGTAGGGATGCGAGCGGCCACGGCCACGGTCATCCTCCAGCCGCAGGCGGCGGATGGCCACGATGGGGCCCCGGCAGAGCGGGCAAGTGGCATCCACGGTGCTGGCAGCCCAGCGCTGGATGCAGGCATGGCAGAAGGCATGCCAGCACGGGTCCACTCCAGCGGGGGCTTCCAGGGGAGCCAAGCAGATGGGGCACGTGTCCCCCCGCCGGCACCTCCTGGCAGCTGGTGGCACCGCTGGCTCGTCCCTGGACACCTCCATTGCTGCTGCTGGGACTTAGTGTCCTGTCGGTTGCTGGGACTTGCTTTCCTCTCGGCTTCTGGTGGGACTTGCTGTCCTCAGCTGCTGCTGGGACTCGATGTCCTCTTGGCCGCCGCTGGGACTTGATGTCCTCTTGGAGCTGGAGGCACTTGGTGTCTCTGCTGCTGGCAGGACTCGATGGCTGCTGCTGGCGCAACGCCAAGGCTCGGGTTCCGCTGCCGGGACTCGGTGGCCGCTCGGCCGCTGGCAGGTCACAACGTCTGGTTCCGCTGGCAGGACTCGATGGCTCGGGTGCTGCCCACAGGACTCGACGTCTCGTGTGCCGCTGGCAGCACGTGACGCTGGCTTTTATTGCTGCCCGCCGCTTGTGACGTCACGGGCTGACTGTGACTCTGGTGACATCACAGGGCTCTCGGGGGCACACCCAGGGACACACCCAGGAGCTGCCCAGCCTCACACATGCCCTGTGATGCAAAGCCCACCTGGCAGGGGGCTCCAGGGCTGGCCTCACCCGTGCTGGTCGTGCTTTAAGCTGAACTAGCAATAGAACCGGGATAGCCACTCACTCAGTCCCCCACCCACTCCCCAGACAGGGGAGAGAATTGAAAGGGAAGGGAGAAACTTGGAATGAGATCCACACAGTTCAATAAAATCACAAAATACTAGCGCGCTACTCGTTTATCTATATTTAAAATAGAAATGGAATATAAAAGAAAAGATACTCAATGCAATTCCTCGTCAACTCCATCTGCACTGAGCAGCAGTGCTTTTAGTAGGAGGTGGAGACACGGTTGCAACTTTGTTGATCGCATCCATTGGGATCTGACGACGTCCATCTTGCCATTTTATTAGTGAAAAGTGGTTCTCTCGTGCAGGTGCCTTGACCTGGCTTCGTTTTGATGACAAAACCGGCATTCCAAGGAATCTGAATTACTCTCGCACCTTTCTAGAAAACTTATTTTGCTGTTCCGTCCCATACAACGATGTCATCTAGATATTGCAAGTGTTCTGGAGCTTTTCTTCGTTCCAGTGTGGTTTGGATCAGTCCACGGCACATGGTAGGGCTGTGTTTCGAGCCCTGGGGCAAGCGATTCCACGTGTACTGGATGCCCCTCCAGGTGAATGCAAACTGCGGTCTGCACTCTGCTGCTAAAGGAAGAGAGAAAAACACTTTAGCAATGTGGGTTGTGGCTCACCGCTGAGCTGCCTTTGACTCCAGTTCAAGCTGCAGCTCTAGAGTGTCTGGCACAGCAGCACTCAAGGGTGCTGTAACTTAATTCAGGCCACGATAGTCTACTCTTAGTCTCCACTCTTCGCTAGTCTTACGCACTGGCCTAGTGGGGCTGTTAAAAGGTGAGCGAGTCTTGCTGATCACACCCTGACCCTCCAGTTGATGAATCAGCTTCTGGACAGGAATCAGAGAGTCTCGACCGGTGCGATATTGCCGGCGATGGACCATCGTGATAGCAATTGGCACCTGCTAGTCGTCAACCCTCAGCAATCCTACAGCAGAAGGGTCCTCTGAGAGACCAGGCACAGTCGACAGTTGATGAATGCTCTCCGTGTCCACAGCCGCTCTGCCAAATGCCCAGCCACACCCTTTTGGGGCCTTAAAACACCCCCTCCTGGGGCAGTCTGTGCCGAGGATGCACGGAGCACGTGGAGCAGTCGCAGTGGGACGCTTTTGCGCGTCTTTCCCAGTTTGGCTCATTTGGGCCTCTACTGCAGCCAGCTTCTGGGATCCCGCAGTCGCTCCAGAGCTACTGATGGATTTTGTTCCATTGTGGTTTGATGGGATTACTGTGCACTGAGCACCAGCGTCTACCAAAGCTCTCTGCTCCTGGGGGTCTGTGGTACCAGGCCATCGGACCTGCACAGTCCGGCAACCTCTGTTGTCCCTTTCCGGCGGCGGGCTGGAGGCAGGGCCCCTCTGATCTGTGTTGTGCACATTCCGTGGATAGGAATCAGAGTTCCCTTCAAGAGGATCGGAATCTCTTCTAGCCCTTCTGGAAACTGGAGCACCCGTTTTCCTAGGAGGTTTTCCTTTAAATTCACGTACTCGTTGCTGAAGTGCTGAGGTGGCATTTCCGTCCCACCTCCTCAGGTCTTCTCCATGATCACCGAGGAGCAGCCACAGCGTGCTTCTCTTTGGGTACTGCTTCTGTCCTCTCTCCCGAGATCGGAAACGCCTTCGCCTGAGAGCGGAAATGTCGGTTGGTCAGGTGGGGAATGGAAGCTGTCCTCTCCGAGTGCTTTGGTTTCATGGAACAGCTTTTCGAACCGGTCGTCAGATTTTTCACGCAGTTTGTCCTCAGTTGACGCTCAGTTCACATCTGGAATGCTGTGTCCAGTTCTGGGCCCCTCAATTCAAGAAGGACAGGGAACTGCTGGAGAGAGTCCAGCGCAGGGCAACAAAGATGATCAAGGGACTGGAGCATCTCCCTTGTGAGGAAAGGCTGAGGGACCTGGGTCTCTTTAGTTTGGAGAAGAGGAGGCTGAGGGGTGACCTCGTTGATGTTTATAAATTCATAAAGGGTGAGTGTCACGAGGGTGGAGCCAGGGCTCTTCCCGGTGACAACCAACGGTAGGACAGCGGGTCATGGATTCAAACCGGAACACAAAAGGTTCCACTTACATCTGAGAAGAAACTTCTTCTCAGCAAGGGTAACAGAACACTGGAACAGGCCGCCCAGGGGGGTTGTAGAGTCTCCTACTCTGGAGGCATTCAAAACCCGCCTAGATGCCTTCCTGTGTAGCCTCATCGAGGCGTTCCTGCTCCGGCAGGGGGATTGGACTTTTTGAGGTCCGTTCCAATCCCTAACGTTCTGTGATTCTCTGATTCTGCGTGATGCACAAGCCCGCAGGGGGGTAGCGAGGCTGTCCTCATAGTCCCGAAGCTGGTTCATCACTTCTGTCACATTTTGTTGAATGCAGCTGCCCAGGACATCGATGGCCATGACCCAGCATATGCCGGTGGTGCCCGTTGTACAAACCTGCGTCCCACGGGTTGCGTGCAAAGGATTCTATCTGCATCTGTCTCTTCCGGACCGTTTGGCTCACAATAGATCATCTCCCGCACAGCTAATCCTCTCAGGATCTGGATACCTGTCTCCATAGTATTCCCTTCACCTGGATGACGCACAGCGGCTTCCTTGAAGGGAAACCTTGCCTTTCCTGGCGGTCAGGAGTCACCTGCAGAGGCTGGAGAAGTCCTTCTCTCTTGCAATTGCCCTGTGGATCCCTTGGCAGAGATCCCAGCTGCTTGCATTCGCTACGGTCCAGTTCCAGACAACTGGCTCCCTTGTCCCAGCATGGGAGCAGCCAGGTTACCGCATTCTTGCCTTCCCGACAACCACCACGGTGTGCCCTGGGCAGTGGCTCTGAGCGAGGCTGAAGCCCATCTGCCCATGGCCAGGAGAGCCGCGGACAGGCCAGGCAAGTGGCGCCTGCGAGGATCTGCTCTCAGGGCGGACGGCTGGCAGCAGGGACTGGGACAACCCGTGCTTGCTCCCAAGGAGCTCTGTCCTGGGAGAGGTCGGCTCGGGGCCATGCTCCTGCTGCTGCCTTGCTGCCGGGGTGCAGGGGCCGAGGGCCCAACTCGTTGGCGTGTTCCTGGTCTGTGACGATCTTGGGGCCTGCAGGAGTGTGGGCCTGGCTCTGTGGGGCCAGGGAAGCTGAGAGCAGGGAGCGTTTTGAGGAGAGGCTGCCGTCTTGCTGGAACCCAGCTGGCCTGCAAGGCCGCCCTTCCCTGGCCGCAGAGCCGCAGGCAGTGCCAGCACCAGGGCTGGGGAGGGTTCAGGGGCCACGTCTCTCCCTGTCCCCACTTCCCAGGCCACATCTCTCTGGCTGGAGACCTTCTTCATCCTTCTCTCCTGGTTCCACAGCCGTGTCCCCCTTTCTTCCCCAGTTCCATGGGCACCGTATCCCTCCCCTCTTACCCACATCTCACAGCCGAATCCCTGTGTTGAACCATTTCCCACACCCGTATCCCTCCCTCTCCCCAGATTGCTAGCCATAGCCATCCCTCTCTCTCCCTCTCATTCCCAGGAGCCATTTCCCTCCCTCCCGCCAAGTCCACAGGCACTCGGCCGCCTCTCCCCCAGTTCACAGGGCCACATCCCTCCCTCTCCTCCAGTTCCAACATCCACATTCCTCCCTCTCTACCGGTTCTCGAGCCATAACCCACCCTCTCCGCCACTTCCCACAGCCGCATCTCTCCCACTGCCCAGTTCTGCAGCAATGAGCAGACAACACGGCAGAAAGCAGGCCCGGTCTCTCTCAGTGGCGCGGTGCTTTTATTCCAGAGGGGCCCCGGGAGGCCCGGCCGCCCCGCTCAGGCGCGGAGCCAGGGGAGACGCTGCGCATGGTCCCCTGAGCCCGGCTCGTCGTCCTGGACCCTGCGCAGCCACGACGCGTCGTCGTCACTCTCCGGCAGGTAGAGGAGCTGGCCGTGTCCATCTGGGTCCCTCTGCCCGGGTGGGCTCTGGGCACGCTGCTGGGGACCGGGGCGGCGGCGCTCTCCCCTCTCGGCAGAGCGTCCACGGCGCCTGGAACGGCTGCGGCTCCGCTGCTGCTGCTGCCGCCGCCGCCGCTGCCGCCACGGCCCCCGCCTTGCGTAGGGATGCGAGCGGCCACGGCCACGGTCATCCTCCAGCCGCAGGCGGCGGATGGCCACGATGGGGCCCCGGCAGAGCGGGCAAGTGGCATCCACGGTGCTGGCAGCCCAGCGCTGGATGCAGGCATGGCAGAAGGCATGCCAGCACGGGTCCACTCCAGCGGGGGCTTCCAGGGGAGCCAAGCAGATGGGGCACGTGTCCCCCCGCCGGCACCTCCTGGCAGCTGGTGGCACCGCTGGCTCGTCCCTGGACACCTCCATTGCTGCTGCTGGGACTTAGTGTCCTGTCGGTTGCTGGGACTTGCTTTCCTCTCGGCTTCTGGTGGGACTTGCTGTCCTCAGCTGCTGCTGGGACTCGATGTCCTCTTGGCCGCCGCTGGGACTTGATGTCCTCTTGGAGCTGGAGGCACTTGGTGTCTCTGCTGCTGGCAGGACTCGATGGCTGCTGCTGGCGCAACGCCAAGGCTCGGGTTCCGCTGCCGGGACTCGGTGGCCGCTCGGCCGCTGGCAGGTCACAACGTCTGGTTCCGCTGGCAGGACTCGATGGCTCGGGTGCTGCCCACAGGACTCGACGTCTCGTGTGCCGCTGGCAGCACGTGACGCTGGCTTTTATTGCTGCCCGCCGCTTGTGACGTCACGGGCTGACTGTGACTCTGGTGACATCACAGGGCTCTCGGGGGCACACCCAGGGACACACCCAGGAGCTGCCCAGCCTCACACATGCCCTGTGATGCAAAGCCCACCTGGCAGGGGGCTCCAGGGCTGGCCTCACCCGTGCTGGTCGTGCTTTAAGCTGAACTAGCAATAGAACCGGGATAGCCACTCACTCAGTCCCCCACCCACTCCCCAGACAGGGGAGAGAATTGAAAGGGAAGGGAGAAACTTGGAATGAGATCCACACAGTTCAATAAAATCACAAAATACTAGCGCGCTACTCGTTTATCTATATTTAAAATAGAAATGGAATATAAAAGAAAAGATACTCAATGCAATTCCTCGTCAACTCCATCTGCACTGAGCAGCAGTGCTTTTAGTAGGAGGTGGAGACACGGTTGCAACTTTGTTGATCGCATCCATTGGGATCTGACGACGTCCATCTTGCCATTTTATTAGTGAAAAGTGGTTCTCTCGTGCAGGTGCCTTGACCTGGCTTCGTTTTGATGACAAAACCGGCATTCCAAGGAATCTGAATTACTCTCGCACCTTTCTAGAAAACTTATTTTGCTGTTCCGTCCCATACAACGATGTCATCTAGATATTGCAAGTGTTCTGGAGCTTTTCTTCGTTCCAGTGTGGTTTGGATCAGTCCACGGCACATGGTAGGGCTGTGTTTCGAGCCCTGGGGCAAGCGATTCCACGTGTACTGGATGCCCCTCCAGGTGAATGCAAACTGCGGTCTGCACTCTGCTGCTAAAGGAAGAGAGAAAAACACTTTAGCAATGTGGGTTGTGGCTCACCGCTGAGCTGCCTTTGACTCCAGTTCAAGCTGCAGCTCTAGAGTGTCTGGCACAGCAGCACTCAAGGGTGCTGTAACTTAATTCAGGCCACGATAGTCTACTCTTAGTCTCCACTCTTCGCTAGTCTTACGCACTGGCCTAGTGGGGCTGTTAAAAGGTGAGCGAGTCTTGCTGATCACACCCTGACCCTCCAGTTGATGAATCAGCTTCTGGACAGGAATCAGAGAGTCTCGACCGGTGCGATATTGCCGGCGATGGACCATCGTGATAGCAATTGGCACCTGCTAGTCGTCAACCCTCAGCAATCCTACAGCAGAAGGGTCCTCTGAGAGACCAGGCACAGTCGACAGTTGATGAATGCTCTCCGTGTCCACAGCCGCTCTGCCAAATGCCCAGCCACACCCTTTTGGGGCCTTAAAACACCCCCTCCTGGGGCAGTCTGTGCCGAGGATGCACGGAGCACGTGGAGCAGTCGCAGTGGGACGCTTTTGCGCGTCTTTCCCAGTTTGGCTCATTTGGGCCTCTACTGCAGCCAGCTTCTGGGATCCCGCAGTCGCTCCAGAGCTACTGATGGATTTTGTTCCATTGTGGTTTGATGGGATTACTGTGCACTGAGCACCAGCGTCTACCAAAGCTCTCTGCTCCTGGGGGTCTGTGGTACCAGGCCATCGGACCTGCACAGTCCGGCAACCTCTGTTGTCCCTTTCTGGCGGCGGGCTGGAGGCAGGGCCCCTCTGATCTGTGTTGTGCACATTCCGTGGATAGGAATCAGAGTTCCCTTCAAGAGGATCGGAATCTCTTCTAGCCCTTCTGGAAACTGGAGCACCCGTTTTCCTAGGAGGTTTTCCTTTAAATTCACGTACTCGTTGCTGAAGTGCTGAGGTGGCATTTCCGTCCCACCTCCTCAGGTCTTCTCCATGATCACCGAGGAGCAGCCACAGCGTGCTTCTCTTTGGGTACTGCTTCTGTCCTCTCTCCCGAGATCGGAAACGCCTTCGCCTGAGAGCGGAAATGTCGGTTGGTCAGGTGGGGAATGGAAGCTGTCCTCTCCGAGTGCTTTGGTTTCATGGAACAGCTTTTCGAACCGGTCGTCAGATTTTTCACGCAGTTTGTCCTCAGTTGACGCTCAGTTCACATCTGGAATGCTGTGTCCAGTTCTGGGCCCCTCAATTCAAGAAGGACAGGGAACTGCTGGAGAGAGTCCAGCGCAGGGCAACAAAGATGATCAAGGGACTGGAGCATCTCCCTTGTGAGGAAAGGCTGAGGGACCTGGGTCTCTTTAGTTTGGAGAAGAGGAGGCTGAGGGGTGACCTCGTTGATGTTTATAAATTCATAAAGGGTGAGTGTCACGAGGGTGGAGCCAGGGCTCTTCCCGGTGACAACCAACGGTAGGACAGCGGGTCATGGATTCAAACCGGAACACAAAAGGTTCCACTTACATCTGAGAAGAAACTTCTTCTCAGCAAGGGTAACAGAACACTGGAACAGGCCGCCCAGGGGGGTTGTAGAGTCTCCTACTCTGGAGGCATTCAAAACCCGCCTAGATGCCTTCCTGTGTAGCCTCATCGAGGCGTTCCTGCTCCGGCAGGGGGATTGGACTTTTTGAGGTCCGTTCCAATCCCTAACGTTCTGTGATTCTCTGATTCTGCGTGATGCACAAGCCCGCAGGGGGGTAGCGAGGCTGTCCTCATAGTCCCGAAGCTGGTTCATCACTTCTGTCACATTTTGTTGAATGCAGCTGCCCAGGACATCGATGGCCATGACCCAGCATATGCCGGTGGTGCCCGTTGTACAAACCTGCGTCCCACGGGTTGCGTGCAAAGGATTCTATCTGCATCTGTCTCTTCCGGACCGTTTGGCTCACAATAGATCATCTCCCGCACAGCTAATCCTCTCAGGATCTGGATACCTGTCTCCATAGTATTCCCTTCACCTGGATGACGCACAGCAGCTTCCTTGAAGGGAAACCTTGCCTTTCCTGGCGGTCAGGAGTCACCTGCAGAGGCTGGAGAAGTCCTTCTCTCTTGCAATTGCCCTGTGGATCCCTTGGCAGAGATCCCAGCTGCTTGCATTCGCTACGGTCCAGTTCCAGACAACTGGCTCCCTTGTCCCAGCATGGGAGCAGCCAGGTTACCGCATTCTTGCCTTCCCGACAACCACCACGGTGTGCCCTGGGCAGTGGCTCTGAGCGAGGCTGAAGCCCATCTGCCCATGGCCAGGAGAGCCGCGGACAGGCCAGGCAAGTGGCGCCTGCGAGGATCTGCTCTCAGGGCGGACGGCTGGCAGCAGGGACTGGGACAACCCGTGCTTGCTCCCAAGGAGCTCTGTCCTGGGAGAGGTCGGCTCGGGGCCATGCTCCTGCTGCTGCCTTGCTGCCGGGGTGCAGGGGCCGAGGGCCCAACTCGTTGGCGTGTTCCTGGTCTGTGACGATCTTGGGGCCTGCAGGAGTGTGGGCCTGGCTCTGTGGGGCCAGGGAAGCTGAGAGCAGGGAGCGTTTTGAGGAGAGGCTGCCGTCTTGCTGGAACCCAGCTGGCCTGCAAGGCCGCCCTTCCCTGGCCGCAGAGCCGCAGGCAGTGCCAGCACCAGGGCTGGGGAGGGTTCAGGGGCCACGTCTCTCCCTGTCCCCACTTCCCAGGCCACATCTCTCTGGCTGGAGACCTTCTTCATCCTTCTCTCCTGGTTCCACAGCCGTGTCCCCCTTTCTTCCCCAGTTCCATGGGCACCGTATCCCTCCCCTCTTACCCACATCTCACAGCCGAATCCCTGTGTTGAACCATTTCCCACACCCGTATCCCTCCCTCTCCCCAGATTGCTAGCCATAGCCATCCCTCTCTCTCCCTCTCATTCCCAGGAGCCATTTCCCTCCCTCCCGCCAAGTCCACAGGCACTCGGCCGCCTCTCCCCCAGTTCACAGGGCCACATCCCTCCCTCTCCTCCAGTTCCAACATCCACATTCCTCCCTCTCTACCGGTTCTCGAGCCATAACCCACCCTCTCCGCCACTTCCCACAGCCGCATCTCTCCCACTGCCCAGTTCTGCAGCAATGAGCAGACAACACGGCAGAAAGCAGGCCCGGTCTCTCTCAGTGGCGCGGTGCTTTTATTCCAGAGGGGCCCCGGGAGGCCCGGCCGCCCCGCTCAGGCGCGGAGCCAGGGGAGACGCTGCGCATGGTCCCCTGAGCCCGGCTCGTCGTCCTGGACCCTGCGCAGCCACGACGCGTCGTCGTCACTCTCCGGCAGGTAGAGGAGCTGGCCGTGTCCATCTGGGTCCCTCTGCCCGGGTGGGCTCTGGGCACGCTGCCGGGGACCGGGGCGGCGGCGCTCTCCCCTCTCGGCAGAGCGTCCACGGCGCCTAGAACGGCTGCGGCTCCGCTGCTGCTGCTGCCGCCGCCGCCGCTGCCGCCACGGCCCCCGCCTTGCGTAGGGATGCGAGCGGCCACGGCCACGGTCATCCTCCAGCCGCAGGCGGCGGATGGCCACGATGGGGCCCCGGCAGAGCGGGCAAGTGGCATCCACGGTGCTGGCAGCCCAGCGCTGGATGCAGGCATGGCAGAAGGCATGCCAGCACGGGTCCACTCCAGCGGGGGCTTCCAGGGGAGCCAAGCAGATGGGGCACGTGTCCCCCCGCCGGCACCTCCTGGCAGCTGGTGGCACCGCTGGCTCGTCCCTGGACACCTCCATTGCTGCTGCTGGGACTTAGTGTCCTGTCGGTTGCTGGGACTTGCTTTCCTCTCGGCTTCTGGTGGGACTTGCTGTCCTCAGCTGCTGCTGGGACTCGATGTCCTCTTGGCCGCCGCTGGGACTTGATGTCCTCTTGGAGCTGGAGGCACTTGGTGTCTCTGCTGCTGGCAGGACTCGATGGCTGCTGCTGGCGCAACGCCAAGGCTCGGGTTCCGCTGCCGGGACTCGGTGGCCGCTCGGCCGCTGGCAGGTCACAACGTCTGGTTCCGCTGGCAGGACTCGATGGCTCAGGTGCTGCCCACAGGACTCGACGTCTCGTGTGCCGCTGGCAGCACGTGACGCTGGCTTTTATTGCTGCCCGCCGCTTGTGACGTCACGGGCTGACTGTGACTCTGGTGACATCACAGGGCTCTCGGGGGCACACCCAGGGACACACCCAGGAGCTGCCCAGCCTCACACATGCCCTGTGATGCAAAGCCCACCTGGCAGGGGGCTCCAGGGCTGGCCTCACCCGTGCTGGTCGTGCTTTAAGCTGAACTAGCAATAGAACCGGGATAGCCACTCACTCAGTCCCCCACCCACTCCCCAGACAGGGGAGAGAATTGAAAGGGAAGGGAGAAACTTGGAATGAGATCCACACAGTTCAATAAAATCACAAAATACTAGCGCGCTACTCGTTTATCTATATTTAAAATAGAAATGGAATATAAAAGAAAAGATACTCAATGCAATTCCTCGTCAACTCCATCTGCACTGAGCAGCAGTGCTTTTAGTAGGAGGTGGAGACACGGTTGCAACTTTGTTGATCGCATCCATTGGGATCTGACGACGTCCATCTTGCCATTTTATTAGTGAAAAGTGGTTCTCTCGTGCAGGTGCCTTGACCTGGCTTCGTTTTGATGACAAAACCGGCATTCCAAGGAATCTGAATTACTCTCGCACCTTTCTAGAAAACTTATTTTGCTGTTCCGTCCCATACAACGATGTCATCTAGATATTGCAAGTGTTCTGGAGCTTTTCTTCGTTCCAGTGTGGTTTGGATCAGTCCACGGCACATGGTAGGGCTGTGTTTCGAGCCCTGGGGCAAGCGATTCCACGTGTACTGGATGCCCCTCCAGGTGAATGCAAACTGCGGTCTGCACTCTGCTGCTAAAGGAAGAGAGAAAAACACTTTAGCAATGTGGGTTGTGGCTCACCGCTGAGCTGCCTTTGACTCCAGTTCAAGCTGCAGCTCTAGAGTGTCTGGCACAGCAGCACTCAAGGGTGCTGTAACTTAATTCAGGCCACGATAGTCTACTCTTAGTCTCCACTCTTCGCTAGTCTTACGCACTGGCCTAGTGGGGCTGTTAAAAGGTGAGCGAGTCTTGCTGATCACACCCTGACCCTCCAGTTGATGAATCAGCTTCTGGACAGGAATCAGAGAGTCTCGACCGGTGCGATATTGCCGGCGATGGACCATCGTGATAGCAATTGGCACCTGCTAGTCGTCAACCCTCAGCAATCCTACAGCAGAAGGGTCCTCTGAGACACCAGGCACAGTCGACAGTTGATGAATGCTCTCCGTGTCCACAGCCGCTCTGCCAAATGCCCAGCCACACCCTTTTGGGGCCTTAAAACACCCCCTCCTGGGGCAGTCTGTGCCGAGGATGCACGGAGCACGTGGAGCAGTCGCAGTGGGACGCTTTTGCGCGTCTTTCCCAGTTTGGCTCATTTGGGCCTCTACTGCAGCCAGCTTCTGGGATCCCGCAGTCGCTCCAGAGCTACTGATGGATTTTGTTCCATTGTGGTTTGATGGGATTACTGTGCACTGAGCACCAGCGTCTACCAAAGCTCTCTGCTCCTGGGGGTCTGTGGTACCAGGCCATCGGACCTGCACAGTCCGGCAACCTCTGTTGTCCCTTTCCGGCGGCGGGCTGGAGGCAGGGCCCCTCTGATCTGTGTTGTGCACATTCCGTGGATAGGAATCAGAGTTCCCTTCAAGAGGATCGGAATCTCTTCTAGCCCTTCTGGAAACTGGAGCACCCGTTTTCCTAGGAGGTTTTCCTTTAAATTCACGTACTCGTTGCTGAAGTGCTGAGGTGGCATTTCCGTCCCACCTCCTCAGGTCTTCTCCATGATCACCGAGGAGCAGCCACAGCGTGCTTCTCTTTGGGTACTGCTTCTGTCCTCTCTCCCGAGATCGGAAACGCCTTCGCCTAAGAGCGGAAATGTCGGTTGGTCAGGTGGGGAATGGAAGCTGTCCTCTCCGAGTGCTTTGGTTTCATGGAACAGCTTTTCGAACCGGTCGTCAGATTTTTCACGCAGTTTGTCCTCAGTTGACGCTCAGTTCACATCTGGAATGCTGTGTCCAGTTCTGGGCCCCTCAATTCAAGAAGGACAGGGAACTGCTGGAGAGAGTCCAGCGCAGGGCAACAAAGATGATCAAGGGACTGGAGCATCTCCCTTGTGAGGAAAGGCTGAGGGACCTGGGTCTCTTTAGTTTGGAGAAGAGGAGGCTGAGGGGTGACCTCGTTGATGTTTATAAATTCATAAAGGGTGAGTGTCACGAGGGTGGAGCCAGGGCTCTTCCCGGTGACAACCAACGGTAGGACAGCGGGTCATGGATTCAAACCGGAACACAAAAGGTTCCACTTACATCTGAGAAGAAACTTCTTCTCAGCAAGGGTAACAGAACACTGGAACAGGCCGCCCAGGGGGGTTGTAGAGTCTCCTACTCTGGAGGCATTCAAAACCCGCCTAGATGCCTTCCTGTGTAGCCTCATCGAGGCGTTCCTGCTCCGGCAGGGGGATTGGACTTTTTGAGGTCCGTTCCAATCCCTAACGTTCTGTGATTCTCTGATTCTGCGTGATGCACAAGCCCGCAGGGGGGTAGCGAGGCTGTCCTCATAGTCCCGAAGCTGGTTCATCACTTCTGTCACATTTTGTTGAATGCAGCTGCCCAGGACATCGATGGCCATGACCCAGCATATGCCGGTGGTGCCCGTTGTACAAACCTGCGTCCCACGGGTTGCGTGCAAAGGATTCTATCTGCATCTGTCTCTTCCGGACCGTTTGGCTCACAATAGATCATCTCCCGCACAGCTAATCCTCTCAGGATCTGGATACCTGTCTCCATAGTATTCCCTTCACCTGGATGACGCACAGCAGCTTCCTTGAAGGGAAACCTTGCCTTTCCTGGCGGTCAGGAGTCACCTGCAGAGGCTGGAGAAGTCCTTCTCTCTTGCAATTGCCCTGTGGATCCCTTGGCAGAGATCCCAGCTGCTTGCATTCGCTACGGTCCAGTTCCAGACAACTGGCTCCCTTGTCCCAGCATGGGAGCAGCCAGGTTACCGCATTCTTGCCTTCCCGACAACCACCACGGTGTGCCCTGGGCAGTGGCTCTGAGCGAGGCTGAAGCCCATCTGCCCATGGCCAGGAGAGCCGCGGACAGGCCAGGCAAGTGGCGCCTGCGAGGATCTGCTCTCAGGGCGGACGGCTGGCAGCAGGGACTGGGACAACCCGTGCTTGCTCCCAAGGAGCTCTGTCCTGGGAGAGGTCGGCTCGGGGCCATGCTCCTGCTGCTGCCTTGCTGCCGGGGTGCAGGGGCCGAGGGCCCAACTCGTTGGCGTGTTCCTGGTCTGTGACGATCTTGGGGCCTGCAGGAGTGTGGGCCTGGCTCTGTGGGGCCAGGGAAGCTGAGAGCAGGGAGCGTTTTGAGGAGAGGCTGCCGTCTTGCTGGAACCCAGCTGGCCTGCAAGGCCGCCCTTCCCTGGCCGCAGAGCCGCAGGCAGTGCCAGCACCAGGGCTGGGGAGGGTTCAGGGGCCACGTCTCTCCCTGTCCCCACTTCCCAGGCCACATCTCTCTGGCTGGAGACCTTCTTCATCCTTCTCTCCTGGTTCCACAGCCGTGTCCCCCTTTCTTCCCCAGTTCCATGGGCACCGTATCCCTCCCCTCTTACCCACATCTCACAGCCGAATCCCTGTGTTGAACCATTTCCCACACCCGTATCCCTCCCTCTCCCCAGATTGCTAGCCATAGCCATCCCTCTCTCTCCCTCTCATTCCCAGGAGCCATTTCCCTCCCTCCCGCCAAGTCCACAGGCACTCGGCCGCCTCTCCCCCAGTTCACAGGGCCACATCCCTCCCTCTCCTCCAGTTCCAACATCCACATTCCTCCCTCTCTACCGGTTCTCGAGCCATAACCCACCCTCTCCGCCACTTCCCACAGCCGCATCTCTCCCACTGCCCAGTTCTGCAGCAATGAGCAGACAACACGGCAGAAAGCAGGCCCGGTCTCTCTCAGTGGCGCGGTGCTTTTATTCCAGAGGGGCCCCGGGAGGCCCGGCCGCCCCGCTCAGGCGCGGAGCCAGGGGAGACGCTGCGCATGGTCCCCTGAGCCCGGCTCGTCGTCCTGGACCCTGCGCAGCCACGACGCGTCGTCGTCACTCTCCGGCAGGTAGAGGAGCTGGCCGTGTCCATCTGGGTCCCTCTGCCCGGGTGGGCTCTGGGCACGCTGCCGGGGACCGGGGCGGCGGCGCTCTCCCCTCTCGGCAGAGCGTCCACGGCGCCTGGAACGGCTGCGGCTCCGCTGCTGCTGCCGCCGCCGCCTCTGCCGCCACGGCCCCCGCCTTGCGTAGGGATGCGAGCGGCCATGGCCACGGTCATCCTCCAGCCGCAGGCGGCGGATGGCCACGATGGGGCCCCGGCAGAGCGGGCAAGTGGCATCCACGGTGCTGGCAGCCCAGCGCTGGATGCAGGCATGGCAGAAGGCATGCCAGCACGGGTCCACTCCAGCGGGGGCTTCCAGGGGAGCCAAGCAGATGGGGCACGTGTCCCCCCGCCGGCACCTCCTGGCAGCTGGTGGCACCGCTGGCTCGTCCCTGGACACCTCCATTGCTGCTGCTGGGACTTAGTGTCCTGTCGGTTGCTGGGACTTGCTTTCCTCTCGGCTTCTGGTGGGACTTGCTGTCCTCAGCTGCTGCTGGGACTCGATGTCCTCTTGGCCGCCGCTGGGACTTGATGTCCTCTTGGAGCTGGAGGCACTTGGTGTCTCTGCTGCTGGCAGGACTCGATGGCTGCTGCTGGCGCAACGCCAAGGCTCGGGTTCCGCTGGCGGGACTCGGTGGCCGCTCGGCCGCTGGCAGGTCACAACGTCTGGTTCCGCTGGCAGGACTCGATGGCTCGGGTGCTGCCCACAGGACTCGACGTCTCGTGTGCCGCTGGCAGCACGTGACGCTGGCTTTTATTGCTGCCCGCCGCTTGTGACGTCACGGGCTGACTGTGACTCTGGTGACATCACAGGGCTCTCGGGGGCACACCCAGGGACACACCCAGGAGCTGCCCAGCCTCACACATGCCCTGTGATGCAAAGCCCACCTGGCAGGGGGCTCCAGGGCTGGCCTCACCCGTGCTGGTCGTGCTTTAAGCTGAACTAGCAATAGAACCGGGATAGCCACTCACTCAGTCCCCCACCCACTCCCCAGACAGGGGAGAGAATTGAAAGGGAAGGGAGAAACTTGGAATGAGATCCACACAGTTCAATAAAATCACAAAATACTAGCGCGCTACTCGTTTATCTATATTTAAAATAGAAATGGAATATAAAAGAAAAGATACTCAATGCAATTCCTCGTCAACTCCATCTGCACTGAGCAGCAGTGCTTTTAGTAGGAGGTGGAGACACGGTTGCAACTTTGTTGATCGCATCCATTGGGATCTGACGACGTCCATCTTGCCATTTTATTAGTGAAAAGTGGTTCTCTCGTGCAGGTGCCTTGACCTGGCTTCGTTTTGATGACAAAACCGGCATTCCAAGGAATCTGAATTACTCTCGCACCTTTCTAGAAAACTTATTTTGCTGTTCCGTCCCATACAACGATGTCATCTAGATATTGCAAGTGTTCTGGAGCTTTTCTTCGTTCCAGTGTGGTTTGGATCAGTCCACGGCACATGGTAGGGCTGTGTTTCGAGCCCTGGGGCAAGCGATTCCACGTGTACTGGATGCCCCTCCAGGTGAATGCAAACTGCGGTCTGCACTCTGCTGCTAAAGGAAGAGAGAAAAACACTTTAGCAATGTGGGTTGTGGCTCACCGCTGAGCTGCCTTTGACTCCAGTTCAAGCTGCAGCTCTAGAGTGTCTGGCACAGCAGCACTCAAGGGTGCTGTAACTTAATTCAGGCCACGATAGTCTACTCTTAGTCTCCACTCTTCGCTAGTCTTACGCACTGGCCTAGTGGGGCTGTTAAAAGGTGAGCGAGTCTTGCTGATCACACCCTGACCCTCCAGTTGATGAATCAGCTTCTGGACAGGAATCAGAGAGTCTCGACCGGTGCGATATTGCCGGCGATGGACCATCGTGATAGCAATTGGCACCTGCTAGTCGTCAACCCTCAGCAATCCTACAGCAGAAGGGTCCTCTGAGAGACCAGGCACAGTCGACAGTTGATGAATGCTCTCCGTGTCCACAGCCGCTCTGCCAAATGCCCAGCCACACCCTTTTGGGGCCTTAAAACACCCCCTCCTGGGGCAGCCTGTGCCGAGGATGCACGGAGCACGTGGAGCAGTCGCAGTGGGACGCTTTTGCGCGTCTTTCCCAGTTTGGCTCATTTGGGCCTCTACTGCAGCCAGCTTCTGGGATCCCGCAGTCGCTCCAGAGCTACTGATGGATTTTGTTCCATTGTGGTTTGATGGGATTACTGTGCACTGAGCACCAGCGTCTACCAAAGCTCTCTGCTCCTGGGGGTCTGTGGTACCAGGCCATCGGACCTGCACAGTCCGGCAACCTCTGTTGTCCCTTTCTGGCGGCGGGCTGGAGGCAGGGCCCCTCTGATCTGTGTTGTGCACATTCCGTGGATAGGAATCAGAGTTCCCTTCAAGAGGATCGGAATCTCTTCTAGCCCTTCTGGAAACTGGAGCACCCGTTTTCCTAGGAGGTTTTCCTTTAAATTCACGTACTCGTTGCTGAAGTGCTGAGGTGGCATTTCCGTCCCACCTCCTCAGGTCTTCTCCATGATCACCGAGGAGCAGCCACAGCGTGCTTCTCTTTGGGTACTGCTTCTGTCCTCTCTCCCGAGATCGGAAACGCCTTCGCCTGAGAGCGGAAATGTCGGTTGGTCAGGTGGGGAATGGAAGCTGTCCTCTCCGAGTGCTTTGGTTTCATGGAACAGCTTTTCGAACCGGTCGTCAGATTTTTCACGCAGTTTGTCCTCAGTTGACGCTCAGTTCACATCTGGAATGCTGTGTCCAGTTCTGGGCCCCTCAATTCAAGAAGGACAGGGAACTGCTGGAGAGAGTCCAGCGCAGGGCAACAAAGATGATCAAGGGACTGGAGCATCTCCCTTGTGAGGAAAGGCTGAGGGACCTGGGTCTCTTTAGTTTGGAGAAGAGGAGGCTGAGGGGTGACCTCGTTGATGTTTATAAATTCATAAAGGGTGAGTGTCACGAGGGTGGAGCCAGGGCTCTTCCCGGTGACAACCAACGGTAGGACAGCGGGTCATGGATTCAAACCGGAACACAAAAGGTTCCACTTACATCTGAGAAGAAACTTCTTCTCAGCAAGGGTAACAGAACACTGGAACAGGCCGCCCAGGGGGGTTGTAGAGTCTCCTACTCTGGAGGCATTTAAAACCCGCCTAGATGCCTTCCTGTGTAGCCTCATCGAGGCGTTCCTGCTCCGGCAGGGGGATTGGACTTTTTGAGGTCCGTTCCAATCCCTAACGTTCTGTGATTCTCTGATTCTGCGTGATGCACAAGCCCGCAGGGGGGTAGCGAGGCTGTCCTCATAGTCCCGAAGCTGGTTCATCACTTCTGTCACATTTTGTTGAATGCAGCTGCCCAGGACATCGATGGCCATGACCCAGCATATGCCGGTGGTGCCCGTTGTACAAACCTGCGTCCCACGGGTTGCGTGCAAAGGATTCTATCTGCATCTGTCTCTTCCGGACCGTTTGGCTCACAATAGATATCTCCCGCACAGCTAATCCTCTCAGGATCTGGATACCTGTCTCCATAGTATTCCCTTCACCTGGATGACGCACAGCAGCTTCCTTGAAGGGAAACCTTGCCTTTCCTGGCGGTCAGGAGTCACCTGCAGAGGCTGGAGAAGTCCTTCTCTCTTGCAATTGCCCTGTGGATCCCTTGGCAGAGATCCCAGCTGCTTGCATTCGCTACGGTCCAGTTCCAGACAACTGGCTCCCTTGTCCCAGCATGGGAGCAGCCAGGTTACCGCATTCTTGCCTTCCCGACAACCACCACGGTGTGCCCTGGGCAGTGGCTCTGAGCGAGGCTGAAGCCCATCTGCCCATGGCCAGGAGAGCCGCGGACAGGCCAGGCAAGTGGCGCCTGCGAGGATCTGCTCTCAGGGCGGACGGCTGGCAGCAGGGACTGGGACAACCCGTGCTTGCTCCCAAGGAGCTCTGTCCTGGGAGAGGTCGGCTCGGGGCCATGCTCCTGCTGCTGCCTTGCTGCCGGGGTGCAGGGGCCGAGGGCCCAACTCGTTGGCGTGTTCCTGGTCTGTGACGATCTTGGGGCCTGCAGGAGTGTGGGCCTGGCTCTGTGGGGCCAGGGAAGCTGAGAGCAGGGAGCGTTTTGAGGAGATGCTGCCGTCTTGCTGGAACCCAGCTGGCCTGCAAGGCCGCCCTTCCCTGGCCGCAGAGCCGCAGGCAGTGCCAGCACCAGGGCTGGGAAGGGTTCAGGGGCCACGTCTCTCCCTGTCCCCACTTCCCAGGCCACATCTCTCTGGCTGGAGACCTTCTTCATCCTTCTCTCCTGGTTCCACAGCCGTGTCCCCCTTTCTTCCCCAGTTCCATGGGCACCGTATCCCTCCCCTCTTACCCACATCTCACAGCCGAATCCCTGTGTTGAACCATTTCCCACACCCGTATCCCTCCCTCTCCCCAGATTGCTAGCCATAGCCATCCCTCTCTCTCCCTCTCATTCCCAGGAGCCATTTCCCTCCCTCCCGCCAAGTCCACAGGCACTCGGCCGCCTCTCCCCCAGTTCACAGGGCCACATCCCTCCCTCTCCTCCAGTTCCAACATCCACATTCCTCCCTCTCTACCGGTTCTCAAGCCATAACCCACCCTCTCCGCCACTTCCCACAGCCGCATCTCTCCCACTGCCCAGTTCTGCAGCAATGAGCAGACAACACGGCAGAAAGCAGGCCCGGTCTCTCTCAGTGGCGCGGTGCTTTTATTCCAGAGGGGCCCCGGGAGGCCCGGCCGCCCCGCTCAGGCGCGGAGCCAGGGGAGACGCTGCGCATGGTCCCCTGAGCCCGGCTCGTCGTCCTGGACCCTGCGCAGCCACGACGCGTCGTCGTCACTCTCCGGCAGGTAGAGGAGCTGGCCGTGTCCATCTGGGTCCCTCTGCCCGGGTGGGCTCTGGGCACGCTGCTGGGGACCGGGGCGGCGGCGCTCTCCCCTCTCGGCAGAGCGTCCACGGCGCCTGGAACGGCTGCGGCTCCGCTGCTGCTGCTGCCGCCGCCGCCTCTGCCGCCACGGCCCCCGCCTTGCGTAGGGATGCGAGCGGCCACGGCCACGGTCATCCTCCAGCCGCAGGCGGCGGATGGCCACGATGGGGCCCCGGCAGAGCGGGCAAGTGGCATCCACGGTGCTGGCAGCCCAGTGCTGGATGCAGGCATGGCAGAAGGCATGCCAGCACGGGTCCACTCCAGCGGGGGCTTCCAGGGGAGCCAAGCAGATGGGGCACGTGTCCCCCCGCCGGCACCTCCTGGCAGCTGGTGGCACCGCTGGCTCGTCCCTGGACACCTCCATTGCTGCTGCTGGGACTTAGTGTCCTGTCGGTTGCTGGGACTTGCTTTCCTCTCGGCTTCTGGTGGGACTTGCTGTCCTCAGCTGCTGCTGGGACTCGATGTCCTCTTGGCCGCCGCTGGGACTTGATGTCCTCTTGGAGCTGGAGGCACTTGGTGTCTCTGCTGCTGGCAGGACTCGATGGCTGCTGCTGGCGCAACGCCAAGGCTCGGGTTCCGCTGGCGGGACTCGGTGGCTGCTCGGCCGCTGGCAGGTCACAACGTCTGGTTCCGCTGGCAGGACTCGATGGCTCGGGTGCTGCCCACAGGACTCGACGTCTCGTGTGCCGCTGGCAGCACGTGACGCTGGCTTTTATTGCTGCCCGCCGCTTGTGACGTCACGGGCTGACTGTGACTCTGGTGACATCACAGGGCTCTCGGGGGCACACCCAGGGACACACCCAGGAGCTGCCCAGCCTCACACATGCCCTGTGATGCAAAGCCCACCTGGCAGGGGGCTCCAGGGCTGGCCTCACCCGTGCTGGTCGTGCTTTAAGCTGAACTAGCAATAGAACCGGGATAGCCACTCACTCAGTCCCCCACCCACTCCCCAGACAGGGGAGAGAATTGAAAGGGAAGGGAGAAACTTGGAATGAGATCCACACAGTTCAATAAAATCACAAAATACTAGCGCGCTACTCGTTTATCTATATTTAAAATAGAAATGGAATATAAAAGAAAAGATACTCAATGCAATTCCTCGTCAACTCCATCTGCACTGAGCAGCAGTGCTTTTAGTAGGAGGTGGAGACACGGTTGCAACTTTGTTGATCGCATCCATTGGGATCTGACGACGTCCATCTTGCCATTTTATTAGTGAAAAGTGGTTCTCTCGTGCAGGTGCCTTGACCTGGCTTCGTTTTGATGACAAAACCGGCATTCCAAGGAATCTGAATTACTCTCGCACCTTTCTAGAAAACTTATTTTGCTGTTCCGTCCCATACAACGATGTCATCTAGATATTGCAAGTGTTCTGGAGCTTTTCTTCGTTCCAGTGTGGTTTGGATCAGTCCACGGCACATGGTAGGGCTGTGTTTCGAGCCCTGGGGCAAGCGATTCCACGTGTACTGGATGCCCCTCCAGGTGAATGCAAACTGCGGTCTGCACTCTGCTGCTAAAGGAAGAGAGAAAAACACTTTAGCAATGTGGGTTGTGGCTCACCGCTGAGCTGCCTTTGACTCCAGTTCAAGCTGCAGCTCTAGAGTGTCTGGCACAGCAGCACTCAAGGGTGCTGTAACTTAATTCAGGCCACGATAGTCTACTCTTAGTCTCCACTCTTCGCTAGTCTTACGCACTGGCCTAGTGGGGCTGTTAAAAGGTGAGCGAGTCTTGCTGATCACACCCTGACCCTCCAGTTGATGAATCAGCTTCTGGACAGGAATCAGAGAGTCTCGACCGGTGCGATATTGCCGGCGATGGACCATCGTGATAGCAATTGGCACCTGCTAGTCGTCAACCCTCAGCAATCCTACAGCAGAAGGGTCCTCTGAGAGACCAGGCACAGTCGACAGTTGATGAATGCTCTCCGTGTCCACAGCCGCTCTGCCAAATGCCCAGCCACACCCTTTTGGGGCCTTAAAACACCCCCTCCTGGGGCAGTCTGTGCCGAGGATGCACGGAGCACGTGGAGCAGTCGCAGTGGGACGCTTTTGCGCGTCTTTCCCAGTTTGGCTCATTTGGGCCTCTACTGCAGCCAGCTTCTGGGATCCCGCAGTCGCTCCAGAGCTACTGATGGATTTTGTTCCATTGTGGTTTGATGGGATTACTGTGCACTGAGCACCAGCGTCTACCAAAGCTCTCTGCTCCTGGGGGTCTGTGGTACCAGGCCATCGGACCTGCACAGTCCGGCAACCTCTGTTGTCCCTTTCCGGCGGCGGGCTGGAGGCAGGGCCCCTCTGATCTGTGTTGTGCACATTCCGTGGATAGGAATCAGAGTTCCCTTCAAGAGGATCGGAATCTCTTCTAGCCCTTCTGGAAACTGGAGCACCCGTTTTCCTAGGAGGTTTTCCTTTAAATTCACGTACTCGTTGCTGAAGTGCTGAGGTGGCATTTCCGTCCCACCTCCTCAGGTCTTCTCCATGATCACCGAGGAGCAGCCACAGCGTGCTTCTCTTTGGGTACTGCTTCTGTCCTCTCTCCCGAGATCGGAAACGCCTTCGCCTGAGAGCGGAAATGTCGGTTGGTCAGGTGGGGAATGGAAGCTGTCCTCTCCGAGTGCTTTGGTTTCATGGAACAGCTTTTCGAACCGGTCGTCAGATTTTTCACGCAGTTTGTCCTCAGTTGACGCTCAGTTCACATCTGGAATGCTGTGTCCAGTTCTGGGCCCCTCAATTCAAGAAGGACAGGGAACTGCTGGAGAGAGTCCAGCGCAGGGCAACAAAGATGATCAAGGGACTGGAGCATCTCCCTTGTGAGGAAAGGCTGAGGGACCTGGGTCTCTTTAGTTTGGAGAAGAGGAGGCTGAGGGGTGACCTCGTTGATGTTTATAAATTCATAAAGGGTGAGTGTCACGAGGGTGGAGCCAGGGCTCTTCCCGGTGACAACCAACGGTAGGACAGCGGGTCATGGATTCAAACCGGAACACAAAAGGTTCCACTTACATCTGAGAAGAAACTTCTTCTCAGCAAGGGTAACAGAACACTGGAACAGGCCGCCCAGGGGGGTTGTAGAGTCTCCTACTCTGGAGGCATTCAAAACCCGCCTAGATGCCTTCCTGTGTAGCCTCATCGAGGCGTTCCTGCTCCGGCAGGGGGATTGGACTTTTTGAGGTCCGTTCCAATCCCTAACGTTCTGTGATTCTCTGATTCTGCCTGATGCACAAGCCCGCAGGGGGGTAGCGAGGCTGTCCTCATAGTCCCGAAGCTGGTTCATCACTTCTGTCACATTTTGTTGAATGCAGCTGCCCAGGACATCGATGGCCATGACCCAGCATATGCCGGTGGTGCCCGTTGTACAAACCTGCGTCCCACGGGTTGCGTGCAAAGGATTCTATCTGCATCTGTCTCTTCCGGACCGTTTGGCTCACAATAGATCATCTCCCGCACAGCTAATCCTCTCAGGATCTGGATACCTGTCTCCATAGTATTCCCTTCACCTGGATGACGCACAGCAGCTTCCTTGAAGGGAAACCTTGCCTTTCCTGGCGGTCAGGAGTCACCTGCAGAGGCTGGAGAAGTCCTTCTCTCTTGCAATTGCCCTGTGGATCCCTTGGCAGAGATCCCAGCTGCTTGCATTCGCTACGGTCCAGTTCCAGACAACTGGCTCCCTTGTCCCAGCATGGGAGCAGCCAGGTTACCGCATTCTTGCCTTCCCGACAACCACCACGGTGTGCCCTGGGCAGTGGCTCTGAGCGAGGCTGAAGCCCATCTGCCCATGGCCAGGAGAGCCGCGGACAGGCCAGGCAAGTGGCGCCTGCGAGGATCTGCTCTCAGGGCGGACGGCTGGCAGCAGGGACTGGGACAACCCGTGCTTGCTCCCAAGGAGCTCTGTCCTGGGAGAGGTCGGCTCGGGGCCATGCTCCTGCTGCTGCCTTGCTGCCGGGGTGCAGGGGCCGAGGGCCCAACTCGTTGGCGTGTTCCTGGTCTGTGACGATCTTGGGGCCTGCAGGAGTGTGGGCCTGGCTCTGTGGGGCCAGGGAAGCTGAGAGCAGGGAGCGTTTTGAGGAGAGGCTGCCGTCTTGCTGGAACCCAGCTGGCCTGCAAGGCCGCCCTTCCCTGGCCGCAGAGCCGCAGGCAGTGCCAGCACCAGGGCTGGGGAGGGTTCAGGGGCCACGTCTCTCCCTGTCCCCACTTCCCAGGCCACATCTCTCTGGCTGGAGACCTTCTTCATCCTTCTCTCCTGGTTCCACAGCCGTGTCCCCCTTTCTTCCCCAGTTCCATGGGCACCGTATCCCTCCCCTCTTACCCACATCTCACAGCCGAATCCCTGTGTTGAACCATTTCCCACACCCGTATCCCTCCCTCTCCCCAGATTGCTAGCCATAGCCATCCCTCTCTCTCCCTCTCATTCCCAGGAGCCATTTCCCTCCCTCCCGCCAAGTCCACAGGCACTCGGCCGCCTCTCCCCCAGTTCACAGGGCCACATCCCTCCCTCTCCTCCAGTTCCAACATCCACATTCCTCCCTCTCTACCGGTTCTCGAGCCATAACCCACCCTCTCCGCCACTTCCCACAGCCGCATCTCTCCCACTGCCCAGTTCTGCAGCAATGAGCAGACAACACGGCAGAAAGCAGGCCCGGTCTCTCTCAGTGGCGCGGTGCTTTTATTCCAGAGGGGCCCCGGGAGGCCCGGCCGCCCCGCTCAGGCGCGGAGCCAGGGGAGACGCTGCGCATGGTCCCCTGAGCCCGGCTCGTCGTCCTGGACCCTGCGCAGCCACGACGCGTCGTCGTCACTCTCCGGCAGGTAGAGGAGCTGGCCGTGTCCATCTGGGTCCCTCTGCCCGGGTGGGCTCTGGGCACGCTGCCGGGGACCGGGGCGGCGGCGCTCTCCCCTCTCGGCAGAGCGTCCACGGCGCCTGGAACGGCTGCGGCTCCGCTGCTGCTGCTGCCGCCGCCGCCGCTGCCGCCACGGCCCCCGCCTTGCGTAGGGATGCGAGCGGCCACGGCCACGGTCATCCTCCAGCCGCAGGCGGCGGATGGCCACGATGGGGCCCCGGCAGAGCGGGCAAGTGGCATCCACGGTGCTGGCAGCCCAGCGCTGGATGCAGGCATGGCAGAAGGCATGCCAGCACGGGTCCACTCCAGCGGGGGCTTCCAGGGGAGCCAAGCAGATGGGGCACGTGTCCCCCCGCCGGCACCTCCTGGCAGCTGGTGGCACCGCTGGCTCGTCCCTGGACACCTCCATTGCTGCTGCTGGGACTTAGTGTCCTGTCGGTTGCTGGGACTTGCTTTCCTCTCGGCTTCTGGTGGGACTTGCTGTCCTCAGCTGCTGCTGGGACTCGATGTCCTCTTGGCCGCCGCTGGGACTTGATGTCCTCTTGGAGCTGGAGGCACTTGGTGTCTCTGCTGCTGGCAGGACTCGATGGCTGCTGCTGGCGCAACGCCAAGGCTCGGGTTCCGCTGCCGGGACTCGGTGGCCGCTCGGCCGCTGGCAGGTCACAACGTCTGGTTCCGCTGGCAGGACTCGATGGCTCAGGTGCTGCCCACAGGACTCGACGTCTCGTGTGCCGCTGGCAGCACGTGACGCTGGCTTTTATTGCTGCCCGCCGCTTGTGACGTCACGGGCTGACTGTGACTCTGGTGACATCACAGGGCTCTCGGGGGCACACCCAGGGACACACCCAGGAGCTGCCCAGCCTCACACATGCCCTGTGATGCAAAGCCCACCTGGCAGGGGGCTCCAGGGCTGGCCTCACCCGTGCTGGTCGTGCTTTAAGCTGAACTAGCAATAGAACCGGGATAGCCACTCACTCAGTCCCCCACCCACTCCCCAGACAGGGGAGAGAATTGAAAGGGAAGGGAGAAACTTGGAATGAGATCCACACAGTTCAATAAAATCACAAAATACTAGCGCGCTACTCGTTTATCTATATTTAAAATAGAAATGGAATATAAAAGAAAAGATACTCAATGCAATTCCTCGTCAACTCCATCTGCACTGAGCAGCAGTGCTTTTAGTAGGAGGTGGAGACACGGTTGCAACTTTGTTGATCGCATCCATTGGGATCTGACGACGTCCATCTTGCCATTTTATTAGTGAAAAGTGGTTCTCTCGTGCAGGTGCCTTGACCTGGCTTCGTTTTGATGACAAAACCGGCATTCCAAGGAATCTGAATTACTCTCGCACCTTTCTAGAAAACTTATTTTGCTGTTCCGTCCCATACAACGATGTCATCTAGATATTGCAAGTGTTCTGGAGCTTTTCTTCGTTCCAGTGTGGTTTGGATCAGTCCACGGCACATGGTAGGGCTGTGTTTCGAGCCCTGGGGCAAGCGATTCCACGTGTACTGGATGCCCCTCCAGGTGAATGCAAACTGCGGTCTGCACTCTGCTGCTAAAGGAAGAGAGAAAAACACTTTAGCAATGTGGGTTGTGGCTCACCGCTGAGCTGCCTTTGACTCCAGTTCAAGCTGCAGCTCTAGAGTGTCTGGCACAGCAGCACTCAAGGGTGCTGTAACTTAATTCAGGCCACGATAGTCTACTCTTAGTCTCCACTCTTCGCTAGTCTTACGCACTGGCCTAGTGGGGCTGTTAAAAGGTGAGCGAGTCTTGCTGATCACACCCTGACCCTCCAGTTGATGAATCAGCTTCTGGACAGGAATCAGAGAGTCTCGACCGGTGCGATATTGCCGGCGATGGACCATCGTGATAGCAATTGGCACCTGCTAGTCGTCAACCCTCAGCAATCCTACAGCAGAAGGGTCCTCTGAGAGACCAGGCACAGTCGACAGTTGATGAATGCTCTCCGTGTCCACAGCCGCTCTGCCAAATGCCCAGCCACACCCTTTTGGGGCCTTAAAACACCCCCTCCTGGGGCAGTCTGTGCCGAGGATGCACGGAGCACGTGGAGCAGTCGCAGTGGGACGCTTTTGCGCGTCTTTCCCAGTTTGGCTCATTTGGGCCTCTACTGCAGCCAGCTTCTGGGATCCCGCAGTCGCTCCAGAGCTACTGATGGATTTTGTTCCATTGTGGTTTGATGGGATTACTGTGCACTGAGCACCAGCGTCTACCAAAGCTCTCTGCTCCTGGGGGTCTGTGGTACCAGGCCATCGGACCTGCACAGTCCGGCAACCTCTGTTGTCCCTTTCCGGCGGCGGGCTGGAGGCAGGGCCCCTCTGATCTGTGTTGTGCACATTCCGTGGATAGGAATCAGAGTTCCCTTCAAGAGGATCGGAATCTCTTCTAGCCCTTCTGGAAACTGGAGCACCCGTTTTCCTAGGAGGTTTTCCTTTAAATTCACGTACTCGTTGCTGAAGTGCTGAGGTGGCATTTCCGTCCCACCTCCTCAGGTCTTCTCCATGATCACCGAGGAGCAGCCACAGCGTGCTTCTCTTTGGGTACTGCTTCTGTCCTCTCTCCCGAGATCGGAAACGCCTTCGCCTGAGAGCGGAAATGTCGGTTGGTCAGGTGGGGAATGGAAGCTGTCCTCTCCGAGTGCTTTGGTTTCATGGAACAGTTTTTCGAACCGGTCGTCAGATTTTTCACGCAGTTTGTCCTCAGTTGACGCTCAGTTCACATCTGGAATGCTGTGTCCAGTTCTGGGCCCCTCAATTCAAGAAGGACAGGGAACTGCTGGAGAGAGTCCAGCGCAGGGCAACAAAGATGATCAAGGGACTGGAGCATCTCCCTTGTGAGGAAAGGCTGAGGGACCTGGGTCTCTTTAGTTTGGAGAAGAGGAGGCTGAGGGGTGACCTCGTTGATGTTTATAAATTCATAAAGGGTGAGTGTCACGAGGGTGGAGCCAGGGCTCTTCCCGGTGACAACCAACGGTAGGACAGCGGGTCATGGATTCAAACCGGAACACAAAAGGTTCCACTTACATCTGAGAAGAAACTTCTTCTCAGCAAGGGTAACAGAACACTGGAACAGGCCGCCCAGGGGGGTTGTAGAGTCTCCTACTCTGGAGGCATTCAAAACCCGCCTAGATGCCTTCCTGTGTAGCCTCATCGAGGCGTTCCTGCTCCGGCAGGGGGATTGGACTTTTTGAGGTCCGTTCCAATCCCTAACGTTCTGTGATTCTCTGATTCTGCGTGATGCACAAGCCCGCAGGGGGGTAGCGAGGCTGTCCTCATAGTCCCGAAGCTGGTTCATCACTTCTGTCACATTTTGTTGAATGCAGCTGCCCAGGACATCGATGGCCATGACCCAGCATATGCCGGTGGTGCCCGTTGTACAAACCTGCGTCCCACGGGTTGCGTGCAAAGGATTCTATCTGCATCTGTCTCTTCCGGACCGTTTGG
This sequence comes from Patagioenas fasciata, assembly GCF_037038585.1. Classification (NCBI taxonomy): domain Eukaryota; kingdom Metazoa; phylum Chordata; class Aves; order Columbiformes; family Columbidae; genus Patagioenas; species Patagioenas fasciata. Next base: position 40,599,602 of record NC_092523.1, read on the forward strand.
CTCACAATAGATCATCTCCCGCACAGCTAATCCTCTCAGGATCTGGATACCTGTCTCCATAGTATTCCCTTCACCTGGATGACGCACAGCAGCTTCCTTGAAGGGAAACCTTGCCTTTCCTGGCGGTCAGGAGTCACCTGCAGAGGCTGGAGAAGTCCTTCTCTCTTGCAATTGCCCTGTGGATCCCTTGGCAGAGATCCCAGCTGCTTGCATTCGCTACGGTCCAGTTCCAGACAACTGGCTCCCTTGTCCCAGCATGGGAGCAGCCAGGTTACCGCATTCTTGCCTTCCCGACAACCACCACGGTGTGCCCTGGGCAGTGGCTCTGAGCGAGGCTGAAGCCCATCTGCCCATGGCCAGGAGAGCCGCGGACAGGCCAGGCAAGTGGCGCCTGCGAGGATCTGCTCTCAGGGCGGACGGCTGGCAGCAGGGACTGGGACAACCCGTGCTTGCTCCCAAGGAGCTCTGTCCTGGGAGAGGTCGGCTCGGGGCCATGCTCCTGCTGCTGCCTTGCTGCCGGGGTGCAGGGGCCGAGGGCCCAACTCGTTGGCGTGTTCCTGGTCTGTGACGATCTTGGGGCCTGCAGGAGTGTGGGCCTGGCTCTGTGGGGCCAGGGAAGCTGAGAGCAGGGAGCGTTTTGAGGAGAGGCTGCCGTCTTGCTGGAACCCAGCTGGCCTGCAAGGCCGCCCTTCCCTGGCCGCAGAGCCGCAGGCAGTGCCAGCACCAGGGCTGGGGAGGGTTCAGGGGCCACGTCTCTCCCTGTCCCCACTTCCCAGGCCACATCTCTCTGGCTGGAGACCTTCTTCATCCTTCTCTCCTGGTTCCACAGCCGTGTCCCCCTTTCTTCCCCAGTTCCATGGGCACCGTATCCCTCCCCTCTTACCCACATCTCACAGCCGAATCCCTGTGTTGAACCATTTCCCACACCCGTATCCCTCCCTCTCCCCAGATTGCTAGCCATAGCCATCCCTCTCTCTCCCTCTCATTCCCAGGAGCCATTTCCCTCCCTCCCGCCAAGTCCACAGGCACTCGGCCGCCTCTCCCCCAGTTCACAGGGCCACATCCCTCCCTCTCCTCCAGTTCCAACATCCACATTCCTCCCTCTCTACCGGTTCTCGAGCCATAACCCACCCTCTCCGCCACTTCCCACAGCCGCATCTCTCCCACTGCCCAGTTCTGCAGCAATGAGCAGACAACACGGCAGAAAGCAGGCCCGGTCTCTCTCAGTGGCGCGGTGCTTTTATTCCAGAGGGGCCCCGGGAGGCCCGGCCACCCCGCTCAGGCGCGGAGCCAGGGGAGACGCTGCGCATGGTCCCCTGAGCCCGGCTCGTCGTCCTGGACCCTGCGCAGCCACGACGCGTCGTCGTCACTCTCCGGCAGGTAGAGGAGCTGGCCGTGTCCATCTGGGTCCCTCTGCCCGGGTGGGCTCTGGGCACGCTGCCGGGGACCGGGGCGGCGGCGCTCTCCCCTCTCGGCAGAGCGTCCACGGCGCCTGGAACGGCTGCGGCTCCGCTGCTGCTGCTGCCGCCGCCGCCTCTGCCGCCACGGCCCCTGCCTTGCGTAGGGATGCGAGCGGCCACGGCCACGGTCATCCTCCAGCCGCAGGCGGCGGATGGCCACGATGGGGCCCCGGCAGAGCGGGCAAGTGGCATCCACGGTGCTGGCAGCCCAGCGCTGGATGCAGGCATGGCAGAAGGCATGCCAGCACGGGTCCACTCCAGCGGGGGCTTCCAGGGGAGCCAAGCAGATGGGGCACGTGTCCCCCCGCCGGCACCTCCTGGCAGCTGGTGGCACCGCTGGCTCGTCCCTGGACACCTCCATTGCTGCTGCTGGGACTTAGTGTCCTGTCGGTTGCTGGGACTTGCTTTCCTCTCGGCTTCTGGTGGGACTTGCTGTCCTCAGCTGCTGCTGGGACTCGATATCCTCTTGGCCGCCGCTGGGACTTGATGTCCTCTTGGAGCTGGAGGCACTTGGTGTCTCTGCTGCTGGCAGGACTCGATGGCTGCTGCTGGCGCAACGCCAAGGCTCGGGTTCCGCTGGCGGGACTCGGTGGCCGCTCGGCCGCTGGCAGGTCACAACGTCTGGTTCCGCTGGCAGGACTCGATGGCTCGGGTGCTGCCCACAGGACTCGACGTCTCGTGTGCCGCTGGCAGCACGTGACGCTGGCTTTTATTGCTGCCCGCCGCTAGTGACGTCACGGGCTGACTGTGACTCTGGTGACATCACAGGGCTCTCGGGGGCACACCCAGGGACACACCCAGGAGCTGCCCAGCCTCACACATGCCCTGTGATGCAAAGCCCACCTGGCAGGGGGCTCCAGGGCTGGCCTCACCCGTGCTGGTCGTGCTTTAAGCTGAACTAGCAATAGAACCGGGATAGCCACTCACTCAGTCCCCCACCCACTCCCCAGACAGGGGAGAGAATTGAAAGGGAAGGGAGAAACTTGGAATGAGATCCACACAGTTCAATAAAATCACAAAATACTAGCGCGCTACTCGTTTATCTATATTTAAAATAGAAATGGAATATAAAAGAAAAGATACTCAATGCAATTCCTCGTCAACTCCATCTGCACTGAGCAGCAGTGCTTTTAGTAGGAGGTGGAGACACGGTTGCAACTTTGTTGATCGCATCCATTGGGATCTGACGACGTCCATCTTGCCATTTTATTAGTGAAAAGTGGTTCTCTCGTGCAGGTGCCTTGACCTGGCTTCGTTTTGATGACAAAACCGGCATTCCAAGGAATCTGAATTACTCTCGCACCTTTCTAGAAAACTTATTTTGCTGTTCCGTCCCATACAACGATGTCATCTAGATATTGCAAGTGTTCTGGAGCTTTTCTTCGTTCCAGTGTGGTTTGGATCAGTCCACGGCACATGGTAGGGCTGTGTTTCGAGCCCTGGGGCAAGCGATTCCACGTGTACTGGATGCCCCTCCAGGTGAATGCAAACTGCGGTCTGCACTCTGCTGCTAAAGGAAGAGAGAAAAACACTTTAGCAATGTGGGTTGTGGCTCACCGCTGAGCTGCCTTTGACTCCAGTTCAAGCTGCAGCTCTAGAGTGTCTGGCACAGCAGCACTCAAGGGTGCTGTAACTTAATTCAGGCCACGATAGTCTACTCTTAGTCTCCACTCTTCGCTAGTCTTACGCACTGGCCTAGTGGGGCTGTTAAAAGGTGAGTGAGTCTTGCTGATCACACCCTGACCCTCCAGTTGATGAATCAGCTTCTGGACAGGAATCAGAGAGTCTCGACCGGTGCGATATTGCCGGCGATGGACCATCGTGATAGCAATTGGCACCTGCTAGTCGTCAACCCTCAGCAATCCTACAGCAGAAGGGTCCTCTGAGAGACCAGGCACAGTCGACAGTTGATGAATGCTCTCCGTGTCCACAGCCGCTCTGCCAAATGCCCAGCCACAGCCTTTTGGGGCCTTAAAACACCCCCTCCTGGGGCAGTCTGTGCCGAGGATGCACGGAGCACGTGGAGCAGTCGCAGTGGGACGCTTTTGCGCGTCTTTCCCAGTTTGGCTCATTTGGGCCTCTACTGCAGCCAGCTTCTGGGATCCCGCAGTCACTCCAGAGCTACTGATGGATTTTGTTCCATTGTGGTTTGATGGGATTACTGTGCACTGAGCACCAGCGTCTACCAAAGCTCTCTGCTCCTGGGGGTCTGTGGTACCAGGCCATCGGACCTGCACAGTCCGGCAACCTCTGTTGTCCCTTTCCGGCGGCGGGCTGGAGGCAGGGCCCCTCTGATCTGTGTTGTGCACATTCCGTGGATAGGAATCAGAGTTCCCTTCAAGAGGATCGGAATCTCTTCTAGCCCTTCTGGAAACTGGAGCACCCGTTTTCCTAGGAGGTTTTCCTTTAAATTCACGTACTCGTTGCTGAAGTGCTGAGGTGGCATTTCCGTCCCACCTCCTCAGGTCTTCTCCATGATCACCGAGGAGCAGCCACAGCGTGCTTCTCTTTGGGTACTGCTTCTGTCCTCTCTCCCGAGATCGGAAACGCCTTCGCCTGAGAGCGGAAATGTCGGTTGGTCAGGTGGGGAATGGAAGCTGTCCTCTCCGAGTGCTTTGGTTTCATGGAACAGCTTTTCGAACCGGTCGTCAGATTTTTCACGCAGTTTGTCCTCAGTTGACGCTCAGTTCACATCTGGAATGCTGTGTCCAGTTCTGGGCCCCTCAATTCAAGAAGGACAGGGAACTGCTGGAGAGAGTCCAGCGCAGGGCAACAAAGATGATCAAGGGACTGGAGCATCTCCCTTGTGAGGAAAGGCTGAGGGACCTGGGTCTCTTTAGTTTGGAGAAGAGGAGGCTGAGGGGTGACCTCGTTGATGTTTATAAATTCATAAAGGGTGAGTGTCACGAGGGTGGAGCCAGGGCTCTTCCCGGTGACAACCAACGGTAGGACAGCGGGTCATGGATTCAAACCGGAACACAAAAGGTTCCACTTACATCTGAGAAGAAACTTCTTCTCAGCAAGGGTAACAGAACACTGGAACAGGCCGCCCAGGGGGGTTGTAGAGTCTCCTACTCTGGAGGCATTCAAAACCCGCCTAGATGCCTTCCTGTGTAGCCTCATCGAGGCGTTCCTGCTCCGGCAGGGGGATTGGACTTTTTGAGGTCCGTTCCAATCCCTAACGTTCTGTGATTCTCTGATTCTGCGTGATGCACAAGCCCGCAGGGGGGTAGCGAGGCTGTCCTCATAGTCCCGAAGCTGGTTCATCACTTCTGTCACATTTTGTTGAATGCAGCTGCCCAGGACATCGATGGCCATGACCCAGCATATGCCGGTGGTGCCCGTTGTACAAACCTGCGTCCCACGGGTTGCGTGCAAAGGATTCTATCTGCATCTGTCTCTTCCGGACCGTTTGGCTCACAATAGATCATCTCCCGCACAGCTAATCCTCTCAGGATCTGGATACCTGTCTCCATAGTATTCCCTTCACCTGGATGACGCACAGCAGCTTCCTTGAAGGGAAACCTTGCCTTTCCTGGCGGTCAGGAGTCACCTGCAGAGGCTGGAGAAGTCCTTCTCTCTTGCAATTGCCCTGTGGATCCCTTGGCAGAGATCCCAGCTGCTTGCATTCGCTACGGTCCAGTTCCAGACAACTGGCTCCCTTGTCCCAGCATGGGAGCAGCCAGGTTACCGCATTCTTGCCTTCCCGACAACCACCACGGTGTGCCCTGGGCAGTGGCTCTGAGCGAGGCTGAAGCCCATCTGCCCATGGCCAGGAGAGCCGCGGACAGGCCAGGCAAGTGGCGCCTGCGAGGATCTGCTCTCAGGGCGGACGGCTGGCAGCAGGGACTGGGACAACCCGTGCTTGCTCCCAAGGAGCTCTGTCCTGGGAGAGGTCGGCTCGGGGCCATGCTCCTGCTGCTGCCTTGCTGCCGGGGTGCAGGGGCCGAGGGCCCAACTCGTTGGCGTGTTCCTGGTCTGTGACGATCTTGGGGCCTGCAGGAGTGTGGGCCTGGCTCTGTGGGGCCAGGGAAGCTGAGAGCAGGGAGCGTTTTGAGGAGAGGCTGCCGTCTTGCTGGAACCCAGCTGGCCTGCAAGGCCGCCCTTCCCTGGCCGCAGAGCCGCAGGCAGTGCCAGCACCAGGGCTGGGGAGGGTTCAGGGGCCACGTCTCTCCCTGTCCCCACTTCCCAGGCCACATCTCTCTGGCTGGAGACCTTCTTCATCCTTCTCTCCTGGTTCCACAGCCGTGTCCCCCTTTCTTCCCCAGTTCCATGGGCACCGTATCCCTCCCCTCTTACCCACATCTCACAGCCGAATCCCTGTGTTGAACCATTTCCCACACCCGTATCCCTCCCTCTCCCCAGATTGCTAGCCATAGCCATCCCTCTCTCTCCCTCTCATTCCCAGGAGCCATTGCCCTCCCTCCCGCCAAGTCCACAGGCACTCGGCCGCCTCTCCCCCAGTTCACAGGGCCACATCCCTCCCTCTCCTCCAGTTCCAACATCCACATTCCTCCCTCTCTACCGGTTCTCGAGCCATAACCCACCCTCTCCGCCACTTCCCACAGCCGCATCTCTCCCACTGCCCAGTTCTGCAGCAATGAGCAGACAACACGGCAGAAAGCAGGCCCGGTCTCTCTCAGTGGCGCGGTGCTTTTATTCCAGAGGGGCCCCGGGAGGCCCGGCCGCCCCGCTCAGGCGCGGAGCCAGGGGAGACGCTGCGCATGGTCCCCTGAGCCCGGCTCGTCGTCCTGGACCCTGCGCAGCCACGACGCGTCGTCGTCACTCTCCGGCAGGTAGAGGAGCTGGCCGTGTCCATCTGGGTCCCTCTGCCCGGGTGGGCTCTGGGCACGCTGCCGGGGACCGGGGCGGCGGCGCTCTCCCCTCTCGGCAGAGCGTCCACGGCGCCTGGAACGGCTGCGGCTCCGCTGCTGCTGCTGCCGCCGCCGCCTCTGCCGCCACGGCCCCCGCCTTGCGTAGGGATGCGAGCGGCCACGGCCACGGTCATCCTCCAGCCGCAGGCGGCGGATGGCCACGATGGGGCCCCGGCAGAGCGGGCAAGTGGCATCCGCGGTGCTGGCAGCCCAGCGCTGGATGCAGGCATGGCAGAAGGCATGCCAGCACGGGTCCACTCCAGCGGGGGCTTCCAGGGGAGCCAAGCAGATGGGGCACGTGTCCCCCCGCCGGCACCTCCTGGCAGCTGGTGGCACCGCTGGCTCGTCCCTGGACACCTCCATTGCTGCTGCTGGGACTTAGTGTCCTGTCGGTTGCTGGGACTTGCTTTCCTCTCGGCTTCTGGTGGGACTTGCTGTCCTCAGCTGCTGCTGGGACTCGATGTCCTCTTGGCCGCCGCTGGGACTTGATGTCCTCTTGGAGCTGGAGGCACTTGGTGTCTCTGCTGCTGGCAGGACTCGATGGCTGCTGCTGGCGCAACGCCAAGGCTCGGGTTCCGCTGGCGGGACTCGGTGGCCGCTCGGCCGCTGGCAGGTCACAATGTCTGGTTCCGCTGGCAGGACTCGATGGCTCGGGTGCTGCCCACAGGACTCGACGTCTCGTGTGCCGCTGGCAGCACGTGACGCTGGCTTTTATTGCTGCCCGCCGCTAGTGACGTCACGGGCTGACTGTGACTCTGGTGACATCACAGGGCTCTCGGGGGCACACCCAGGGACACACCCAGGAGCTGCCCAGCCTCACACATGCCCTGTGATGCAAAGCCCACCTGGCAGGGGGCTCCAGGGCTGGCCTCACCCGTGCTGGTCGTGCTTTAAGCTGAACTAGCAATAGAACCGGGATAGCCACTCACTCAGTCCCCCACCCACTCCCCAGACAGGGGAGAGAATTGAAAGGGAAGGGAGAAACTTGGAATGAGATCCACACAGTTCAATAAAATCACAAAATACTAGCGCGCTACTCGTTTATCTATATTTAAAATAGAAATGGAATATAAAAGAAAAGATACTCAATGCAATTCCTCGTCAACTCCATCTGCACTGAGCAGCAGTGCTTTTAGTAGGAGGTGGAGACACGGTTGCAACTTTGTTGATCGCATCCATTGGGATCTGACGACGTCCATCTTGCCATTTTATTAGTGAAAAGTGGTTCTCTCGTGCAGGTGCCTTGACCTGGCTTCGTTTTGATGACAAAACCGGCATTCCAAGGAATCTGAATTACTCTCGCACCTTTCTAGAAAACTTATTTTGCTGTTCCGTCCCATACAACGATGTCATCTAGATATTGCAAGTGTTCTGGAGCTTTTCTTCGTTCCAGTGTGGTTTGGATCAGTCCACGGCACATGGTAGGGCTGTGTTTCGAGCCCTGGGGCAAGCGATTCCACGTGTACTGGATGCCCCTCCAGGTGAATGCAAACTGCGGTCTGCACTCTGCTGCTAAAGGAAGAGAGAAAAACACTTTAGCAATGTGGGTTGTGGCTCACCGCTGAGCTGCCTTTGACTCCAGTTCAAGCTGCAGCTCTAGAGTGTCTGGCACAGCAGCACTCAAGGGTGCTGTAACTTAATTCAGGCCACGATAGTCTACTCTTAGTCTCCACTCTTCGCTAGTCTTACGCACTGGCCTAGTGGGGCTGTTAAAAGGTGAGCGAGTCTTGCTGATCACACCCTGACCCTCCAGTTGATGAATCAGCTTCTGGACAGGAATCAGAGAGTCTCGACCGGTGCGATATTGCCGGCGATGGACCATCGTGATAGCAATTGGCACCTGCTAGTCGTCAACCCTCAGCAATCCTACAGCAGAAGGGTCCTCTGAGAGACCAGGCACAGTCGACAGTTGATGAATGCTCTCCGTGTCCACAGCCGCTCTGCCAAATGCCCAGCCACACCCTTTTGGGGCCTTAAAACACCCCCTCCTGGGGCAGTCTGTGCCGAGGATGCACGGAGCACGTGGAGCAGTCGCAGTGGGACGCTTTTGCGCGTCTTTCCCAGTTTGGCTCATTTGGGCCTCTACTGCAGCCAGCTTCTGGGATCCCGCAGTCGCTCCAGAGCTACTGATGGATTTTGTTCCATTGTGGTTTGATGGGATTACTGTGCACTGAGCACCAGCGTCTACCAAAGCTCTCTGCTCCTGGGGGTCTGTGGTACCAGGCCATCGGACCTGCACAGTCCGGCAACCTCTGTTGTCCCTTTCCGGCGGCGGGCTGGAGGCAGGGCCCCTCTGATCTGTGTTGTGCACATTCCGTGGATAGGAATCAGAGTTCCCTTCAAGAGGATCGGAATCTCTTCTAGCCCTTCTGGAAACTGGAGCACCCGTTTTCCTAGGAGGTTTTCCTTTAAATTCACGTACTCGTTGCTGAAGTGCTGAGGTGGCATTTCCGTCCCACCTCCTCAGGTCTTCTCCATGATCACCGAGGAGCAGCCACAGCGTGCTTCTCTTTGGGTACTGCTTCTGTCCTCTCTCCCGAGATCGGAAACGCCTTCGCCTGAGAGCGGAAATGTCGGTTGGTCAGGTGGGGAATGGAAGCTGTCCTCTCCGAGTGCTTTGGTTTCATGGAACAGCTTTTCGAACCGGTCGTCAGATTTTTCACGCAGTTTGTCCTCAGTTGATGCTCAGTTCACATCTGGAATGCTGTGTCCAGTTCTGGGCCCCTCAATTCAAGAAGGACAGGGAACTGCTGGAGAGAGTCCAGCGCAGGGCAACAAAGATGATCAAGGGACTGGAGCATCTCCCTTGTGAGGAAAGGCTGAGGGACCTGGGTCTCTTTAGTTTGGAGAAGAGGAGGCTGAGGGGTGACCTCGTTGATGTTTATAAATTCATAAAGGGTGAGTGTCACGAGGGTGGAGCCAGGGCTCTTCCCGGTGACAACCAACGGTAGGACAGCGGGTCATGGATTCAAACCGGAACACAAAAGGTTCCACTTACATCTGAGAAGAAACTTCTTCTCAGCAAGGGTAGCAGAACACTGGAACAGGCCGCCCAGGGGGGTTGTAGAGTCTCCTACTCTGGAGGCATTCAAAACCCGCCTAGATGCCTTCCTGTGTAGCCTCATCGAGGCGTTCCTGCTCCGGCAGGGGGATTGGACTTTTTGAGGTCCGTTCCAATCCCTAACGTTCTGTGATTCTCTGATTCTGCGTGATGCACAAGCCCGCAGGGGGGTAGCGAGGCTGTCCTCATAGTCCCGAAGCTGGTTCATCACTTCTGTCACATTTTGTTGAATGCAGCTGCCCAGGACATCGATGGCCATGACCCAGCATATGCCGGTGGTGCCCGTTGTACAAACCTGCGTCCCACGGGTTGCGTGCAAAGGATTCTATCTGCATCTGTCTCTTCCGGACCGTTTGGCTCACAATAGATCATCTCCCGCACAGCTAATCCTCTCAGGATCTGGATACCTGTCTCCATAGTATTCCCTTCACCTGGATGACGCACAGCAGCTTCCTTGAAGGGAAACCTTGCCTTTCCTGGCGGTCAGGAGTCACCTGCAGAGGCTGGAGAAGTCCTTCTCTCTTGCAATTGCCCTGTGGATCCCTTGGCAGAGATCCCAGCTGCTTGCATTCGCTACGGTCCAGTTCCAGACAACTGGCTCCCTTGTCCCAGCATGGGAGCAGCCAGGTTACCGCATTCTTGCCTTCCCGACAACCACCACGGTGTGCCCTGGGCAGTGGCTCTGAGCGAGGCTGAAGCCCATCTGCCCATGGCCAGGAGAGCCGCGGACAGGCCAGGCAAGTGGCGCCTGCGAGGATCTGCTCTCAGGGCGGACGGCTGGCAGCAGGGACTGGGACAACCCGTGCTTGCTCCCAAGGAGCTCTGTCCTGGGAGAGGTCGGCTCGGGGCCATGCTCCTGCTGCTGCCTTGCTGCCGGGGTGCAGGGGCCGAGGGCCCAACTCGTTGGCGTGTTCCTGGTCTGTGACGATCTTGGGGCCTGCAGGAGTGTGGGCCTGGCTCTGTGGGGCCAGGGAAGCTGAGAGCAGGGAGCGTTTTGAGGAGAGGCTGCCGTCTTGCTGGAACCCAGCTGGCCTGCAAGGCCGCCCTTCCCTGGCCGCAGAGCCGCAGGCAGTGCCAGCACCAGGGCTGGGGAGGGTTCAGGGGCCACGTCTCTCCCTGTCCCCACTTCCCAGGCCACATCTCTCTGGCTGGAGACCTTCTTCATCCTTCTCTCCTGGTTCCACAGCCGTGTCCCCCTTTCTTCCCCAGTTCCATGGGCACCGTATCCCTCCCCTCTTACCCACATCTCACAGCCGAATCCCTGTGTTGAACCATTTCCCACACCCGTATCCCTCCCTCTCCCCAGATTGCTAGCCATAGCCATCCCTCTCTCTCCCTCTCATTCCCAGGAGCCATTTCCCTCCCTCCCGCCAAGTCCACAGGCACTCGGCCGCCTCTCCCCCAGTTCACAGGGCCACATCCCTCCCTCTCCTCCAGTTCCAACATCCACATTCCTCCCTCTCTACCGGTTCTCGAGCCATAACCCACCCTCTCCGCCACTTCCCACAGCCGCATCTCTCCCACTGCCCAGTTCTGCAGCAATGAGCAGGCAACACGGCAGAAAGCAGGCCCGGTCTCTCTCAGTGGCGCGGTGCTTTTATTCCAGAGGGGCCCCGGGAGGCCCGGCCGCCCCGCTCAGGCGCGGAGCCAGGGGAGACGCTGCGCATGGTCCCCTGAGCCCGGCTCGTCGTCCTGGACCCTGCGCAGCCACGACGCGTCGTCGTCACTCTCCGGCAGGTAGAGGAGCTGGCCGTGTCCATCTGGGTCCCTCTGCCCGGGTGGGCTCTGGGCACGCTGCCGGGGACCGGGGCGGCGGCGCTCTCCCCTCTCGGCAGAGCGTCCACGGCGCCTGGAACGGCTGCGGCTCCGCTGCTGCTGCTGCCGCCGCCGCCTCTGCCGCCACGGCCCCCGCCTTGCGTAGGGATGCGAGCGGCCACGGCCACGGTCATCCTCCAGCCGCAGGCGGCGGATGGCCACGATGGGGCCCCGGCAGAGCGGGCAAGTGGCATCCACGGTGCTGGCAGCCCAGCGCTGGATGCAGGCATGGCAGAAGGCATGCCAGCACGGGTCCACTCCAGCGGGGGCTTCCAGGGGAGCCAAGCAGATGGGGCACGTGTCCCCCCGCCGGCACCTCCTGGCAGCTGGTGGCACCGCTGGCTCGTCCCTGGACACCTCCATTGCTGCTGCTGGGACTTAGTGTCCTGTCGGTTGCTGGGACTTGCTTTCCTCTCGGCTTCTGGTGGGACTTGCTGTCCTCAGCTGCTGCTGGGACTCGATGTCCTCTTGGCCGCCGCTGGGACTTGATGTCCTCTTGGAGCTGGAGGCACTTGGTGTCTCTGCTGCTGGCAGGACTCGATGGCTGCTCCTGGCGCAACGCCAAGGCTCGGGTTCCGCTGGCGGGACTCGGTGGCCGCTCGGCCGCTGGCAGGTCACAACGTCTGGTTCCGCTGGCAGGACTCGATGGCTCGGGTGCTGCCCACAGGACTCGACGTCTCGTGTGCCGCTGGCAGCACGTGACGCTGGCTTTTATTGCTGCCCGCCGCTTGTGACGTCACGGGCTGACTGTGACTCTGGTGACATCACAGGGCTCTCGGGGGCACACCCAGGGACACACCCAGGAGCTGCCCAGCCTCACACATGCCCTGTGATGCAAAGCCCACCTGGCAGGGGGCTCCAGGGATGGCCTCACCCGTGCTGGTCGTGCTTTAAGCTGAACTAGCAATAGAACCGGGATAGCCACTCACTCAGTCCCCCACCCACTCCCCAGACAGGGGAGAGAATTGAAAGGGAAGGGAGAAACTTGGAATGAGATCCACACAGTTCAATAAAATCACAAAATACTAGCGCGCTACTCGTTTATCTATATTTAAAATAGAAATGGAATATAAAAGAAAAGATACTCAATGCAATTCCTCGTCAACTCCATCTGCACTGAGCAGCAGTGCTTTTAGTAGGAGGTGGAGACACGGTTGCAACTTTGTTGATCGCATCCATTGGGATCTGACGACGTCCATCTTGCCATTTTATTAGTGAAAAGTGGTTCTCTCGTGCAGGTGCCTTGACCTGGCTTCGTTTTGATGACAAAACCGGCATTCCAAGGAATCTGAATTACTCTCGCACCTTTCTAGAAAACTTATTTTGCTGTTCCGTCCCATACAACGATGTCATCTAGATATTGCAAGTGTTCTGGAGCTTTTCTTCGTTCCAGTGTGGTTTGGATCAGTCCACGGCACATGGTAGGGCTGTGTTTCGAGCCCTGGGGCAAGCGATTCCACGTGTACTGGATGCCCCTCCAGGTGAATGCAAACTGCGGTCTGCACTCTGCTGCTAAAGGAAGAGAGAAAAACACTTTAGCAATGTGGGTTGTGGCTCACCGCTGAGCTGCCTTTGACTCCAGTTCAAGCTGCAGCTCTAGAGTGTCTGGCACAGCAGCACTCAAGGGTGCTGTAACTTAATTCAGGCCACGATAGTCTACTCTTAGTCTCCACTCTTCGCTAGTCTTACGCACTGGCCTAGTGGGGCTGTTAAAAGGTGAGCGAGTCTTGCTGATCACACCCTGACCCTCCAGTTGATGAATCAGCTTCTGGACAGGAATCAGAGAGTCTCGACCGGTGCGATATTGCCGGCGATGGACCATCGTGATAGCAATTGGCACCTGCTAGTCGTCAACCCTCAGCAATCCTACAGCAGAAGGGTCCTCTGAGAGACCAGGCACAGTCGACAGTTGATGAATGCTCTCCGTGTCCACAGCCGCTCTGCCAAATGCCCAGCCACACCCTTTTGGGGCCTTAAAACACCCCCTCCTGGGGCAGTCTGTGCCGAGGATGCACGGAGCACGTGGAGCAGTCGCAGTGGGACGCTTTTGCGCGTCTTTCCCAGTTTGGCTCATTTGGGCCTCTACTGCAGCCAGCTTCTGGGATCCCGCAGTCGCTCCAGAGCTACTGATGGATTTTGTTCCATTGTGGTTTGATGGGATTACTGTGCACTGAGCACCAGCGTCTACCAAAGCTCTCTGCTCCTGGGGGTCTGTGGTACCAGGCCATCGGACCTGCACAGTCCGGCAACCTCTGTTGTCCCTTTCCGGCGGCGGGCTGGAGGCAGGGCCCCTCTGATCTGTGTTGTGCACATTCCGTGGATAGGAATCAGAGTTCCCTTCAAGAGGATCGGAATCTCTTCTAGCCCTTCTGGAAACTGGAGCACCCGTTTTCCTAGGAGGTTTTCCTTTAAATTCACGTACTCGTTGCTGAAGTGCTGAGGTGGCATTTCCGTCCCACCTCCTCAGGTCTTCTCCATGATCACCGAGGAGCAGCCACAGCGTGCTTCTCTTTGGGTACTGCTTCTGTCCTCTCTCCCGAGATCGGAAACGCCTTCGCCTGAGAGCGGAAATGTCGGTTGGTCAGGTGGGGAATGGAAGCTGTCCTCTCCGAGTGCTTTGGTTTCATGGAACAGCTTTTCGAACCGGTCGTCAGATTTTTCACGCAGTTTGTCCTCAGTTGACGCTCAGTTCACATCTGGAATGCTGTGTCCAGTTCTGGGCCCCTCAATTCAAGAAGGACAGGGAACTGCTGGAGAGAGTCCAGCGCAGGGCAACAAAGATGATCAAGGGACTGGAGCATCTCCCTTGTGAGGAAAGGCTGAGGGACCTGGGTCTCTTTAGTTTGGAGAAGAGGAGGCTGAGGGGTGACCTCGTTGATGTTTATAAATTCATAAAGGGTGAGTGTCACGAGGGTGGAGCCAGGGCTCTTCCCGGTGACAACCAACGGTAGGACAGCGGGTCATGGATTCAAACCGGAACACAAAAGGTTCCACTTACATCTGAGAAGAAACTTCTTCTCAGCAAGGGTAGCAGAACACTGGAACAGGCCGCCCAGGGGGGTTGTAGAGTCTCCTACTCTGGAGGCATTCAAAACCCGCCTAGATGCCTTCCTGTGTAGCCTCATCGAGGCGTTCCTGCTCCGGCAGGGGGATTGGACTTTTTGAGGTCCGTTCCAATCCCTAACGTTCTGTGATTCTCTGATTCTGCGTGATGCACAAGCCCGCAGGGGGGTAGCGAGGCTGTCCTCATAGTCCCGAAGCTGGTTCATCACTTCTGTCACATTTTGTTGAATGCAGCTGCCCAGGACATCGATGGCCATGACCCAGCATATGCCGGTGGTGCCCGTTGTACAAACCTGCGTCCCACGGGTTGCGTGCAAAGGATTCTATCTGCATCTGTCTCTTCCGGACCGTTTGGCTCACAATAGATCATCTCCCGCACAGCTAATCCTCTCAGGATCTGGATACCTGTCTCCATAGTATTCCCTTCACCTGGATGACGCACAGCAGCTTCCTTGAAGGGAAACCTTGCCTTTCCTGGCGGTCAGGAGTCACCTGCAGAGGCTGGAGAAGTCCTTCTCTCTTGCAATTGCCCTGTGGATCCCTTGGCAGAGATCCCAGCTGCTTGCATTCGCTACGGTCCAGTTCCAGACAACTGGCTCCCTTGTCCCAGCATGGGAGCAGCCAGGTTACCGCATTCTTGCCTTCCCGACAACCACCACGGTGTGCCCTGGGCAGTGGCTCTGAGCGAGGCTGAAGCCCATCTGCCCATGGCCAGGAGAGCCGCGGACAGGCCAGGCAAGTGGCGCCTGCGAGGATCTGCTCTCAGGGCGGACGGCTGGCAGCAGGGACTGGGA
The DNA here is from genome assembly GCF_037038585.1 of Patagioenas fasciata. NCBI lineage: Eukaryota > Metazoa > Chordata > Aves > Columbiformes > Columbidae > Patagioenas > Patagioenas fasciata. Next base: position 40,614,669 of record NC_092523.1, read on the forward strand.
CAACCCGTGCTTGCTCCCAAGGAGCTCTGTCCTGGGAGAGGTCGGCTCGGGGCCATGCTCCTGCTGCTGCCTTGCTGCCGGGGTGCAGGGGCCGAGGGCCCAACTCGTTGGCGTGTTCCTGGTCTGTGACGATCTTGGGGCCTGCAGGAGTGTGGGCCTGGCTCTGTGGGGCCAGGGAAGCTGAGAGCAGGGAGCGTTTTGAGGAGAGGCTGCCGTCTTGCTGGAACCCAGCTGGCCTGCAAGGCCGCCCTTCCCTGGCCGCAGAGCCGCAGGCAGTGCCAGCACCAGGGCTGGGGAGGGTTCAGGGGCCACGTCTCTCCCTGTCCCCACTTCCCAGGCCACATCTCTCTGGCTGGAGACCTTCTTCATCCTTCTCTCCTGGTTCCACAGCCGTGTCCCCCTTTCTTCCCCAGTTCCATGGGCACCGTATCCCTCCCCTCTTACCCACATCTCACAGCCGAATCCCTGTGTTGAACCATTTCCCACACCCGTATCCCTCCCTCTCCCCAGATTGCTAGCCATAGCCATCCCTCTCTCTCCCTCTCATTCCCAGGAGCCATTGCCCTCCCTCCCGCCAAGTCCACAGGCACTCGGCCGCCTCTCCCCCAGTTCACAGGGCCACATCCCTCCCTCTCCTCCAGTTCCAACATCCACATTCCTCCCTCTCTACCGGTTCTCGAGCCATAACCCACCCTCTCCGCCACTTCCCACAGCCGCATCTCTCCCACTGCCCAGTTCTGCAGCAATGAGCAGACAACACGGCAGAAAGCAGGCCCGGTCTCTCTCAGTGGCGCGGTGCTTTTATTCCAGAGGGGCCCCGGGAGGCCCGGCCGCCCCGCTCAGGCGCGGAGCCAGGGGAGACGCTGCGCATGGTCCCCTGAGCCCGGCTCGTCGTCCTGGACCCTGCGCAGCCACGACGCGTCGTCGTCACTCTCCGGCAGGTAGAGGAGCTGGCCGTGTCCATCTGGGTCCCTCTGCCCGGGTGGGCTCTGGGCACGCTGCCGGGGACCGGGGCGGCGGCGCTCTCCCCTCTCGGCAGAGCGTCCACGGCGCCTGGAACGGCTGCGGCTCCGCTGCTGCTGCTGCCGCCGCCGCCTCTGCCGCCACGGCCCCCGCCTTGCGTAGGGATGCGAGCGGCCACGGCCACGGTCATCCTCCAGCCGCAGGCGGCGGATGGCCACGATGGGGCCCCGGCAGAGCGGGCAAGTGGCATCCACGGTGCTGGCAGCCCAGCGCTGGATGCAGGCATGGCAGAAGGCATGCCAGCACGGGTCCACTCCAGCGGGGGCTTCCAGGGGAGCCAAGCAGATGGGGCACGTGTCCCCCCGCCGGCACCTCCTGGCAGCTGGTGGCACCGCTGGCTCGTCCCTGGACACCTCCATTGCTGCTGCTGGGACTTAGTGTCCTGTCGGTTGCTGGGACTTGCTTTCCTCTCGGCTTCTGGTGGGACTTGCTGTCCTCAGCTGCTGCTGGGACTCGATGTCCTCTTGGCCGCCGCTGGGACTTGATGTCCTCTTGGAGCTGGAGGCACTTGGTGTCTCTGCTGCTGGCAGGACTCGATGGCTGCTCCTGGCGCAACGCCAAGGCTCGGGTTCCGCTGGCGGGACTCGGTGGCCGCTCGGCCGCTGGCAGGTCACAACGTCTGGTTCCGCTGGCAGGACTCGATGGCTCGGGTGCTGCCCACAGGACTCGACGTCTCGTGTGCCGCTGGCAGCACGTGACGCTGGCTTTTATTGCTGCCCGCCGCTTGTGACGTCACGGGCTGACTGTGACTCTGGTGACATCACAGGGCTCTCGGGGGCACACCCAGGGACACACCCAGGAGCTGCCCAGCCTCACACATGCCCTGTGATGCAAAGCCCACCTGGCAGGGGGCTCCAGGGATGGCCTCACCCGTGCTGGTCGTGCTTTAAGCTGAACTAGCAATAGAACCGGGATAGCCACTCACTCAGTCCCCCACCCACTCCCCAGACAGGGGAGAGAATTGAAAGGGAAGGGAGAAACTTGGAATGAGATCCACACAGTTCAATAAAATCACAAAATACTAGCGCGCTACTCGTTTATCTATATTTAAAATAGAAATGGAATATAAAAGAAAAGATACTCAATGCAATTCCTCGTCAACTCCATCTGCACTGAGCAGCAGTGCTTTTAGTAGGAGGTGGAGACACGGTTGCAACTTTGTTGATCGCATCCATTGGGATCTGACGACGTCCATCTTGCCATTTTATTAGTGAAAAGTGGTTCTCTCGTGCAGGTGCCTTGACCTGGCTTCGTTTTGATGACAAAACCAGCATTCCAAGGAATCTGAATTACTCTCGCACCTTTCTAGAAAACTTATTTTGCTGTTCCGTCCCATACAACGATGTCATCTAGATATTGCAAGTGTTCTGGAGCTTTTCTTCGTTCCAGTGTGGTTTGGATCAGTCCACGGCACATGGTAGGGCTGTGTTTCGAGCCCTGGGGCAAGCGATTCCACGTGTACTGGATGCCCCTCCAGGTGAATGCAAACTGCGGTCTGCACTCTGCTGCTAAAGGAAGAGAGAAAAACACTTTAGCAATGTGGGTTGTGGCTCACCGCTGAGCTGCCTTTGACTCCAGTTCAAGCTGCAGCTCTAGAGTGTCTGGCACAGCAGCACTCAAGGGTGCTGTAACTTAATTCAGGCCACGATAGTCTACTCTTAGTCTCCACTCTTCGCTAGTCTTACGCACTGGCCTAGTGGGGCTGTTAAAAGGTGAGCGAGTCTTGCTGATCACACCCTGACCCTCCAGTTGATGAATCAGCTTCTGGACAGGAATCAGAGAGTCTCGACCGGTGCGATATTGCCGGCGATGGACCATCGTGATAGCAATTGGCACCTGCTAGTCGTCAACCCTCAGCAATCCTACAGCAGAAGGGTCCTCTGAGAGACCAGGCACAGTCGACAGTTGATGAATGCTCTCCGTGTCCACAGCCGCTCTGCCAAATGCCCAGCCACACCCTTTTGGGGCCTTAAAACACCCCCTCCTGGGGCAGTCTGTGCCGAGGATGCACGGAGCACGTGGAGCAGTCGCAGTGGGACGCTTTTGCGCGTCTTTCCCAGTTTGGCTCATTTGGGCCTCTACTGCAGCCAGCTTCTGGGATCCCGCAGTCGCTCCAGAGCTACTGATGGATTTTGTTCCATTGTGGTTTGATGCGATTACTGTGCACTGAGCACCAGCGTCTACCAAAGCTCTCTGCTCCTGGGGGTCTGTGGTACCAGGCCATCGGACCTGCACAGTCCGGCAACCTCTGTTGTCCCTTTCCGGCGGCGGGCTGGAGGCAGGGCCCCTCTGATCTGTGTTGTGCACATTCCGTGGATAGGAATCAGAGTTCCCTTCAAGAGGATCGGAATCTCTTCTAGCCCTTCTGGAAACTGGAGCACCCGTTTTCCTAGGAGGTTTTCCTTTAAATTCACGTACTCGTTGCTGAAGTGCTGAGGTGGCATTTCCGTCCCACCTCCTCAGGTCTTCTCCATGATCACCGAGGAGCAGCCACAGCGTGCTTCTCTTTGGGTACTGCTTCTGTCCTCTCTCCCGAGATCGGAAACGCCTTCGCCTGAGAGCGGAAATGTCGGTTGGTCAGGTGGGGAATGGAAGCTGTCCTCTCCGAGTGCTTTGGTTTCATGGAACAGCTTTTCGAACCGGTCGTCAGATTTTTCACGCAGTTTGTCCTCAGTTGACGCTCAGTTCACATCTGGAATGCTGTGTCCAGTTCTGGGCCCCTCAATTCAAGAAGGACAGGGAACTGCTGGAGAGAGTCCAGCGCAGGGCAACAAAGATGATCAAGGGACTGGAGCATCTCCCTTGTGAGGAAAGGCTGAGGGACCTGGGTCTCTTTAGTTCGGAGAAGAGGAGGCTGAGGGGTGACCTCGTTGATGTTTATAAATTCATAAAGGGTGAGTGTCACGAGGGTGGAGCCAGGGCTCTTCCCGGTGACAACCAACGGTAGGACAGCGGGTCATGGATTCAAACCGGAACACAAAAGGTTCCACTTACATCTGAGAAGAAACTTCTTCTCAGCAAGGGTAACAGAACACTGGAACAGGCCGCCCAGGGGGGTTGTAGAGTCTCCTACTCTGGAGGCATTCAAAACCCGCCTAGATGCCTTCCTGTGTAGCCTCATCGAGGCGTTCCTGCTCCGGCAGGGGGATTGGACTTTTTGAGGTCCGTTCCAATCCCTAACGTTCTGTGATTCTCTGATTCTGCGTGATGCACAAGCCCGCAGGGGGGTAGCGAGGCTGTCCTCATAGTCCCGAAGCTGGTTCATCACTTCTGTCACATTTTGTTGAATGCAGCTGCCCAGGACATCGATGGCCATGACCCAGCATATGCCGGTGGTGCCCGTTGTACAAACCTGCGTCCCACGGGTTGCGTGCAAAGGATTCTATCTGCATCTGTCTCTTCCGGACCGTTTGGCTCACAATAGATCATCTCCCGCACAGCTAATCCTCTCAGGATCTGGATACCTGTCTCCATAGTATTCCCTTCACCTGGATGACGCACAGCAGCTTCCTTGAAGGGAAACCTTGCCTTTCCTGGCGGTCAGGAGTCACCTGCAGAGGCTGGAGAAGTCCTTCTCTCTTGCAATTGCCCTGTGGATCCCTTGGCAGAGATCCCAGCTGCTTGCATTCGCTACGGTCCAGTTCCAGACAACTGGCTCCCTTGTCCCAGCATGGGAGCAGCCAGGTTACCGCATTCTTGCCTTCCCGACAACCACCACGGTGTGCCCTGGGCAGTGGCTCTGAGCGAGGCTGAAGCCCATCTGCCCATGGCCAGGAGAGCCGCGGACAGGCCAGGCAAGTGGCGCCTGCGAGGATCTGCTCTCAGGGCGGACGGCTGGCAGCAGGGACTGGGACAACCCGTGCTTGCTCCCAAGGAGCTCTGTCCTGGGAGAGGTCGGCTCGGGGCCATGCTCCTGCTGCTGCCTTGCTGCCGGGGTGCAGGGGCCGAGGGCCCAACTCGTTGGCGTGTTCCTGGTCTGTGACGATCTTGGGGCCTGCAGGAGTGTGGGCCTGGCTCTGTGGGGCCAGGGAAGCTGAGAGCAGGGAGCGTTTTGAGGAGAGGCTGCCGTCTTGCTGGAACCCAGCTGGCCTGCAAGGCCGCCCTTCCCTGGCCGCAGAGCCGCAGGCAGTGCCAGCACCAGGGCTGGGGAGGGTTCAGGGGCCACGTCTCTCCCTGTCCCCACTTCCCAGGCCACATCTCTCTGGCTGGAGACCTTCTTCATCCTTCTCTCCTGGTTCCACAGCCGTGTCCCCCTTTCTTCCCCAGTTCCATGGGCACCGTATCCCTCCCCTCTTACCCACATCTCACAGCCGAATCCCTGTGTTGAACCATTTCCCACACCCGTATCCCTCCCTCTCCCCAGATTGCTAGCCATAGCCATCCCTCTCTCTCCCTCTCATTCCCAGGAGCCATTTCCCTCCCTCCCGCCAAGTCCACAGGCACTCGGCCGCCTCTCCCCCAGTTCACAGGGCCACATCCCTCCCTCTCCTCCAGTTCCAACATCCACATTCCTCCCTCTCTACCGGTTCTCGAGCCATAACCCACCCTCTCCGCCACTTCCCACAGCCGCATCTCTCCCACTGCCCAGTTCTGCAGCAATGAGCAGACAACACGGCAGAAAGCAGGCCCGGTCTCTCTCAGTGGCGCGGTGCTTTTATTCCAGAGGGGCCCCGGGAGGCCCGGCCGCCCCGCTCAGGCGCGGAGCCAGGGGAGACGCTGCGCATGGTCCCCTGAGCCCGGCTCGTCGTCCTGGACCCTGCGCAGCCACGACGCGTCGTCGTCACTCTCCGGCAGGTAGAGGAGCTGGCCGTGTCCATCTGGGTCCCTCTGCCCGGGTGGGCTCTGGGCACGCTGCCGGGGACCGGGGCGGCGGCGCTCTCCCCTCTCGGCAGAGCGTCCACGGCGCCTGGAACGGCTGCGGCTCCGCTGCTGCTGCTGCCGCCGCCGCCTCTGCCGCCACGGCCCCCGCCTTGCGTAGGGATGCGAGCGGCCACGGCCACGGTCATCCTCCAGCCGCAGGCGGCGGATGGCCACGATGGGGCCCCGGCAGAGCGGGCAAGTGGCATCCGCGGTGCTGGCAGCCCAGCGCTGGATGCAGGCATGGCAGAAGGCATGCCAGCACGGGTCCACTCCAGCGGGGGCTTCCAGGGGAGCCAAGCAGATGGGGCACGTGTCCCCCCGCCGGCACCTCCTGGCAGCTGGTGGCACCGCTGGCTCGTCCCTGGACACCTCCATTGCTGCTGCTGGGACTTAGTGTCCTGTCGGTTGCTGGGACTTGCTTTCCTCTCGGCTTCTGGTGGGACTTGCTGTCCTCAGCTGCTGCTGGGACTCGATGTCCTCTTGGCCGCCGCTGGGACTTGATGTCCTCTTGGAGCTGGAGGCACTTGGTGTCTCTGCTGCTGGCAGGACTCGATGGCTGCTGCTGGCGCAACGCCAAGGCTCGGGTTCCGCTGGCGGGACTCGGTGGCCGCTCGGCCGCTGGCAGGTCACAACGTCTGGTTCCGCTGGCAGGACTCGATGGCTCGGGTGCTGCCCACAGGACTCGACGTCTCGTGTGCCGCTGGCAGCACGTGACGCTGGCTTTTATTGCTGCCCGCCGCTAGTGACGTCACGGGCTGACTGTGACTCTGGTGACATCACAGGGCTCTCGGGGGCACACCCAGGGACACACCCAGGAGCTGCCCAGCCTCACACATGCCCTGTGATGCAAAGCCCACCTGGCAGGGGGCTCCAGGGCTGGCCTCACCCGTGCTGGTCGTGCTTTAAGCTGAACTAGCAATAGAACCGGGATAGCCACTCACTCAGTCCCCCACCCACTCCCCAGACAGGGGAGAGAATTGAAAGGGAAGGGAGAAACTTGGAATGAGATCCACACAGTTCAATAAAATCACAAAATACTAGCGCGCTACTCGTTTATCTATATTTAAAATAGAAATGGAATATAAAAGAAAAGATACTCAATGCAATTCCTCGTCAACTCCATCTGCACTGAGCAGCAGTGCTTTTAGTAGGAGGTGGAGACACGGTTGCAACTTTGTTGATCGCATCCATTGGGATCTGACGACGTCCATCTTGCCATTTTATTAGTGAAAAGTGGTTCTCTCGTGCAGGTGCCTTGACCTGGCTTCGTTTTGATGACAAAACCGGCATTCCAAGGAATCTGAATTACTCTCGCACCTTTCTAGAAAACTTATTTTGCTGTTCCGTCCCATACAACGATGTCATCTAGATATTGCAAGTGTTCTGGAGCTTTTCTTCGTTCCAGTGTGGTTTGGATCAGTCCACGGCACATGGTAGGGCTGTGTTTCGAGCCCTGGGGCAAGCGATTCCACGTGTACTGGATGCCCCTCCAGGTGAATGCAAACTGCGGTCTGCACTCTGCTGCTAAAGGAAGAGAGAAAAACACTTTAGCAATGTGGGTTGTGGCTCACCGCTGAGCTGCCTTTGACTCCAGTTCAAGCTGCAGCTCTAGAGTGTCTGGCACAGCAGCACTCAAGGGTGCTGTAACTTAATTCAGGCCACGATAGTCTACTCTTAGTCTCCACTCTTCGCTAGTCTTACGCACTGGCCTAGTGGGGCTGTTAAAAGGTGAGCGAGTCTTGCTGATCACACCCTGACCCTCCAGTTGATGAATCAGCTTCTGGACAGGAATCAGAGAGTCTCGACCGGTGCGATATTGCCGGCGATGGACCATCGTGATAGCAATTGGCACCTGCTAGTCGTCAACCCTCAGCAATCCTACAGCAGAAGGGTCCTCTGAGAGACCAGGCACAGTCGACAGTTGATGAATGCTCTCCGTGTCCACAGCCGCTCTGCCCAATGCCCAGCCACACCCTTTTGGGGCCTTAAAACACCCCCTCCTGGGGCAGTCTGTGCCGAGGATGCACGGAGCACGTGGAGCAGTCGCAGTGGGACGCTTTTGCGCGTCTTTCCCAGTTTGGCTCATTTGGGCCTCTACTGCAGCCAGCTTCTGGGATCCCGCAGTCGCTCCAGAGCTACTGATGGATTTTGTTCCATTGTGGTTTGATGGGATTACTGTGCACTGAGCACCAGCGTCTACCAAAGCTCTCTGCTCCTGGGGGTCTGTGGTACTAGGCCATCGGACCTGCACAGTCCGGCAACCTCTGTTGTCCCTTTCCGGCGGCGGGCTGGAGGCAGGGCCCCTCTGATCTGTGTTGTGCACATTCCGTGGATAGGAATCAGAGTTCCCTTCAAGAGGATCGGAATCTCTTCTAGCCCTTCTGGAAACTGGAGCACCCGTTTTCCTAGGAGGTTTTCCTTTAAATTCACGTACTCGTTGCTGAAGTGCTGAGGTGGCATTTCCGTCCCACCTCCTCAGGTCTTCTCCATGATCACCGAGGAGCAGCCACAGCGTGCTTCTCTTTGGGTACTGCTTCTGTCCTCTCTCCCGAGATCGGAAACGCCTTCGCCTGAGAGCGGACATATCGGTTGGTCAGGTGGGGAATGGAAGCTGTCCTCTCCGAGTGCTTTGGTTTCATGGAACAGCTTTTCGAACCGGTCGTCAGATTTTTCACGCAGTTTGTCCTCAGTTGATGCTCAGTTCACATCTGGAATGCTGTGTCCAGTTCTGGGCCCCTCAATTCAAGAAGGACAGGGAACTGCTGGAGAGAGTCCAGCGCAGGGCAACAAAGATGATCAAGGGACTGGAGCATCTCCCTTGTGAGGAAAGGCTGAGGGACCTGGGTCTCTTTAGTTTGGAGAAGAGGAGGCTGAGGGGTGACCTCGTTGATGTTTATAAATTCATAAAGGGTGAGTGTCACGAGGGTGGAGCCAGGGCTCTTCCCGGTGACAACCAACGGTAGGACAGCGGGTCATGGATTCAAACCGGAACACAAAAGCTTCCACTTACATCTGAGAAGAAACTTCTTCTCAGCAAGGGTAACAGAACACTGGAACAGGCCGCCCAGGGGGGTTGTAGAGTCTCCTACTCTGGAGGCATTCAAAACCCGCCTAGATGCCTTCCTGTGTAGCCTCATCGAGGCGTTCCTGCTCCGGCAGGGGGATTGGACTTTTTGAGGTCCGTTCCAATCCCTAACGTTTTGTGATTCTCTGATTCTGCGTGATGCACAAGCCCGCAGGGGGGTAGCGAGGCTGTCCTCATAGTCCCGAAGCTGGTTCATCACTTCTGTCACATTTTGTTGAATGCAGCTGCCCAGGACATCGATGGCCATGACCCAGCATATGCCGGTGGTGCCCGTTGTACAAACCTGCGTCCCACGGGTTGCATGCAAAGGATTCTATCTGCATCTGTCTCTTCCGGACCGTTTGGCTCACAATAGATCATCTCCCGCACAGCTAATCCTCTCAGGATCTGGATACCTGTCTCCATAGTATTCCCTTCACCTGGATGACGCACAGCAGCTTCCTTGAAGGGAAACCTTGCCTTTCCTGGCGGTCAGGAGTCACCTGCAGAGGCTGGAGAAGTCCTTCTCTCTTGCAATTGCCCTGTGGATCCCTTGGCAGAGATCCCAGCTGCTTGCATTCGCTACGGTCCAGTTCCAGACAACTGGCTCCCTTGTCCCAGCATGGGAGCAGCCAGGTTACCGCATTCTTGCCTTCCCGACAACCACCACGGTGTGCCCTGGGCAGTGGCTCTGAGCGAGGCTGAAGCCCATCTGCCCATGGCCAGGAGAGCCGCGGACAGGCCAGGCAAGTGGCGCCTGCGAGGATCTGCTCTCAGGGCGGACGGCTGGCAGCAGGGACTGGGACAACCCGTGCTTGCTCCCAAGGAGCTCTGTCCTGGGAGAGGTCGGCTCGGGGCCATGCTCCTGCTGCTGCCTTGCTGCCGGGGTGCAGGGGCCGAGGGCCCAACTTGTTGGCGTGTTCCTGGTCTGTGACGATCTTGGGGCCTGCAGGAGTGTGGGCCTGGCTCTGTGGGGCCAGGGAAGCTGAGAGCAGGGAGCGTTTTGAGGAGAGGCTGCCGATTGCTGGAACCCAGCTGGCCTGCAAGGCCGCCCTTCCCTGGCCGCAGAGCCGCAGGCAGTGCCAGCACCAGGGCTGGGGAGGGTTCAGGGGCCACGTCTCTCCCTGTCCCCACTTCCCAGGCCACATCTCTCTGGCTGGAGACCTTCTTCATCCTTCTCTCCTGGTTCCACAGCCGTGTCCCCCTTTCTTCCCCAGTTCCATGGGCACCGTATCCCTCCCCTCTTACCCACATCTCACAGCCGAATCCCTGTGTTGAACCATTTCCCACACCCGTATCCCTCCCTCTCCCCAGATTGCTAGCCATAGCCATCCCTCTCTCTCCCTCTCATTCCCAGGAGCCATTTCCCTCCCTCCCGCCAAGTCCACAGGCACTCGGCCGCCTCTCCCCCAGTTCACAGGGCCACATCCCTCCCTCTCCTCCAGTTCCAACATCCACATTCCTCCCTCTCTACCGGTTCTCGAGCCATAACCCACCCTCTCCGCCACTTCCCACAGCCGCATCTCTCCCACTGCCCAGTTCTGCAGCAATGAGCAGACAACACGGCAGAAAGCAGGCCCGGTCTCTCTCAGTGGCGCGGTGCTTTTATTCCAGAGGGGCCCCGGGAGGCCCGGCCGCCCCGCTCAGGCGCGGAGCCAGGGGAGACGCTGCGCATGGTCCCCTGAGCCCGGCTCGTCGTCCTGGACCCTGCGCAGCCACGACGCGTCGTCGTCACTCTCCGGCAGGTAGAGGAGCTGGCCGTGTCCATCTGGGTCCCTCTGCCCGGGTGGGCTCTGGGCACGCTGCCGGGGACCGGGGCGGCGGCGCTCTCCCCTCTCGGCAGAGCGTCCACGGCGCCTGGAACGGCTGCGGCTCCGCTGCTGCTGCTGCCGCCGCCGCCTCTGCCGCCACGGCCCCCGCCTTGCGTAGGGATGCGAGCGGCCACGGCCACGGTCATCCTCCAGCCGCAGGCGGCGGATGGCCACGATGGGGCCCCGGCAGAGCGGGCAAGTGGCATCCACGGTGCTGGCAGCCCAGCGCTGGATGCAGGCATGGCAGAAGGCATGCCAGCACGGGTCCACTCCAGCGGGGGCTTCCAGGGGAGCCAAGCAGATGGGGCACGTGTCCCCCCGCCGGCACCTCCTGGCAGCTGGTGGCACCGCTGGCTCGTCCCTGGACACCTCCATTGCTGCTGCTGGGACTTAGTGTCCTGTCGGTTGCTGGGACTTGCTTTCCTCTCGGCTTCTGGTGGGACTTGCTGTCCTCAGCTGCTGCTGGGACTCGATGTCCTCTTGGCCGCCGCTGGGACTTGATGTCCTCTTGGAGCTGGAGGCACTTGGTGTCTCTGCTGCTGGCAGGACTCGATGGCTGCTGCTGGCGCAACGCCAAGGCTCGGGTTCCGCTGGCGGGACTCGGTGGCCGCTCGGCCGCTGGCAGGTCACAACGTCTGGTTCCGCTGGCAGGACTCGATGGCTCGGGTGCTGCCCACAGGACTCGACGTCTCGTGTGCCGCTGGCAGCACGTGACGCTGGCTTTTATTGCTGCCCGCCGCTTGTGACGTCACGGGCTGACTGTGACTCTGGTGACATCACAGGGCTCTCGGGGGCACACCCAGGGACACACCCAGGAGCTGCCCAGCCTCACACATGCCCTGTGATGCAAAGCCCACCTGGCAGGGGGCTCCAGGGCTGGCCTCACCCGTGCTGGTCGTGCTTTAAGCTGAACTAGCAATAGAACCGGGATAGCCACTCACTCAGTCCCCCACCCACTCCCCAGACAGGGGAGAGAATTGAAAGGGAAGGGAGAAACTTGGAATGAGATCCACACAGTTCAATAAAATCACAAAATACTAGCGCGCTACTCGTTTATCTATATTTAAAATAGAAATGGAATATAAAAGAAAAGATACTCAATGCAATTCCTCGTCAACTCCATCTGCACTGAGCAGCAGTGCTTTTAGTAGGAGGTGGAGACACGGTTGCAACTTTGTTGATCGCATCCATTGGGATCTGACGACGTCCATCTTGCCATTTTATTAGTGAAAAGTGGTTCTCTCGTGCAGGTGCCTTGACCTGGCTTCGTTTTGATGACAAAACCGGCATTCCAAGGAATCTGAATTACTCTCGCACCTTTCTAGAAAACTTATTTTGCTGTTCCGTCCCATACAACGATGTCATCTAGATATTGCAAGTGTTCTGGAGCTTTTCTTCGTTCCAGTGTGGTTTGGATCAGTCCACGGCACATGGTAGGGCTGTGTTTCGAGCCCTGGGGCAAGCGATTCCACGTGTACTGGATGCCCCTCCAGGTGAATGCAAACTGCGGTCTGCACTCTGCTGCTAAAGGAAGAGAGAAAAACACTTTAGCAATGTGGGTTGTGGCTCACCGCTGAGCTGCCTTTGACTCCAGTTCAAGCTGCAGCTCTAGAGTGTCTGGCACAGCAGCACTCAAGGGTGCTGTAACTTAATTCAGGCCACGATAGTCTACTCTTAGTCTCCACTCTTCGCTAGTCTTACGCACTGGCCTAGTGGGGCTGTTAAAAGGTGAGCGAGTCTTGCTGATCACACCCTGACCCTCCAGTTGATGAATCAGCTTCTGGACAGGAATCAGAGAGTCTCGACCGGTGCGATATTGCCGGCGATGGACCATCGTGATAGCAATTGGCACCTGCTAGTCGTCAACCCTCAGCAATCCTACAGCAGAAGGGTCCTCTGAGAGACCAGGCACAGTCGACAGTTGATGAATGCTCTCCGTGTCCACAGCCGCTCTGCCAAATGCCCAGCCACACCCTTTTGGGGCCTTAAAACACCCCCTCCTGGGGCAGTCTGTGCCGAGGATGCACGGAGCACGTGGAGCAGTCGCAGTGGGACGCTTTTGCGCGTCTTTCCCAGTTTGGCTCATTTGGGCCTCTACTGCAGCCAGCTTCTGGGATCCCGCAGTCGCTCCAGAGCTACTGATGGATTTTGTTCCATTGTGGTTTGATGGGATTACTGTGCACTGAGCACCAGCGTCTACCAAAGCTCTCTGCTCCTGGGGGTCTGTGGTACCAGGCCATCGGACCTGCACAGTCCGGCAACCTCTGTTGTCCCTTTCCGGCGGCGGGCTGGAGGCAGGGCCCCTCTGATCTGTGTTGTGCACATTCCGTGGATAGGAATCAGAGTTCCCTTCAAGAGGATCGGAATCTCTTCTAGCCCTTCTGGAAACTGGAGCACCCGTTTTCCTAGGAGGTTTTCCTTTAAATTCACGTACTCGTTGCTGAAGTGCTGAGGTGGCATTTCCGTCCCACCTCCTCAGGTCTTCTCCATGATCACCGAGGAGCAGCCACAGCGTGCTTCTCTTTGGGTACTGCTTCTGTCCTCTCTCCCGAGATCGGAAACGCCTTCGCCTAAGAGCGGAAATGTCGGTTGGTCAGGTGGGGAATGGAAGCTGTCCTCTCCGAGTGCTTTGGTTTCATGGAACAGCTTTTCGAACCGGTCGTCAGATTTTTCACGCAGTTTGTCCTCAGTTGATGCTCAGTTCACATCTGGAATGCTGTGTCCAGTTCTGGGCCCCTCAATTCAAGAAGGACAGGGAACTGCTGGAGAGAGTCCAGCGCAGGGCAACAAAGATGATCAAGGGACTGGAGCATCTCCCTTGTGAGGAAAGGCTGAGGGACCTGGGTCTCTTTAGTTTGGAGAAGAGGAGGCTGAGGGGTGACCTCGTTGATGTTTATAAATTCATAAAGGGTGAGTGTCACGAGGGTGGAGCCAGGGCTCTTCCCGGTGACAACCAACGGTAGGACAGCGGGTCATGGATTCAAACCGGAACACAAAAGGTTCCACTTACATCTGAGAAGAAACTTCTTCTCAGCAAGGGTAACAGAACACTGGAACAGGCCGCCCAGGGGGGTTGTAGAGTCTCCTACTCTGGAGGCATTCAAAACCCGCCTAGATGCCTTCCTGTGTAGCCTCATCGAGGCGTTCCTGCTCCGGCAGGGGGATTGGACTTTTTGAGGTCCGTTCCAATCCCTAACGTTTTGTGATTCTCTGATTCTGCGTGATGCACAAGCCCGCAGGGGGGTAGCGAGGCTGTCCTCATAGTCCCGAAGCTGGTTCATCACTTCTGTCACATTTTGTTGAATGCAGCTGCCCAGGACATCGATGGCCATGACCCAGCATATGCCGGTGGTGCCCGTTGTACAAACCTGCGTCCCACGGGTTGCATGCAAAGGATTCTATCTGCATCTGTCTCTTCCGGACCGTTTGGCTCACAATAGATCATCTCCCGCACAGCTAATCCTCTCAGGATCTGGATACCTGTCTCCATAGTATTCCCTTCACCTGGATGACGCACAGCAGCTTCCTTGAAGGGAAACCTTGCCTTTCCTGGCGGTCAGGAGTCACCTGCAGAGGCTGGAGAAGTCCTTCTCTCTTGCAATTGCCCTGTGGATCCCTTGGCAGAGATCCCAGCTGCTTGCATTCGCTACGGTCCAGTTCCAGACAACTGGCTCCCTTGTCCCAGCATGGGAGCAGCCAGGTTACCGCATTCTTGCCTTCCCGACAACCACCACGGTGTGCCCTGGGCAGTGGCTCTGAGCGAGGCTGAAGCCCATCTGCCCATGGCCAGGAGAGCCGCGGACAGGCCAGGCAAGTGGCGCCTGCGAGGATCTGCTCTCAGGGCGGATGGCTGGCAGCAGGGACTGGGACAACCCGTGCTTGCTCCCAAGGAGCTCTGTCCTGGGAGAGGTCGGCTCGGGGCCATGCTCCTGCTGCTGCCTTGCTGCCGGGGTGCAGGGGCCGAGGGCCCAACTTGTTGGCGTGTTCCTGGTCTGTGACGATCTTGGGGCCTGCAGGAGTGTGGGCCTGGCTCTGTGGGGCCAGGGAAGCTGAGAGCAGGGAGCGTTTTGAGGAGAGGCTGCCGTCTTGCTGGAACCCAGCTGGCCTGCAAGGCCGCCCTTCCCTGGCCGCAGAGCCGCAGGCAGTGCCAGCACCAGGGCTGGGGAGGGTTCAGGGGCCACGTCTCTCCCTGTCCCCACTTCCCAGGCCACATCTCTCTGGCTGGAGACCTTCTTCATCCTTCTCTCCTGGTTCCACAGCCGTGTCCCCCTTTCTTCCCCAGTTCCATGGGCACCGTATCCCTCCCCTCTTACCCACATCTCACAGCCGAATCCCTGTGTTGAACCATTTCCCACACCCGTATCCCTCCCTCTCCCCAGATTGCTAGCCATAGCCATCCCTCTCTCTCCCTCTCATTCCCAGGAGCCATTTCCCTCCCTCCCGCCAAGTCCACAGGCACTCGGCCGCCTCTCCCCCAGTTCACAGGGCCACATCCCTCCCTCTCCTCCAGTTCCAACATCCACATTCCTCCCTCTCTACCGGTTCTCGAGCCATAACCCACCCTCTCCGCCACTTCCCACAGCCGCATCTCTCCCACTGCCCAGTTCTGCAGCAATGAGCAGACAACACGGCAGAAAGCAGGCCCGGTCTCTCTCAGTGGCGCGGTGCTTTTATTCCAGAGGGGCCCCGGGAGGCCCGGCCGCCCCGCTCAGGCGCGGAGCCAGGGGAGACGCTGCGCATGGTCCCCTGAGCCCGGCTCGTCGTCCTGGACCCTGCGCAGCCACGACGCGTCGTCGTCACTCTCCGGCAGGTAGAGGAGCTGGCCGTGTCCATCTGGGTCCCTCTGCCCGGGTGGGCTCTGGGCACGCTGCCGGGGACCGGGGCGGCGGCGCTCTCCCCTCTCGGCAGAGCGTCCACGGCGCCTGGAACGGCTGCGGCTCCGCTGCTGCTGCTGCCGCCGCCGCCTCTGCCGCCACGGCCCCCGCCTTGCGTAGGGATGCGAGCGGCCACGGCCACGGTCATCCTCCAGCCGCAGGCGGCGGATGGCCACGATGGGGCCCCGGCAGAGCGGGCAAGTGGCATCCACGGTGCTGGCAGCCCAGCGCTGGATGCAGGCATGGCAGAAGGCATGCCAGCACGGGTCCACTCCAGCGGGGGCTTCAAGGGGAGCCAAGCAGATGGGGCACGTGTCCCCCCGCCGGCACCTCCTGGCAGCTGGTGGCACCGCTGGCTCGTCCCTGGACACCTCCATTGCTGCTGCTGGGACTTAGTGTCCTGTCGGTTGCTGGGACTTGCTTTCCTCTCGGCTTCTGGTGGGACTTGCTGTCCTCAGCTGCTGCTGGGACTCGATGTCCTCTTGGCCGCCGCTGGGACTTGATGTCCTCTTGGAGCTGGAGGCACTTGGTGTCTCTGCTGCTGGCAGGACTCGATGGCTGCTGCTGGCGCAACGCCAAGGCTCGGGTTCCGCTGGCGGGACTCGGTGGCCGCTCGGCCGCTGGCAGGTCACAACGTCTGGTTCCGCTGGCAGGACTCGATGGCTCGGGTGCTGCCCACAGGACTCGACGTCTCGTGTGCCGCTGGCAGCACGTGACGCTGGCTTTTATTGCTGCCCGCCGCTTGTGACGTCACGGGCTGACTGTGACTCTGGTGACATCACAGGGCTCTCGGGGGCACACCCAGGGACACACCCAGGAGCTGCCCAGCCTCACACATGCCCTGTGATGCAAAGCCCACCTGGCAGGGGGCTCCAGGGATGGCCTCACCCGTGCTGGTCGTGCTTTAAGCTGAACTAGCAATAGAACCGGGATAGCCACTCACTCAGTCCCCCACCCACTCCCCAGACAGGGGAGAGAATTGAAAGGGAAGGGAGAAACTTGGAATGAGATCCACACAGTTCAATAAAATCACAAAATACTAGCGCGCTACTCGTTTATCTATATTTAAAATAGAAATGGAATATAAAAGAAAAGATACTCAATGCAATTCCTCGTCAACTCCATCTGCACTGAGCAGCAGTGCTTTTAGTAGGAGGTGGAGACACGGTTGCAACTTTGTTGATCGCATCCATTGGGATCTGACGACGTCCATCTTGCCATTTTATTAGTGAAAAGTGGTTCTCTCGTGCAGGTGCCTTGACCTGGCTTCGTTTTGATGACAAAACCGGCATTCCAAGGAATCTGAATTACTCTCGCACCTTTCTAGAAAACTTATTTTGCTGTTCCGTCCCATACAACGATGTCATCTAGATATTGCAAGTGTTCTGGAGCTTTTCTTCGTTCCAGTGTGGTTTGGATCAGTCCACGGCACATGGTAGGGCTGTGTTTCGAGCCCTGGGGCAAGCGATTCCACGTGTACTGGATGCCCCTCCAGGTGAATGCAAACTGCGGTCTGCACTCTGCTGCTAAAGGAAGAGAGAAAAACACTTTAGCAATGTGGGTTGTGGCTCACCGCTGAGCTGCCTTTGACTCCAGTTCAAGCTGCAGCTCTAGAGTGTCTGGCACAGCAGCACTCAAGGGTGCTGTAACTTAATTCAGGCCACGATAGTCTACTCTTAGTCTCCACTCTTCGCTAGTCTTACGCACTGGCCTAGTGGGGCTGTTAAAAGGTGAGCGAGTCTTGCTGATCACACCCTGACCCTCCAGTTGATGAATCAGCTTCTGGACAGGAATCAGAGAGTCTCGACCGGTGCGATATTGCCGGCGATGGACCATCGTGATAGCAATTGGCACCTGCTAGTCGTCAACCCTCAGCAATCCTACAGCAGAAGGGTCCTCTGAGAGACCAGGCACAGTCGACAGTTGATGAATGCTCTCCGTGTCCACAGCCGCTCTGCCAAATGCCCAGCCACACCCTTTTGGGGCCTTAAAACACCCCCTCCTGGGGCAGTCTGTGCCGAGGATGCACGGAGCACGTGGAGCAGTCGCAGTGGGACGCTTTTGCGCGTCTTTCCCAGTTTGGCTCATTTGGGCCTCTACTGCAGCCAGCTTCTGGGATCCCGCAGTCGCTCCAGAGCTACTGATGGATTTTGTTCCATTGTGGTTTGATGGGATTACTGTGCACTGAGCACCAGCGTCTACCAAAGCTCTCTGCTCCTGGGGGTCTGTGGTACCAGGCCATCGGACCTGCACAGTCCGGCAACCTCTGTTGTCCCTTTCCGGCGGCGGGCTGGAGGCAGGGCCCCTCTGATCTGTGTTGTGCACATTCCGTGGATAGGAATCAGAGTTCCCTTCAAGAGGATCGGAATCTCTTCTAGCCCTTCTGGAAACTGGAGCACCCGTTTTCCTAGGAGGTTTTCCTTTAAATTCACGTACTCGTTGCTGAAGTGCTGAGGTGGCATTTCCGTCCCACCTCCTCAGGTCTTCTCCATGATCACCGAGGAGCAGCCACAGCGTGCTTCTCTTTGGGTACTGCTTCTGTCCTCTCTCCCGAGATCGGAAACGCCTTCGCCTGAGAGCGGACATATCGGTTGGTCAGGTGGGGAATGGAAGCTGTCCTCTCCGAGTGCTTTGGTTTCATGGAACAGATTTTCGAACCGGTCGTCAGATTTTTCACGCAGTTTGTCCTCAGTTGATGCTCAGTTCACATCTGGAATGCTGTGTCCAGTTCTGGGCCCCTCAATTCAAGAAGGACAGGGAACTGCTGGAGAGAGTCCAGCGCAGGGCAACAAAGATGATCAAGGGACTGGAGCATCTCCCTTGTGAGGAAAGGCTGAGGGACCTGGGTCTCTTTAGTTTGGAGAAGAGGAGGCTGAGGGGTGACCTCGTTGATGTTTATAAATTCATAAAGGGTGAGTGTCACGAGGGTGGAGCCAGGGCTCTTCCCGGTGACAACCAACGGTAGGACAGCGGGTCATGGATTCAAACCGGAACACAAAAGCTTCCACTTACATCTGAGAAGAAACTTCTTCTCAGCAAGGGTAACAGAACACTGGAACAGGCCGCCCAGGGGGGTTGTAGAGTCTCCTACTCTGGAGGCATTCAAAACCCGCCTAGATGCCTTCCTGTGTAGCCTCATCGAGGCGTTCCTGCTCCGGCAGGGGGATTGGACTTTTTGAGGTCCGTTCCAATCCCTAACGTTTTGTGATTCTCTGATTCTGCGTGATGCACAAGCCCGCAGGGGGGTAGCGAGGCTGTCCTCATAGTCCCGAAGCTGGTTCATCACTTCTGTCACATTTTGTTGAATGCAGCTGCCCAGGACATCGATGGCCATGACCCAGCATATGCCGGTGGTGCCCGTTGTACAAACCTGCGTCCCACGGGTTGCATGCAAAGGATTCTATCTGCATCTGTCTCTTCCGGACCGTTTGGCTCACAATAGATCATCTCCCGCACAGCTAATCCTCTCAGGATCTGGATACCTGTCTCCATAGTATTCCCTTCACCTGGATGACGCACAGCAGCTTCCTTGAAGGGAAACCTTGCCTTTCCTGGCGGTCAGGAGTCACCTGCAGAGGCTGGAGAAGTCCTTCTCTCTTGCAATTGCCCTGTGGATCCCTTGGCAGAGATCCCAGCTGCTTGCATTCGCTACGGTCCAGTTCCAGACAACTGGCTCCCTTGTCCCAGCATGGGAGCAGCCAGGTTACCGCATTCTTGCCTTCCCGACAACCACCACGGTGTGCCCTGGGCAGTGGCTCTGAGCGAGGCTGAAGCCCATCTGCCCATGGCCAGGAGAGCCGCGGACAGGCCAGGCAAGTGGCGCCTGCGAGGATCTGCTCTCAGGGCGGACGGCTGGCAGCAGGGACTGGGACAACCCGTGCTTGCTCCCAAGGAGCTCTGTCCTGGGAGAGGTCGGCTCGGGGCCATGCTCCTGCTGCTGCCTTGCTGCCGGGGTGCAGGGGCCGAGGGCCCAACTTGTTGGCGTGTTCCTGGTCTGTGACGATCTTGGGGCCTGCAGGAGTGTGGGCCTGGCTCTGTGGGGCCAGGGAAGCTGAGAGCAGGGAGCGTTTTGAGGAGAGGCTGCCGTCTTGCTGGAACCCAGCTGGCCTGCAAGGCCGCCCTTCCCTGGCCGCAGAGCCGCAGGCAGTGCCAGCACCAGGGCTGGGGAGGGTTCAGGGGCCACGTCTCTCCCTGTCCCCACTTCCCAGGCCACATCTCTCTGGCTGGAGACCTTCTTCATCCTTCTCTCCTGGTTCCACAGCCGTGTCCCCCTTTCTTCCCCAGTTCCATGGGCACCGTATCCCTCCCCTCTTACCCACATCTCACAGCCGAATCCCTGTGTTGAACCATTTCCCACACCCGTATCCCTCCCTCTCCCCAGATTGCTAGCCATAGCCATCCCTCTCTCTCCCTCTCATTCCCAGGAGCCATTTCCCTCCCTCCCGCCAAGTCCACAGGCACTCGGCCGCCTCTCCCCCAGTTCACAGGGCCACATCCCTCCCTCTCCTCCAGTTCCAACATCCACATTCCTCCCTCTCTACCGGTTCTCGAGCCATAACCCACCCTCTCCGCCACTTCCCACAGCCGCATCTCTCCCACTGCCCAGTTCTGCAGCAATGAGCAGACAACACGGCAGAAAGCAGGCCCGGTCTCTCTCAGTGGCGCGGTGCTTTTATTCCAGAGGGGCCCCGGGAGGCCCGGCCGCCCCGCTCAGGCGCGGAGCCAGGGGAGACGCTGCGCATGGTCCCCTGAGCCCGGCTCGTCGTCCTGGACCCTGCGCAGCCACGACGCGTCGTCGTCACTCTCCGGCAGGTAGAGGAGCTGGCCGTGTCCATCTGGGTCCCTCTGCCCGGGTGGGCTCTGGGCACGCTGCCGGGGACCGGGGCGGCGGCGCTCTCCCCTCTCGGCAGAGCGTCCACGGCGCCTGGAACGGCTGCGGCTCCGCTGCTGCTGCTGCCGCCGCCGCCTCTGCCGCCACGGCCCCCGCCTTGCGTAGGGATGCGAGCGGCCACGGCCACGGTCATCCTCCAGCCGCAGGCGGCGGATGGCCACGATGGGGCCCCGGCAGAGCGGGCAAGTGGCATCCACGGTGCTGGCAGCCCAGCGCTGGATGCAGGCATGGCAGAAGGCATGCCAGCACGGGTCCACTCCAGCGGGGGCTTCCAGGGGAGCCAAGCAGATGGGGCACGTGTCCCCCCGCCGGCACCTCCTGGCAGCTGGTGGCACCGCTGGCTCGTCCCTGGACACCTCCATTGCTGCTGCTGGGACTTAGTGTCCTGTCGGTTGCTGGGACTTGCTTTCCTCTCGGCTTCTGGTGGGACTTGCTGTCCTCAGCTGCTGCTGGGACTCGATGTCCTCTTGGCCGCCGCTGGGACTTGATGTCCTCTTGGAGCTGGAGGCACTTGGTGTCTCTGCTGCTGGCAGGACTCGATGGCTGCTGCTGGCGCAACGCCAAGGCTCGGGTTCCGCTGGCGGGACTCGGTGGCCGCTCGGCCGCTGGCAGGTCACAACGTCTGGTTCCGCTGGCAGGACTCGATGGCTCGGGTGCTGCCCACAGGACTCGACGTCTCGTGTGCCGCTGGCAGCACGTGACGCTGGCTTTTATTGCTGCCCGCCGCTTGTGACGTCACGGGCTGACTGTGACTCTGGTGACATCACAGGGCTCTCGGGGGCACACCCAGGGACACACCCAGGAGCTGCCCAGCCTCACACATGCCCTGTGATGCAAAGCCCACCTGGCAGGGGGCTCCAGGGATGGCCTCACCCGTGCTGGTCGTGCTTTAAGCTGAACTAGCAATAGAACCGGGATAGCCACTCACTCAGTCCCCCACCCACTCCCCAGACAGGGGAGAGAATTGAAAGGGAAGGGAGAAACTTGGAATGAGATCCACACAGTTCAATAAAATCACAAAATACTAGCGCGCTACTCGTTTATCTATATTTAAAATAGAAATGGAATATAAAAGAAAAGATACTCAATGCAATTCCTCGTCAACTCCATCTGCACTGAGCAGCAGTGCTTTTAGTAGGAGGTGGAGACACGGTTGCAACTTTGTTGATCGCATCCATTGGGATCTGACGACGTCCATCTTGCCATTTTATTAGTGAAAAGTGGTTCTCTCGTGCAGGTGCCTTGACCTGGCTTCGTTTTGATGACAAAACCGGCATTCCAAGGAATCTGAATTACTCTCGCACCTTTCTAGAAAACTTATTTTGCTGTTCCGTCCCATACAACGATGTCATCTAGATATTGCAAGTGTTCTGGAGCTTTTCTTCGTTCCAGTGTGGTTTGGATCAGTCCACGGCACATGGTAGGGCTGTGTTTCGAGCCCTGGGGCAAGCGATTCCACGTGTACTGGATGCCCCTCCAGGTGAATGCAAACTGCGGTCTGCACTCTGCTGCTAAAGGAAGAGAGAAAAACACTTTAGCAATGTGGGTTGTGGCTCACCGCTGAGCTGCCTTTGACTCCAGTTCAAGCTGCAGCTCTAGAGTGTCTGGCACAGCAGCACTCAAGGGTGCTGTAACTTAATTCAGGCCACGATAGTCTACTCTTAGTCTCCACTCTTCGCTAGTCTTACGCACTGGCCTAGTGGGGCTGTTAAAAGGTGAGCGAGTCTTGCTGATCACACCCTGACCCTCCAGTTGATGAATCAGCTTCTGGACAGGAATCAGAGAGTCTCGACCGGTGCGATATTGCCGGCGATGGACCATCGTGATAGCAATTGGCACCTGCTAGTCGTCAACCCTCAGCAATCCTACAGCAGAAGGGTCCTCTGAGAGACCAGGCACAGTCGACAGTTGATGAATGCTCTCCGTGTCCACAGCCGCTCTGCCAAATGCCCAGCCACACCCTTTTGGGGCCTTAAAACACCCCCTCCTGGGGCAGTCTGTGCCGAGGATGCACGGAGCACGTGGAGCAGTCGCAGTGGGACGCTTTTGCGCGTCTTTCCCAGTTTGGCTCATTTGGGCCTCTACTGCAGCCAGCTTCTGGGATCCCGCAGTCGCTCCAGAGCTACTGATGGATTTTGTTCCATTGTGGTTTGATGGGATTACTGTGCACTGAGCACCAGCGTCTACCAAAGCTCTCTGCTCCTGGGGGTCTGTGGTACCAGGCCATCGGACCTGCACAGTCCGGCAACCTCTGTTGTCCCTTTCCGGCGGCGGGCTGGAGGCAGGGCCCCTCTGATCTGTGTTGTGCACATTCCGTGGATAGGAATCAGAGTTCCCTTCAAGAGGATCGGAATCTCTTCTAGCCCTTCTGGAAACTGGAGCACCCGTTTTCCTAGGAGGTTTTCCTTTAAATTCACGTACTCGTTGCTGAAGTGCTGAGGTGGCATTTCCGTCCCACCTCCTCAGGTCTTCTCCATGATCACCGAGGAGCAGCCACAGCGTGCTTCTCTTTGGGTACTGCTTCTGTCCTCTCTCCCGAGATCGGAAACGCCTTCGCCTGAGAGCGGAAATGTCGGTTGGTCAGGTGGGGAATGGAAGCTGTCCTCTCCGAGTGCTTTGGTTTCATGGAACAGCTTTTCGAACCGGTCGTCAGATTTTTCACGCAGTTTGTCCTCAGTTGACGCTCAGTTCACATCTGGAATGCTGTGTCCAGTTCTGGGCCCCTCAATTCAAGAAGGACAGGGAACTGCTGGAGAGAGTCCAGCGCAGGGCAACAAAGATGATCAAGGGACTGGAGCATCTCCCTTGTGAGGAAAGGCTGAGGGACCTGGGTCTCTTTAGTTTGGAGAAGAGGAGGCTGAGGGGTGACCTTGTTGATGTTTATAAATTTATAAAGGGTGAGTGTCACGAGGGTGGAGCCAGGGCTCTTCCCGGTGACAACCAACGGTAGGACAGCGGGTCATGGATTCAAACCGGAACACAAAAGGTTCCACTTACATCTGAGAAGAAACTTCTTCTCAGCAAGGGTAGCAGAACACTGGAACAGGCCGCCCAGGGGGGTTGTAGAGTCTCCTACTCTGGAGGCATTCAAAACCCGCCTAGATGCCTTCCTGTGTAGCCTCATCGAGGCGTTCCTGCTCCGGCAGGGGGATTGGACTTTTTGAGGTCCGTTCCAATCCCTAACGTTCTGTGATTCTCTGATTCTGCGTGATGCACAAGCCCGCAGGGGGGTAGCGAGGCTGTCCTCATAGTCCCGAAGCTGGTTCATCACTTCTGTCACATTTTGTTGAATGCAGCTGCCCAGGACATCGATGGCCATGACCCAGCATATGCCGGTGGTGCCCGTTGTACAAACCTGCGTCCCATGGGTTGCGTGCAAAGGATTCTATCTGCATCTGTCTCTTCCGGACCGTTTGGCTCACAATAGATCATCTCCCGCACAGCTAATCCTCTCAGGATCTGGATACCTGTCTCCATAGTATTCCCTTCACCTGGATGACGCACAGCAGCTTCCTTGAAGGGAAACCTTGCCTTTCCTGGCGGTCAGGAGTCACCTGCAGAGGCTGGAGAAGTCCTTCTCTCTTGCAATTGCCCTGTGGATCCCTTGGCAGAGATCCCAGCTGCTTGCATTCGCTACGGTCCAGTTCCAGACAACTGGCTCCCTTGTCCCAGCATGGGAGCAGCCAGGTTACCGCATTCTTGCCTTCCCGACAACCACCACGGTGTGCCCTGGGCAGTGGCTCTGAGCGAGGCTGAAGCCCATCTGCCCATGGCCAGGAGAGCCGCGGACAGGCCAGGCAAGTGGCGCCTGCGAGGATCTGCTCTCAGGGCGGACGGCTGGCAGCAGGGACTGGGACAACCCGTGCTTGCTCCCAAGGAGCTCTGTCCTGGGAGAGGTCGGCTCGGGGCCATGCTCCTGCTGCTGCCTTGCTGCCGGGGTGCAGGGGCCGAGGGCCCAACTTGTTGGCGTGTTCCTGGTCTGTGACGATCTTGGGGCCTGCAGGAGTGTGGGCCTGGCTCTGTGGGGCCAGGGAAGCTGAGAGCAGGGAGCGTTTTGAGGAGAGGCTGCCGTCTTGCTGGAACCCAGCTGGCCTGCAAGGCCGCCCTTCCCTGGCCGCAGAGCCGCAGGCAGTGCCAGCACCAGGGCTGGGGAGGGTTCAGGGGCCACGTCTCTCCCTGTCCCCACTTCCCAGGCCACATCTCTCTGGCTGGAGACCTTCTTCATCCTTCTCTCCTGGTTCCACAGCCGTGTCCCCCTTTCTTCCCCAGTTCCATGGGCACCGTATCCCTCCCCTCTTACCCACATCTCACAGCCGAATCCCTGTGTTGAACCATTTCCCACACCCGTATCCCTCCCTCTCCCCAGATTGCTAGCCATAGCCATCCCTCTCTCTCCCTCTCATTCCCAGGAGCCATTTCCCTCCCTCCCGCCAAGTCCACAGGCACTCGGCCGCCTCTCCCCCAGTTCACAGGGCCACATCCCTCCCTCTCCTCCAGTTCCAACATCCACATTCCTCCCTCTCTACCGGTTCTCGAGCCATAACCCACCCTCTCCGCCACTTCCCACAGCCGCATCTCTCCCACTGCCCAGTTCTGCAGCAATGAGCAGACAACACGGCAGAAAGCAGGCCCGGTCTCTCTCAGTGGCGCGGTGCTTTTATTCCAGAGGGGCCCCGGGAGGCCCGGCCGCCCCGCTCAGGCGCGGAGCCAGGGGAGACGCTGCGCATGGTCCCCTGAGCCCGGCTCGTCGTCCTGGACCCTGCGCAGCCACGACGCGTCGTCGTCACTCTCCGGCAGGTAGAGGAGCTGGCCGTGTCCATCTGGGTCCCTCTGCCCGGGTGGGCTCTGGGCACGCTGCCGGGGACCGGGGCGGCGGCGCTCTCCCCTCTCGGCAGAGCGTCCACGGCGCCTGGAACGGCTGCGGCTCCGCTGCTGCTGCTGCCGCCGCCGCCTCTGCCGCCACGGCCCCCGCCTTGCGTAGGGATGCGAGCGGCCACGGCCACGGTCATCCTCCAGCCGCAGGCGGCGGATGGCCACGATGGGGCCCCGGCAGAGCGGGCAAGTGGCATCCACGGTGCTGGCAGCCCAGCGCTGGATGCAGGCATGGCAGAAGGCATGCCAGCACGGGTCCACTCCAGCGGGGGCTTCCAGGGGAGCCAAGCAGATGGGGCACGTGTCCCCCCGCCGGCACCTCCTGGCAGCTGGTGGCACCGCTGGCTCGTCCCTGGACACCTCCATTGCTGCTGCTGGGACTTAGTGTCCTGTCGGTTGCTGGGACTTGCTTTCCTCTCGGCTTCTGGTGGGACTTGCTGTCCTCAGCTGCTGCTGGGACTCGATGTCCTCTTGGCCGCCGCTGGGACTTGATGTCCTCTTGGAGCTGGAGGCACTTGGTGTCTCTGCTGCTGGCAGGACTCGATGGCTGCTGCTGGCGCAACGCCAAGGCTCGGGTTCCGCTGGCGGGACTCGGTGGCCGCTCGGCCGCTGGCAGGTCACAACGTCTGGTTCCGCTGGCAGGACTCGATGGCTCGGGTGCTGCCCACAGGACTCGACGTCTCGTGTGCCGCTGGCAGCACGTGACGCTGGCTTTTATTGCTGCCCGCCGCTTGTGACGTCACGGGCTGACTGTGACTCTGGTGACATCACAGGGCTCTCGGGGGCACACCCAGGGACACACCCAGGAGCTGCCCAGCCTCACACATGCCCTGTGATGCAAAGCCCACCTGGCAGGGGGCTCCAGGGATGGCCTCACCCGTGCTGGTCGTGCTTTAAGCTGAACTAGCAATAGAACCGGGATAGCCACTCACTCAGTCCCCCACCCACTCCCCAGACAGGGGAGAGAATTGAAAGGGAAGGGAGAAACTTGGAATGAGATCCACACAGTTCAATAAAATCACAAAATACTAGCGCGCTACTCGTTTATCTATATTTAAAATAGAAATGGAATATAAAAGAAAAGATACTCAATGCAATTCCTCGTCAACTCCATCTGCACTGAGCAGCAGTGCTTTTAGTAGGAGGTGGAGACACGGTTGCAACTTTGTTGATCGCATCCATTGGGATCTGACGACGTCCATCTTGCCATTTTATTAGTGAAAAGTGGTTCTCTCGTGCAGGTGCCTTGACCTGGCTTCGTTTTGATGACAAAACCGGCATTCCAAGGAATCTGAATTACTCTCGCACCTTTCTAGAAAACTTATTTTGCTGTTCCGTCCCATACAACGATGTCATCTAGATATTGCAAGTGTTCTGGAGCTTTTCTTCGTTCCAGTGTGGTTTGGATCAGTCCACGGCACATGGTAGGGCTGTGTTTCGAGCCCTGGGGCAAGCGATTCCACGTGTACTGGATGCCCCTCCAGGTGAATGCAAACTGCGGTCTGCACTCTGCTGCTAAAGGAAGAGAGAAAAACACTTTAGCAATGTGGGTTGTGGCTCACCGCTGAGCTGCCTTTGACTCCAGTTCAAGCTGCAGCTCTAGAGTGTCTGGCACAGCAGCACTCAAGGGTGCTGTAACTTAATTCAGGCCACGATAGTCTACTCTTAGTCTCCACTCTTCGCTAGTCTTACGCACTGGCCTAGTGGGGCTGTTAAAAGGTGAGCGAGTCTTGCTGATCACACCCTGACCCTCCAGTTGATGAATCAGCTTCTGGACAGGAATCAGAGAGTCTCGACCGGTGCGATATTGCCGGCGATGGACCATCGTGATAGCAATTGGCACCTGCTAGTCGTCAACCCTCAGCAATCCTACAGCAGAAGGGTCCTCTGAGAGACCAGGCACAGTCGACAGTTGATGAATGCTCTCCGTGTCCACAGCCGCTCTGCCAAATGCCCAGCCACACCCTTTTGGGGCCTTAAAACACCCCCTCCTGGGGCAGTCTGTGCCGAGGATGCACGGAGCACGTGGAGCAGTCGCAGTGGGACGCTTTTGCGCGTCTTTCCCAGTTTGGCTCATTTGGGCCTCTACTGCAGCCAGCTTCTGGGATCCCGCAGTCGCTCCAGAGCTACTGATGGATTTTG
The DNA here is from genome assembly GCF_037038585.1 of Patagioenas fasciata. Taxonomy (NCBI): domain Eukaryota; kingdom Metazoa; phylum Chordata; class Aves; order Columbiformes; family Columbidae; genus Patagioenas; species Patagioenas fasciata. The sequence goes on from NC_092523.1 coordinate 40,642,206, forward strand.
TTCCATTGTGGTTTGATGGGATTACTGTGCACTGAGCACCAGCGTCTACCAAAGCTCTCTGCTCCTGGGGGTCTGTGGTACCAGGCCATCGGACCTGCACAGTCCGGCAACCTCTGTTGTCCCTTTCCGGCGGCGGGCTGGAGGCAGGGCCCCTCTGATCTGTGTTGTGCACATTCCGTGGATAGGAATCAGAGTTCCCTTCAAGAGGATCGGAATCTCTTCTAGCCCTTCTGGAAACTGGAGCACCCGTTTTCCTAGGAGGTTTTCCTTTAAATTCACGTACTCGTTGCTGAAGTGCTGAGGTGGCATTTCCGTCCCACCTCCTCAGGTCTTCTCCATGATCACCGAGGAGCAGCCACAGCGTGCTTCTCTTTGGGTACTGCTTCTGTCCTCTCTCCCGAGATCGGAAACGCCTTCGCCTGAGAGCGGAAATGTCGGTTGGTCAGGTGGGGAATGGAAGCTGTCCTCTCCGAGTGCTTTGGTTTCATGGAACAGCTTTTCGAACCGGTCGTCAGATTTTTCACGCAGTTTGTCCTCAGTTGACGCTCAGTTCACATCTGGAATGCTGTGTCCAGTTCTGGGCCCCTCAATTCAAGAAGGACAGGGAACTGCTGGAGAGAGTCCAGCGCAGGGCAACAAAGATGATCAAGGGACTGGAGCATCTCCCTTGTGAGGAAAGGCTGAGGGACCTGGGTCTCTTTAGTTTGGAGAAGAGGAGGCTGAGGGGTGACCTTGTTGATGTTTATAAATTCATAAAGGGTGAGTGTCACGAGGGTGGAGCCAGGGCTCTTCCCGGTGACAACCAACGGTAGGACAGCGGGTCATGGATTCAAACCGGAACACAAAAGGTTCCACTTACATCTGAGAAGAAACTTCTTCTCAGCAAGGGTAGCAGAACACTGGAACAGGCCGCCCAGGGGGGTTGTAGAGTCTCCTACTCTGGAGGCATTCAAAACCCGCCTAGATGCCTTCCTGTGTAGCCTCATCGAGGCGTTCCTGCTCCGGCAGGGGGATTGGACTTTTTGAGGTCCGTTCCAATCCCTAACGTTCTGTGATTCTCTGATTCTGCGTGATGCACAAGCCCGCAGGGGGGTAGCGAGGCTGTCCTCATAGTCCCGAAGCTGGTTCATCACTTCTGTCACATTTTGTTGAATGCAGCTGCCCAGGACATCGATGGCCATGACCCAGCATATGCCGGTGGTGCCCGTTGTACAAACCTGCGTCCCATGGGTTGCGTGCAAAGGATTCTATCTGCATCTGTCTCTTCCGGACCGTTTGGCTCACAATAGATCATCTCCCGCACAGCTAATCCTCTCAGGATCTGGATACCTGTCTCCATAGTATTCCCTTCACCTGGATGACGCACAGCAGCTTCCTTGAAGGGAAACCTTGCCTTTCCTGGCGGTCAGGAGTCACCTGCAGAGGCTGGAGAAGTCCTTCTCTCTTGCAATTGCCCTGTGGATCCCTTGGCAGAGATCCCAGCTGCTTGCATTCGCTACGGTCCAGTTCCAGACAACTGGCTCCCTTGTCCCAGCATGGGAGCAGCCAGGTTACCGCATTCTTGCCTTCCCGACAACCACCACGGTGTGCCCTGGGCAGTGGCTCTGAGCGAGGCTGAAGCCCATCTGCCCATGGCCAGGAGAGCCGCGGACAGGCCAGGCAAGTGGCGCCTGCGAGGATCTGCTCTCAGGGCGGACGGCTGGCAGCAGGGACTGGGACAACCCGTGCTTGCTCCCAAGGAGCTCTGTCCTGGGAGAGGTCGGCTCGGGGCCATGCTCCTGCTGCTGCCTTGCTGCCGGGGTGCAGGGGCCGAGGGCCCAACTTGTTGGCGTGTTCCTGGTCTGTGACGATCTTGGGGCCTGCAGGAGTGTGGGCCTGGCTCTGTGGGGCCAGGGAAGCTGAGAGCAGGGAGCGTTTTGAGGAGAGGCTGCCGTCTTGCTGGAACCCAGCTGGCCTGCAAGGCCGCCCTTCCCTGGCCGCAGAGCCGCAGGCAGTGCCAGCACCAGGGCTGGGGAGGGTTCAGGGGCCACGTCTCTCCCTGTCCCCACTTCCCAGGCCACATCTCTCTGGCTGGAGACCTTCTTCATCCTTCTCTCCTGGTTCCACAGCCGTGTCCCCCTTTCTTCCCCAGTTCCATGGGCACCGTATCCCTCCCCTCTTACCCACATCTCACAGCCGAATCCCTGTGTTGAACCATTTCCCACACCCGTATCCCTCCCTCTCCCCAGATTGCTAGCCATAGCCATCCCTCTCTCTCCCTCTCATTCCCAGGAGCCATTTCCCTCCCTCCCGCCAAGTCCACAGGCACTCGGCCGCCTCTCCCCCAGTTCACAGGGCCACATCCCTCCCTCTCCTCCAGTTCCAACATCCACATTCCTCCCTCTCTACCGGTTCTCGAGCCATAACCCACCCTCTCCGCCACTTCCCACAGCCGCATCTCTCCCACTGCCCAGTTCTGCAGCAATGAGCAGACAACACGGCAGAAAGCAGGCCCGGTCTCTCTCAGTGGCGCGGTGCTTTTATTCCAGAGGGGCCCCGGGAGGCCCGGCCGCCCCGCTCAGGCGCGGAGCCAGGGGAGACGCTGCGCATGGTCCCCTGAGCCCGGCTCGTCGTCCTGGACCCTGCGCAGCCACGACGCGTCGTCGTCACTCTCCGGCAGGTAGAGGAGCTGGCCGTGTCCATCTGGGTCCCTCTGCCCGGGTGGGCTCTGGGCACGCTGCCGGGGACCGGGGCGGCGGCGCTCTCCCCTCTCGGCAGAGCGTCCACGGCGCCTGGAACGGCTGCGGCTCCGCTGCTGCTGCTGCCGCCGCCGCCTCTGCCGCCACGGCCCCCGCCTTGCGTAGGGATGCGAGCGGCCACGGCCACGGTCATCCTCCAGCCGCAGGCGGCGGATGGCCACGATGGGGCCCCGGCAGAGCGGGCAAGTGGCATCCACGGTGCTGGCAGCCCAGCGCTGGATGCAGGCATGGCAGAAGGCATGCCAGCACGGGTCCACTCCAGCGGGGGCTTCCAGGGGAGCCAAGCAGATGGGGCACGTGTCCCCCCGCCGGCACCTCCTGGCAGCTGGTGGCACCGCTGGCTCGTCCCTGGACACCTCCATTGCTGCTGCTGGGACTTAGTGTCCTGTCGGTTGCTGGGACTTGCTTTCCTCTCGGCTTCTGGTGGGACTTGCTGTCCTCAGCTGCTGCTGGGACTCGATGTCCTCTTGGCCGCCGCTGGGACTTGATGTCCTCTTGGAGCTGGAGGCACTTGGTGTCTCTGCTGCTGGCAGGACTCGATGGCTGCTCCTGGCGCAACGCCAAGGCTCGGGTTCCGCTGGCGGGACTCGGTGGCCGCTCGGCCGCTGGCAGGTCACAACGTCTGGTTCCGCTGGCAGGACTCGATGGCTCGGGTGCTGCCCACAGGACTCGACGTCTCGTGTGCCGCTGGCAGCACGTGACGCTGGCTTTTATTGCTGCCCGCCGCTTGTGACGTCACGGGCTGACTGTGACTCTGGTGACATCACAGGGCTCTCGGGGGCACACCCAGGGACACACCCAGGAGCTGCCCAGCCTCACACATGCCCTGTGATGCAAAGCCCACCTGGCAGGGGGCTCCAGGGCTGGCCTCACCCGTGCTGGTCGTGCTTTAAGCTGAACTAGCAATAGAACCGGGATAGCCACTCACTCAGTCCCCCACCCACTCCCCAGACAGGGGAGAGAATTGAAAGGGAAGGGAGAAACTTGGAATGAGATCCACACAGTTCAATAAAATCACAAAATACTAGCGCGCTACTCGTTTATCTATATTTAAAATAGAAATGGAATATAAAAGAAAAGATACTCAATGCAATTCCTCGTCAACTCCATCTGCACTGAGCAGCAGTGCTTTTAGTAGGAGGTGGAGACACGGTTGCAACTTTGTTGATCGCATCCATTGGGATCTGACGACGTCCATCTTGCCATTTTATTAGTGAAAAGTGGTTCTCTCGTGCAGGTGCCTTGACCTGGCTTCGTTTTGATGACAAAACCGGCATTCCAAGGAATCTGAATTACTCTCGCACCTTTCTAGAAAACTTATTTTGCTGTTCCGTCCCATACAACGATGTCATCTAGATATTGCAAGTGTTCTGGAGCTTTTCTTCGTTCCAGTGTGGTTTGGATCAGTCCACGGCACATGGTAGGGCTGTGTTTCGAGCCCTGGGGCAAGCGATTCCACGTGTACTGGATGCCCCTCCAGGTGAATGCAAACTGCGGTCTGCACTCTGCTGCTAAAGGAAGAGAGAAAAACACTTTAGCAATGTGGGTTGTGGCTCACCGCTGAGCTGCCTTTGACTCCAGTTCAAGCTGCAGCTCTAGAGTGTCTGGCACAGCAGCACTCAAGGGTGCTGTAACTTAATTCAGGCCACGATAGTCTACTCTTAGTCTCCACTCTTCGCTAGTCTTACGCACTGGCCTAGTGGGGCTGTTAAAAGGTGAGCGAGTCTTGCTGATCACACCCTGACCCTCCAGTTGATGAATCAGCTTCTGGACAGGAATCAGAGAGTCTCGACCGGTGCGATATTGCCGGCGATGGACCATCGTGATAGCAATTGGCACCTGCTAGTCGTCAACCCTCAGCAATCCTACAGCAGAAGGGTCCTCTGAGAGACCAGGCACAGTCGACAGTTGATGAATGCTCTCCGTGTCCACAGCCGCTCTGCCAAATGCCCAGCCACACCCTTTTGGGGCCTTAAAACACCCCCTCCTGGGGCAGTCTGTGCCGAGGATGCACGGAGCACGTGGAGCAGTCGCAGTGGGACGCTTTTGCGCGTCTTTCCCAGTTTGGCTCATTTGGGCCTCTACTGCAGCCAGCTTCTGGGATCCCGCAGTCGCTCCAGAGCTACTGATGGATTTTGTTCCATTGTGGTTTGATGGGATTACTGTGCACTGAGCACCAGCGTCTACCAAAGCTCTCTGCTCCTGGGGGTCTGTGGTACTAGGCCATCGGACCTGCACAGTCCGGCAACCTCTGTTGTCCCTTTCTGGCGGCGGGCTGGAGGCAGGGCCCCTCTGATCTGTGTTGTGCACATTCCGTGGATAGGAATCAGAGTTCCCTTCAAGAGGATCGGAATCTCTTCTAGCCCTTCTGGAAACCGGAGCACCCGTTTTCCTAGGAGGTTTTCCTTTAAATTCACGTACTCGTTGCTGAAGTGCTGAGGTGGCATTTCCGTCCCACCTCCTCAGGTCTTCTCCATGATCACCGAGGAGCAGCCACAGCGTGCTTCTCTTTGGGTACTGCTTCTGTCCTCTCTCCCGAGATCGGAAACGCCTTCGCCTGAGAGCGGAAATGTCGGTTGGTCAGGTGGGGAATGGAAGCTGTCCTCTCCGAGTGCTTTGGTTTCATGGAACAGCTTTTCGAACCGGTCGTCAGATTTTTCACGCAGTTTGTCCTCAGTTGACGCTCAGTTCACATCTGGAATGCTGTGTCCAGTTCTGGGCCCCTCAATTCAAGAAGGACAGGGAACTGCTGGAGAGAGTCCAGCGCAGGGCAACAAAGATGATCAAGGGACTGGAGCATCTCCCTTGTGAGGAAAGGCTGAGGGACCTGGGTCTCTTTAGTTTGGAGAAGAGGAGGCTGAGGGGTGACCTCGTTGATGTTTATAAATTCATAAAGGGTGAGTGTCACGAGGGTGGAGCCAGGGCTCTTCCCGGTGACAACCAACGGTAGGACAGCGGGTCATGGATTCAAACCGGAACACAAAAGGTTCCACTTACATCTGAGAAGAAACTTCTTCTCAGCAAGGGTAACAGAACACTGGAACAGGCCGCCCAGGGGGGTTGTAGAGTCTCCTACTCTGGAGGCATTCAAAACCCGCCTAGATGCCTTCCTGTGTAGCCTCATCGAGGCGTTCCTGCTCCGGCAGGGGGATTGGACTTTTTGAGGTCCGTTCCAATCCCTAACGTTCTGTGATTCTCTGATTCTGCGTGATGCACAAGCCCGCAGGGGGGTAGCGAGGCTGTCCTCATAGTCCCGAAGCTGGTTCATCACTTCTGTCACATTTTGTTGAATGCAGCTGCCCAGGACATCGATGGCCATGACCCAGCATATGCCGGTGGTGCCCGTTGTACAAACCTGCGTCCCACGGGTTGCGTGCAAAGGATTCTATCTGCATCTGTCTCTTCCGGACCGTTTGGCTCACAATAGATCATCTCCTGCACAGCTAATCCTCTCAGGATCTGGATACCTGTCTCCATAGTATTCCCTTCACCTGGATGACGCACAGCAGCTTCCTTGAAGGGAAACCTTGCCTTTCCTGGCGGTCAGGAGTCACCTGCAGAGGCTGGAGAAGTCCTTCTCTCTTGCAATTGCCCTGTGGATCCCTTGGCAGAGATCCCAGCTGCTTGCATTCGCTACGGTCCAGTTCCAGACAACTGGCTCCCTTGTCCCAGCATGGGAGCAGCCAGGTTACCGCATTCTTGCCTTCCCGACAACCACCACGGTGTGCCCTGGGCAGTGGCTCTGAGCGAGGCTGAAGCCCATCTGCCCATGGCCAGGAGAGCCGCGGACAGGCCAGGCAAGTGGCGCCTGCGAGGATCTGCTCTCAGGGCGGACGGCTGGCAGCAGGGACTGGGACAACCCGTGCTTGCTCCCAAGGAGCTCTGTCCTGGGAGAGGTCGGCTCGGGGCCATGCTCCTGCTGCTGCCTTGCTGCCGGGGTGCAGGGGCCGAGGGCCCAACTCGTTGGCGTGTTCCTGGTCTGTGACGATCTTGGGGCCTGCAGGAGTGTGGGCCTGGCTCTGTGGGGCCAGGGAAGCTGAGAGCAGGGAGCGTTTTGAGGAGAGGCTGCCGTCTTGCTGGAACCCAGCTGGCCTGCAAGGCCGCCCTTCCCTGGCCGCAGAGCCGCAGGCAGTGCCAGCACCAGGGCTGGGGAGGGTTCAGGGGCCACGTCTCTCCCTGTCCCCACTTCCCAGGCCACATCTCTCTGGCTGGAGACCTTCTTCATCCTTCTCTCCTGGTTCCACAGCCGTGTCCCCCTTTCTTCCCCAGTTCCATGGGCACCGTATCCCTCCCCTCTTACCCACATCTCACAGCCGAATCCCTGTGTTGAACCATTTCCCACACCCGTATCCCTCCCTCTCCCCAGATTGCTAGCCATAGCCATCCCTCTCTCTCCCTCTCATTCCCAGGAGCCATTTCCCTCCCTCCCGCCAAGTCCACAGGCACTCGGCCGCCTCTCCCCCAGTTCACAGGGCCACATCCCTCCCTCTCCTCCAGTTCCAACATCCACATTCCTCCCTCTCTACCGGTTCTCGAGCCATAACCCACCCTCTCCGCCACTTCCCACAGCCGCATCTCTCCCACTGCCCAGTTCTGCAGCAATGAGCAGACAACACGGCAGAAAGCAGGCCCGGTCTCTCTCAGTGGCGCGGTGCTTTTATTCCAGAGGGGCCCCGGGAGGCCCGGCCGCCCCGCTCAGGCGCGGAGCCAGGGGAGACGCTGCGCATGGTCCCCTGAGCCCGGCTCGTCGTCCTGGACCCTGCGCAGCCACGACGCGTCGTCGTCACTCTCCGGCAGGTAGAGGAGCTGGCCGTGTCCATCTGGGTCCCTCTGCCCGGGTGGGCTCTGGGCACGCTGCCGGGGACCGGGGCGGCGGCGCTCTCCCCTCTCGGCAGAGCGTCCACGGCGCCTGGAACGGCTGCGGCTCCGCTGCTGCTGCTGCCGCCGCCGCCTCTGCCGCCACGGCCCCCGCCTTGCGTAGGGATGCGAGCGCCCACGGCCACGGTCATCCTCCAGCCGCAGGCGGCGGATGGCCACGATGGGGCCCCGGCAGAGCGGGCAAGTGGCATCCACGGTGCTGGCAGCCCAGCGCTGGATGCAGGCATGGCAGAAGGCATGCCAGCACGGGTCCACTCCAGCGGGGGCTTCCAGGGGAGCCAAGCAGATGGGGCACGTGTCCCCCCGCCGGCACCTCCTGGCAGCTGGTGGCACCGCTGGCTCGTCCCTGGACACCTCCATTGCTGCTGCTGGGACTTAGTGTCCTGTCGGTTGCTGGGACTTGCTTTCCTCTCGGCTTCTGGTGGGACTTGCTGTCCTCAGCTGCTGCTGGGACTCGATGTCCTCTTGGCCGCCGCTGGGACTTGATGTCCTCTTGGAGCTGGAGGCACTTGGTGTCTCTGCTGCTGGCAGGACTCGATGGCTGCTGCTGGCGCAACGCCAAGGCTCGGGTTCCGCTGGCGGGACTCGGTGGCCGCTCGGCCGCTGGCAGGTCACAACGTCTGGTTCCGCTGGCAGGACTCGATGGCTCGGGTGCTGCCCACAGGACTCGACGTCTCGTGTGCCGCTGGCAGCACGTGACGCTGGCTTTTATTGCTGCCCGCCGCTTGTGACGTCACGGGCTGACTGTGACTCTGGTGACATCACAGGGCTCTCGGGGGCACACCCAGGGACACACCCAGGAGCTGCCCAGCCTCACACATGCCCTGTGATGCAAAGCCCACCTGGCAGGGGGCTCCAGAGCTGGCCTCACCCGTGCTGGTCGTGCTTTAAGCTGAACTAGCAATAGAACCGGGATAGCCACTCACTCAGTCCCCCACCCACTCCCCAGACAGGGGAGAGAATTGAAAGGGAAGGGAGAAACTTGGAATGAGATCCACACAGTTCAATAAATCACAAAATACTAGCGCGCTACTCGTTTCTCTATATTTAAAATAGAAATGGAATATAAAAGAAAAGATACTCAATGCAATTCCTCGTCAACTCCATCTGCACTGAGCAGCAGTGCTTTTAGTAGGAGGTGGAGACACGGTTGCAACTTTGTTGATCGCATCCATTGGGATCTGACGACGTCCATCTTGCCATTTTATTAGTGAAAAGTAGTTCTCTCGTGCAGGTGCCTTGACCTGGCTTCGTTTTGATGACAAAACCGGCATTCCAAGGAATCTGAATTACTCTCGCACCTTTCTAGAAAACTTATTTTGCTGTTCCGTCCCATACAACGATGTCATCTAGATATTGCAAGTGTTCTGCAGCTTTTCTTCGTTCCAGTGTGGTTTGGATCAGTCCACGGCACATGGTAGGGCTGTGTTTCGAGCCCTGGGGCAAGCGATTCCACGTGTACTGGATGCCCCTCCAGGTGAATGCAAACTGCGGTCTGCACTCTGCTGCTAAAGGAAGAGAGAAAAACACTTTAGCAATGTGGGTTGTGGCTCACCGCTGAGCTGCCTTTGACTCCAGTTCAAGCTGCAGCTCTAGAGTGTCTGGCACAGCAGCACTCAAGGGTGCTGTAACTTAATTCAGGCCACGATAGTCTACTCTTAGTCTCCACTCTTCGCTAGTCTTACGCACTGGCCTAGTGGGGCTGTTAAAAGGTGAGCGAGTCTTGCTGATCACACCCTGACCCTCCAGTTGATGAATCAGCTTCTGGACAGGAATCAGAGAGTCTCGACCGGTGCGATATTGCCGGCGATGGACCATCGTGGTAGCAATTGGCACCTGCTAGTCGTCAACCCTCAGCAATCCTACAGCAGAAGGGTCCTCTGAGAGACCAGGCACAGTCGACAGTTGATGAATGCTCTCCGTGTCCACAGTCGCTCTGCCAAATGCCCAGCCACACCCTTTTGGGGCCTTAAAACACCCCCTCCTGGGGCAATCTGTGCCGAGGATGCACGGAGCACGTGGAGCAGTCGCAGTGGGACGCTTTTGCGCGTCTTTCCCAGTTTGGCTCATTTGGGCCTCTACTGCAGCCAGCTTCTGGGATCCCACAGTCGCTCCAGAGCTACTGATGGATTTTGTTCCATTGTGGTTTGATGGGATTACTGTGCACTGAGCACCAGCGTCTACCAAAGCTCTCTGCTCCTGGGGGTCTGTGGTACCAGGCCATCGGACCTGCACAGTCCGGCAACCTCTGTTGTCCCTTTCCGGCGGCGGGCTGGAGGCAGGGCCCCTCTGATCTGTGTTGTGCACATTCCGTGGATAGGAATCAGAGTTCCCTTCAAGAGGATCGGAATCTCTTCTAGCCCTTCTGGAAACTGGAGCACCCGTTTTCCTAGGAGGTTTTCCTTTAAATTCACGTACTCGTTGCTGAAGTGCTGAGGTGGCATTTCCGTCCCACCTCCTCAGGTCTTCTCCATGATCACCGAGGAGCAGCCACAGCGTGCTTCTCTTTGGGTACTGCTTCTGTCCTCTCTCCCGAGATCGGAAACGCCTTCGCCTAAGAGCGGAAATGTCGGTTGGTCAGGTGGGGAATGGAAGCTGTCCTCTCCGAGTGCTTTGGTTTCATGGAACAGCTTTTCGAACCGGTCGTCAGATTTTTCACGCAGTTTGTCCTCAGTTGACGCTCAGTTCACATCTGGAATGCTGTGTCCAGTTCTGGGCCCCTCAATTCAAGAAGGACAGGGAACTGCTGGAGAGAGTCCAGCGCAGGGCAACAAAGATGATCAAGGGACTGGAGCATCTCCCTTGTGAGGAAAGGCTGAGGGACCTGGGTCTCTTTAGTTTGGAGAAGAGGAGGCTGAGGGGTGACCTCGTTGATGTTTATAAATTCATAAAGGGTGAGTGTCACGAGGGTGGAGCCAGGGCTCTTCCCGGTGACAACCAACGGTAGGACAGCGGGTCATGGATTCAAACCGGAACACAAAAGGTTCCACTTACATCTGAGAAGAAACTTCTTCTCAGCAAGGGTAACAGAACACTGGAACAGGCCGCCCAGGGGGGTTGTAGAGTCTCCTACTCTGGAGGCATTCAAAACCCGCCTAGATGCCTTCCTGTGTAGCCTCATCGAGGCGTTCCTGCTCCGGCAGGGGGATTGGACTTTTTGAGGTCCGTTCCAATCCCTAACGTTCTGTGATTCTCTGATTCTGCGTGATGCACAAGCCCGCAGGGGGGTAGCGAGGCTGTCCTCATAGTCCCGAAGCTGGTTCATCACTTCTGTCACATTTTGTTGAATGCAGCTGCCCAGGACATCGATGGCCATGACCCAGCATATGCCGGTGGTGCCCGTTGTACAAACCTGCGTCCCACGGGTTGCGTGCAAAGGATTCTATCTGCATCTGTCTCTTCCGGACCGTTTGGCTCACAATAGATCATCTCCCGCACAGCTAATCCTCTCAGGATCTGGATACCTGTCTCCATAGTATTCCCTTCACCTGGATGATGCACAGCAGCTTCCTTGAAGGGAAACCTTGCCTTTCCTGGCGGTCAGGAGTCACCTGCAGAGGCTGGAGAAGTCCTTCTCTCTTGCAATTGCCCTGTGGATCCCTTGGCAGAGATCCCAGCTGCTTGCATTCGCTACGGTCCAGTTCCAGACAACTGGCTCCCTTGTCCCAGCATGGGAGCAGCCAGGTTACTGCATTCTTGCCTTCCCGACAACCACCACGGTGTGCCCTGGGCAGTGGCTCTGAGCGAGGCTGAAGCCCATCTGCCCATGGCCAGGAGAGCCGCGGACAGGCCAGGCAAGTGGCGCCTGCGAGGATCTGCTCTCAGGGCGGACGGCTGGCAGCAGGGACTGGGACAACCCGTGCTTGCTCCCAAGGAGCTCTGTCCTGGGAGAGGTCGGCTCGGGGCCATGCTCCTGCTGCTGCCTTGCTGCCGGGGTGCAGGGGCCGAGGGCCCAACTTGTTGGCGTGTTCCTGGTCTGTGACGATCTTGGGGCCTGCAGGAGTGTGGGCCTGGCTCTGTGGGGCCAGGGAAGCTGAGAGCAGGGAGCGTTTTGAGGAGAGGCTGCCGTCTTGCTGGAACCCAGCTGGCCTGCAAGGCCGCCCTTCCCTGGCCGCAGAGCCGCAGGCAGTGCCAGCACCAGGGCTGGGGAGGGTTCAGGGGCCACGTCTCTCCCTGTCCCCACTTCCCAGGCCACATCTCTCTGGCTGGAGACCTTCTTCATCCTTCTCTCCTGGTTCCACAGCCGTGTCCCCCTTTCTTCCCCAGTTCCATGGGCACCGTATCCCTCCCCTCTTACCCACATCTCACAGCCGAATCCCTGTGTTGAACCATTTCCCACACCCGTATCCCTCCCTCTCCCCAGATTGCTAGCCATAGCCATCCCTCTCTCTCCCTCTCATTCCCAGGAGCCATTTCCCTCCCTCCCGCCAAGTCCACAGGCACTCGGCCGCCTCTCCCCCAGTTCACAGGGCCACATCCCTCCCTCTCCTCCAGTTCCAACATCCACATTCCTCCCTCTCTACCGGTTCTCGAGCCATAACCCACCCTCTCCGCCACTTCCCACAGCCGCATCTCTCCCACTGCCCAGTTCTGCAGCAATGAGCAGACAACACGGCAGAAAGCAGGCCCGGTCTCTCTCAGTGGCGCGGTGCTTTTATTCCAGAGGGGCCCCGGGAGGCCCGGCCGCCCCGCTCAGGCGCGGAGCCAGGGGAGACGCTGCGCATGGTCCCCTGAGCCCGGCTCGTCGTCCTGGACCCTGCGCAGCCACGACGCGTCGTCGTCACTCTCCGGCAGGTAGAGGAGCTGGCCGTGTCCATCTGGGTCCCTCTGCCCGGGTGGGCTCTGGGCACGCTGCCGGGGACCGGGGCGGCGGCGCTCTCCCCTCTCGGCAGAGCGTCCACGGCGCCTGGAACGGCTGCGGCTCCGCTGCTGCTGCTGCCGCCGCCGCCTCTGCCGCCACGGCCCCCGCCTTGCGTAGGGATGCGAGCGGCCACGGCCACGGTCATCCTCCAGCCGCAGGCGGCGGATGGCCACGATGGGGCCCCGGCAGAGCGGGCAAGTGGCATCCACGGTGCTGGCAGCCCAGCGCTGGATGCAGGCATGGCAGAAGGCATGCCAGCACGGGTCCACTCCAGCGGGGGCTTCCAGGGGAGCCAAGCAGATGGGGCACGTGTCCCCCCGCCGGCACCTCCTGGCAGCTGGTGGCACCGCTGGCTCGTCCCTGGACACCTCCATTGCTGCTGCTGGGACTTAGTGTCCTGTCGGTTGCTGGGACTTGCTTTCCTCTCGGCTTCTGGTGGGACTTGCTGTCCTCAGCTGCTGCTGGGACTCGATGTCCTCTTGGCCGCCGCTGGGACTTGATGTCCTCTTGGAGCTGGAGGCACTTGGTGTCTCTGCTGCTGGCAGGACTCGATGGCTGCTGCTGGCGCAACGCCAAGGCTCGGGTTCCGCTGGCGGGACTCGGTGGCCGCTCGGCCGCTGGCAGGTCACAACGTCTGGTTCCGCTGGCAGGACTCGATGGCTCGGGTGCTGCCCACAGGACTCGACGTCTCGTGTGCCGCTGGCAGCACGTGACGCTGGCTTTTATTGCTGCCCGCCGCTAGTGACGTCATGGGCTGACTGTGACTCTGGTGACATCACAGGGCTCTCGGGGGCACACCCAGGGACACACCCAGGAGCTGCCCAGCCTCACACATGCCCTGTGATGCAAAGCCCACCTGGCAGGGGGCTCCAGGGCTGGCCTCACCCGTGCTGGTCGTGCTTTAAGCTGAACTAGCAATAGAACCGGGATAGCCACTCACTCAGTCCCCCACCCACTCCCCAGACAGGGGAGAGAATTGAAAGGGAAAGGAGAAACTTGGAATGAGATCCACACAGTTCAATAAAATCACAAAATACTAGCGCGCTACTCGTTTATCTATATTTAAAATAGAAATGGAATATAAAAGAAAAGATACTCAATGCAATTCCTCGTCAACTCCATCTGCACTGAGCAGCAGTGCTTTTAGTAGGAGGTGGAGACACGGTTGCAACTTTGTTGATCGCATCCATTGGGATCTGACGACGTCCATCTTGCCATTTTATTAGTGAAAAGTAGTTCTCTCGTGCAGGTGCCTTGACCTGGCTTCGTTTTGATGACAAAACCGGCATTCCAAGGAATCTGAATTACTCTCGCACCTTTCTAGAAAACTTATTTTGCTGTTCCGTCCCATACAACGATGTCATCTAGATATTGCAAGTGTTCTGCAGCTTTTCTTCGTTCCAGTGTGGTTTGGATCAGTCCACGGCACATGGTAGGGCTGTGTTTCGAGCCCTGGGGCAAGCGATTCCACGTGTACTGGATGCCCCTCCAGGTGAATGCAAACTGCGGTCTGCACTCTGCTGCTAAAGGAAGAGAGAAAAACACTTTAGCAATGTGGGTTGTGGCTCACCGCTGAGCTGCCTTTGACTCCAGTTCAAGCTGCAGCTCTAGAGTGTCTGGCACAGCAGCACTCAAGGGTGCTGTAACTTAATTCAGGCCACGATAGTCTACTCTTAGTCTCCACTCTTCGCTAGTCTTACGCACTGGCCTAGTGGGGCTGTTAAAAGGTGAGCGAGTCTTGCTGATCACACCCTGACCCTCCAGTTGATGAATCAGCTTCTGGACAGGAATCAGAGAGTCTCGACCGGTGCGATATTGCCGGCGATGGACCATCGTGGTAGCAATTGGCACCTGCTAGTCGTCAACCCTCAGCAATCCTACAGCAGAAGGGTCCTCTGAGAGACCAGGCACAGTCGACAGTTGATGAATGCTCTCCGTGTCCACAGTCGCTCTGCCAAATGCCCAGCCACACCCTTTTGGGGCCTTAAAACACCCCCTCCTGGGGCAGTCTGTGCCGAGGATGCACGGAGCACGTGGAGCAGTCGCAGTGGGACGCTTTTGCGCGTCTTTCCCAGTTTGGCTCATTTGGGCCTCTACTGCAGCCAGCTTCTGGGATCCCGCAGTCGCTCCAGAGCTACTGATGGATTTTGTTCCATTGTGGTTTGATGGGATTACTGTGCACTGAGCACCAGCGTCTACCAAAGCTCTCTGCTCCTGGGGGTCTGTGGTACCAGGCCATCGGACCTGCACAGTCCGGCAACCTCTGTTGTCCCTTTCTGGCGGCGGGCTGGAGGCAGGGCCCCTCTGATCTGTGTTGTGCACATTCCGTGGATAGGAATCAGAGTTCCCTTCAAGAGGATCGGAATCTCTTCTAGCCCTTCTGGAAACTGGAGCACCCGTTTTCCTAGGAGGTTTTCCTTTAAATTCACGTACTCGTTGCTGAAGTGCTGAGGTGGCATTTCCGTCCCACCTCCTCAGGTCTTCTCCATGATCACCGAGGAGCAGCCACAGCGTGCTTCTCTTTGGGTACTGCTTCTGTCCTCTCTCCCGAGATCGGAAACGCCTTCGCCTAAGAGCGGAAATGTCGGTTGGTCAGGTGGGGAATGGAAGCTGTCCTCTCCGAGTGCTTTGGTTTCATGGAACAGCTTTTCGAACCGGTCGTCAGATTTTTCACGCAGTTTGTCCTCAGTTGACGCTCAGTTCACATCTGGAATGCTGTGTCCAGTTCTGGGCCCCTCAATTCAAGAAGGACAGGGAACTGCTGGAGAGAGTCCAGCGCAGGGCAACAAAGATGATCAAGGGACTGGAGCATCTCCCTTGTGAGGAAAGGCTGAGGGACCTGGGTCTCTTTAGTTTGGAGAAGAGGAGGCTGAGGGGTGACCTCGTTGATGTTTATAAATTCATAAAGGGTGAGTGTCACGAGGGTGGAGCCAGGGCTCTTCCCGGTGACAACCAACGGTAGGACAGCGGGTCATGGATTCAAACCGGAACACAAAAGGTTCCACTTACATCTGAGAAGAAACTTCTTCTCAGCAAGGGTAACAGAACACTGGAACAGGCCGCCCAGGGGGGTTGTAGAGTCTCCTACTCTGGAGGCATTCAAAACCCGCCTAGATGCCTTCCTGTGTAGCCTCATCGAGGCGTTCCTGCTCCGGCAGGGGGATTGGACTTTTTGAGGTCCGTTCCAATCCCTAACGTTCTGTGATTCTCTGATTCTGCGTGATGCACAAGCCCGCAGGGGGGTAGCGAGGCTGTCCTCATAGTCCCGAAGCTGGTTCATCACTTCTGTCACATTTTGTTGAATGCAGCTGCCCAGGACATCGATGGCCATGACCCAGCATATGCCGGTGGTGCCCGTTGTACAAACCTGCGTCCCACGGGTTGCGTGCAAAGGATTCTATCTGCATCTGTCTCTTCCGGACCGTTTGGCTCACAATAGATCATCTCCCGCACAGCTAATCCTCTCAGGATCTGGATACCTGTCTCCATAGTATTCCCTTCACCTGGATGATGCACAGCAGCTTCCTTGAAGGGAAACCTTGCCTTTTCTGGCGGTCAGGAGTCACCTGCAGAGGCTGGAGAAGTCCTTCTCTCTTGCAATTGCCCTGTGGATCCCTTGGCAGAGATCCCAGCTGCTTGCATTCGCTACGGTCCAGTTCCAGACAACTGGCTCCCTTGTCCCAGCATGGGAGCAGCCAGGTTACTGCATTCTTGCCTTCCCGACAACCACCACGGTGTGCCCTGGGCAGTGGCTCTGAGCGAGGCTGAAGCCCATCTGCCCATGGCCAGGAGAGCCGCGGACAGGCCAGGCAAGTGGCGCCTGCGAGGATCTGCTCTCAGGGCGGACGGCTGGCAGCAGGGACTGGGACAACCCGTGCTTGCTCCCAAGGAGCTCTGTCCTGGGAGAGGTCGGCTCGGGGCCATGCTCCTGCTGCTGCCTTGCTGCCGGGGTGCAGGGGCCGAGGGCCCAACTCGTTGGCGTGTTCCTGGTCTGTGACGATCTTGGGGCCTGCAGGAGTGTGGGCCTGGCTCTGTGGGGCCAGGGAAGCTGAGAGCAGGGAGCGTTTTGAGGAGAGGCTGCCGTCTTGCTGGAACCCAGCTGGCCTGCAAGGCCGCCCTTCCCTGGCCGCAGAGCCGCAGGCAGTGCCAGCACCAGGGCTGGGGAGGGTTCAGGGGCCACGTCTCTCCCTGTCCCCACTTCCCAGGCCACATCTCTCTGGCTGGAGACCTTCTTCATCCTTCTCTCCTGGTTCCACAGCCGTGTCCCCCTTTCTTCCCCAGTTCCATGGGCACCGTATCCCTCCCCTCTTACCCACATCTCACAGCCGAATCCCTGTGTTGAACCATTTCCCACACCCGTATCCCTCCCTCTCCCCAGATTGCTAGCCATAGCCATCCCTCTCTCTCCCTCTCATTCCCAGGAGCCATTTCCCTCCCTCCCGCCAAGTCCACAGGCACTCGGCCGCCTCTCCCCCAGTTCACAGGGCCACATCCCTCCCTCTCCTCCAGTTCCAACATCCACATTCCTCCCTCTCTACCGGTTCTCGAGCCATAACCCACCCTCTCCGCCACTTCCCACAGCCGCATCTCTCCCACTGCCCAGTTCTGCAGCAATGAGCAGACAACACGGCAGAAAGCAGGCCCGGTCTCTCTCAGTGGCGCGGTGCTTTTATTCCAGAGGGGCCCCGGGAGGCCCGGCCGCCCCGCTCAGGCGCGGAGCCAGGGGAGACGCTGCGCATGGTCCCCTGAGCCCGGCTCGTCGTCCTGGACCCTGCGCAGCCACGACGCGTCGTCGTCACTCTCCGGCAGGTAGAGGAGCTGGCCGTGTCCATCTGGGTCCCTCTGCCCGGGTGGGCTCTGGGCACGCTGCCGGGGACCGGGGCGGCGGCGCTCTCCCCTCTCGGCAGAGCGTCCACGGCGCCTGGAACGGCTGCGGCTCCGCTGCTGCTGCTGCCGCCGCCGCCTCTGCCGCCACGGCCCCCGCCTTGCGTAGGGATGCGAGCGGCCACGGCCACGGTCATCCTCCAGCCGCAGGCGGCGGATGGCCACGATGGGGCCCCGGCAGAGCGGGCAAGTGGCATCCACGGTGCTGGCAGCCCAGCGCTGGATGCAGGCATGGCAGAAGGCATGCCAGCACGGGTCCACTCCAGCGGGGGCTTCCAGGGGAGCCAAGCAGATGGGGCACGTGTCCCCCCGCCGGCACCTCCTGGCAGCTGGTGGCACCGCTGGCTCGTCCCTGGACACCTCCATTGCTGCTGCTGGGACTTAGTGTCCTGTCGGTTGCTGGGACTTGCTTTCCTCTCGGCTTCTGGTGGGACTTGCTGTCCTCAGCTGCTGCTGGGACTCGATGTCCTCTTGGCCGCCGCTGGGACTTGATGTCCTCTTGGAGCTGGAGGCACTTGGTGTCTCTGCTGCTGGCAGGACTCGATGGCTGCTGCTGGCGCAACGCCAAGGCTCGGGTTCCGCTGGCGGGACTCGGTGGCCGCTCGGCCGCTGGCAGGTCACAACGTCTGGTTCCGCTGGCAGGACTCGATGGCTCGGGTGCTGCCCACAGGACTCGACGTCTCGTGTGCCGCTGGCAGCACGTGACGCTGGCTTTTATTGCTGCCCGCCGCTTGTGACGTCACGGGCTGACTGTGACTCTGGTGACATCACAGGGCTCTCGGGGGCACACCCAGGGACACACCCAGGAGCTGCCCAGCCTCACACATGCCCTGTGATGCAAAGCCCACCTGGCAGGGGGCTCCAGAGCTGGCCTCACCCGTGCTGGTCGTGCTTTAAGCTGAACTAGCAATAGAACCGGGATAGCCACTCACTCAGTCCCCCACCCACTCCCCAGACAGGGGAGAGAATTGAAAGGGAAGGGAGAAACTTGGAATGAGATCCACACAGTTCAATAAATCACAAAATACTAGCGCGCTACTCGTTTCTCTATATTTAAAATAGAAATGGAATATAAAAGAAAAGATACTCAATGCAATTCCTCGTCAACTCCATCTGCACTGAGCAGCAGTGCTTTTAGTAGGAGGTGGAGACACGGTTGCAACTTTGTTGATCGCATCCATTGGGATCTGACGACGTCCATCTTGCCATTTTATTAGTGAAAAGTAGTTCTCTCGTGCAGGTGCCTTGACCTGGCTTCGTTTTGATGACAAAACCGGCATTCCAAGGAATCTGAATTACTCTCGCACCTTTCTAGAAAACTTATTTTGCTGTTCCGTCCCATACAACGATGTCATCTAGATATTGCAAGTGTTCTGCAGCTTTTCTTCGTTCCAGTGTGGTTTGGATCAGTCCACGGCACATGGTAGGGCTGTGTTTCGAGCCCTGGGGCAAGCGATTCCACGTGTACTGGATGCCCCTCCAGGTGAATGCAAACTGCGGTCTGCACTCTGCTGCTAAAGGAAGAGAGAAAAACACTTTAGCAATGTGGGTTGTGGCTCACCGCTGAGCTGCCTTTGACTCCAGTTCAAGCTGCAGCTCTAGAGTGTCTGGCACAGCAGCACTCAAGGGTGCTGTAACTTAATTCAGGCCACGATAGTCTACTCTTAGTCTCCACTCTTCGCTAGTCTTACGCACTGGCCTAGTGGGGCTGTTAAAAGGTGAGCGAGTCTTGCTGATCACACCCTGACCCTCCAGTTGATGAATCAGCTTCTGGACAGGAATCAGAGAGTCTCGACCGGTGCGATATTGCCGGCGATGGACCATCGTGGTAGCAATTGGCACCTGCTAGTCGTCAACCCTCAGCAATCCTACAGCAGAAGGGTCCTCTGAGAGACCAGGCACAGTCGACAGTTGATGAATGCTCTCCGTGTCCACAGTCGCTCTGCCAAATGCCCAGCCACACCCTTTTGGGGCCTTAAAACACCCCCTCCTGGGGCAATCTGTGCCGAGGATGCACGGAGCACGTGGAGCAGTCGCAGTGGGACGCTTTTGCGCGTCTTTCCCAGTTTGGCTCATTTGGGCCTCTACTGCAGCCAGCTTCTGGGATCCCACAGTCGCTCCAGAGCTACTGATGGATTTTGTTCCATTGTGGTTTGATGGGATTACTGTGCACTGAGCACCAGCGTCTACCAAAGCTCTCTGCTCCTGGGGGTCTGTGGTACCAGGCCATCGGACCTGCACAGTCCGGCAACCTCTGTTGTCCCTTTCCGGCGGCGGGCTGGAGGCAGGGCCCCTCTGATCTGTGTTGTGCACATTCCGTGGATAGGAATCAGAGTTCCCTTCAAGAGGATCGGAATCTCTTCTAGCCCTTCTGGAAACTGGAGCACCCGTTTTCCTAGGAGGTTTTCCTTTAAATTCACGTACTCGTTGCTGAAGTGCTGAGGTGGCATTTCCGTCCCACCTCCTCAGGTCTTCTCCATGATCACCGAGGAGCAGCCACAGCGTGCTTCTCTTTGGGTACTGCTTCTGTCCTCTCTCCCGAGATCGGAAACGCCTTCGCCTAAGAGCGGAAATGTCGGTTGGTCAGGTGGGGAATGGAAGCTGTCCTCTCCGAGTGCTTTGGTTTCATGGAACAGCTTTTCGAACCGGTCGTCAGATTTTTCACGCAGTTTGTCCTCAGTTGACGCTCAGTTCACATCTGGAATGCTGTGTCCAGTTCTGGGCCCCTCAATTCAAGAAGGACAGGGAACTGCTGGAGAGAGTCCAGCGCAGGGCAACAAAGATGATCAAGGGACTGGAGCATCTCCCTTGTGAGGAAAGGCTGAGGGACCTGGGTCTCTTTAGTTTGGAGAAGAGGAGGCTGAGGGGTGACCTCGTTGATGTTTATAAATTCATAAAGGGTGAGTGTCACGAGGGTGGAGCCAGGGCTCTTCCCGGTGACAACCAACGGTAGGACAGCGGGTCATGGATTCAAACCGGAACACAAAAGGTTCCACTTACATCTGAGAAGAAACTTCTTCTCAGCAAGGGTAACAGAACACTGGAACAGGCCGCCCAGGGGGGTTGTAGAGTCTCCTACTCTGGAGGCATTCAAAACCCGCCTAGATGCCTTCCTGTGTAGCCTCATCGAGGCGTTCCTGCTCCGGCAGGGGGATTGGACTTTTTGAGGTCCGTTCCAATCCCTAACGTTCTGTGATTCTCTGATTCTGCGTGATGCACAAGCCCGCAGGGGGGTAGCGAGGCTGTCCTCATAGTCCCGAAGCTGGTTCATCACTTCTGTCACATTTTGTTGAATGCAGCTGCCCAGGACATCGATGGCCATGACCCAGCATATGCCGGTGGTGCCCGTTGTACAAACCTGCGTCCCACGGGTTGCGTGCAAAGGATTCTATCTGCATCTGTCTCTTCCGGACCGTTTGGCTCACAATAGATCATCTCCCGCACAGCTAATCCTCTCAGGATCTGGATACCTGTCTCCATAGTATTCCCTTCACCTGGATGATGCACAGCAGCTTCCTTGAAGGGAAACCTTGCCTTTCCTGGCGGTCAGGAGTCACCTGCAGAGGCTGGAGAAGTCCTTCTCTCTTGCAATTGCCCTGTGGATCCCTTGGCAGAGATCCCAGCTGCTTGCATTCGCTACGGTCCAGTTCCAGACAACTGGCTCCCTTGTCCCAGCATGGGAGCAGCCAGGTTACTGCATTCTTGCCTTCCCGACAACCACCACGGTGTGCCCTGGGCAGTGGCTCTGAGCGAGGCTGAAGCCCATCTGCCCATGGCCAGGAGAGCCGCGGACAGGCCAGGCAAGTGGCGCCTGCGAGGATCTGCTCTCAGGGCGGACGGCTGGCAGCAGGGACTGGGACAACCCGTGCTTGCTCCCAAGGAGCTCTGTCCTGGGAGAGGTCGGCTCGGGGCCATGCTCCTGCTGCTGCCTTGCTGCCGGGGTGCAGGGGCCGAGGGCCCAACTCGTTGGCGTGTTCCTGGTCTGTGACGATCTTGGGGCCTGCAGGAGTGTGGGCCTGGCTCTGTGGGGCCAGGGAAGCTGAGAGCAGGGAGCGTTTTGAGGAGAGGCTGCCGTCTTGCTGGAACCCAGCTGGCCTGCAAGGCCGCCCTTCCCTGGCCGCAGAGCCGCAGGCAGTGCCAGCACCAGGGCTGGGGAGGGTTCAGGGGCCACGTCTCTCCCTGTCCCCACTTCCCAGGCCACATCTCTCTGGCTGGAGACCTTCTTCATCCTTCTCTCCTGGTTCCACAGCCGTGTCCCCCTTTCTTCCCCAGTTCCATGGGCACCGTATCCCTCCCCTCTTACCCACATCTCACAGCCGAATCCCTGTGTTGAACCATTTCCCACACCCGTATCCCTCCCTCTCCCCAGATTGCTAGCCATAGCCATCCCTCTCTCTCCCTCTCATTCCCAGGAGCCATTTCCCTCCCTCCCGCCAAGTCCACAGGCACTCGGCCGCCTCTCCCCCAGTTCACAGGGCCACATCCCTCCCTCTCCTCCAGTTCCAACATCCACATTCCTCCCTCTCTACCGGTTCTCGAGCCATAACCCACCCTCTCCGCCACTTCCCACAGCCGCATCTCTCCCACTGCCCAGTTCTGCAGCAATTAGCAGACAACACGGCAGAAAGCAGGCCCGGTCTCTCTCAGTGGCGCGGTGCTTTTATTCCAGAGGGGCCCCGGGAGGCCCGGCCGCCCCGCTCAGGCGCGGAGCCAGGGGAGACGCTGCGCATGGTCCCCTGAGCCCGGCTCGTCGTCCTGGACCCTGCGCAGCCACGACGCGTCGTCGTCACTCTCCGGCAGGTAGAGGAGCTGGCCGTGTCCATCTGGGTCCCTCTGCCCGGGTGGGCTCTGGGCACGCTGCCGGGGACCGGGGCGGCGGCGCTCTCCCCTCTCGGCAGAGCGTCCACGGCGCCTGGAACGGCTGCGGCTCCGCTGCTGCTGCTGCCGCCGCCGCCTCTGCCGCCACGGCCCCCGCCTTGCGTAGGGATGCGAGCGCCCACGGCCACGGTCATCCTCCAGCCGCAGGCGGCGGATGGCCACGATGGGGCCCCGGCAGAGCGGGCAAGTGGCATCCACGGTGCTGGCAGCCCAGCGCTGGATGCAGGCATGGCAGAAGGCATGCCAGCACGGGTCCACTCCAGCGGGGGCTTCCAGGGGAGCCAAGCAGATGGGGCACGTGTCCCCCCGCCGGCACCTCCTGGCAGCTGGTGGCACCGCTGGCTCGTCCCTGGACACCTCCATTGCTGCTGCTGGGACTTAGTGTCCTGTCGGTTGCTGGGACTTGCTTTCCTCTCGGCTTCTGGTGGGACTTGCTGTCCTCAGCTGCTGCTGGGACTCGATGTCCTCTTGGCCGCCGCTGGGACTTGATGTCCTCTTGGAGCTGGAGGCACTTGGTGTCTCTGCTGCTGGCAGGACTCGATGGCTGCTGCTGGCGCAACGCCAAGGCTCGGGTTCCGCTGGCGGGACTCGGTGGCCGCTCGGCCGCTGGCAGGTCACAACGTCTGGTTCCGCTGGCAGGACTCGATGGCTCGGGTGCTGCCCACAGGACTCGACGTCTCGTGTGCCGCTGGCAGCACGTGACGCTGGCTTTTATTGCTGCCCGCCGCTAGTGACGTCACGGGCTGACTGTGACTCTGGTGACATCACAGGTCTCTCGGGGGCACACCCAGGGACACACCCAGGAGCTGCCCAGCCTCACACATGCCCTGTGATGCAAAGCCCACCTGGCAGGGGGCTCCAGGGCTGGCCTCACCCGTGCTGGTCGTGCTTTAAGCTGAACTAGCAATAGAACCGGGATAGCCACTCACTCAGTCCCCCACCCACTCCCCAGACAGGGGAGAGAATTGAAAGGGAAAGGAGAAACTTGGAATGAGATCCACACAGTTCAATAAAATCACAAAATACTAGCGCGCTACTCGTTTATCTATATTTAAAATAGAAATGGAATATAAAAGAAAAGATACTCAATGCAATTCCTCGTCAACTCCATCTGCACTGAGCAGCAGTGCTTTTAGTAGGAGGTGGAGACACGGTTGCAACTTTGTTGATCGCATCCATTGGGATCTGACGACGTCCATCTTGCCATTTTATTAGTGAAAAGTAGTTCTCTCGTGCAGGTGCCTTGACCTGGCTTCGTTTTGATGACAAAACCGGCATTCCAAGGAATCTGAATTACTCTCGCACCTTTCTAGAAAACTTATTTTGCTGTTCCGTCCCATACAACGATGTCATCTAGATATTGCAAGTGTTCTGCAGCTTTTCTTCGTTCCAGTGTGGTTTGGATCAGTCCACGGCACATGGTAGGGCTGTGTTTCGAGCCCTGGGGCAAGCGATTCCACGTGTACTGGATGCCCCTCCAGGTGAATGCAAACTGCGGTCTGCACTCTGCTGCTAAAGGAAGAGAGAAAAACACTTTAGCAATGTGGGTTGTGGCTCACCGCTGAGCTGCCTTTGACTCCAGTTCAAGCTGCAGCTCTAGAGTGTCTGGCACAGCAGCACTCAAGGGTGCTGTAACTTAATTCAGGCCACGATAGTCTACTCTTAGTCTCCACTCTTCGCTAGTCTTACGCACTGGCCTAGTGGGGCTGTTAAAAGGTGAGCGAGTCTTGCTGATCACACCCTGACCCTCCAGTTGATGAATCAGCTTCTGGACAGGAATCAGAGAGTCTCGACCGGTGCGATATTGCCGGCGATGGACCATCGTGGTAGCAATTGGCACCTGCTAGTCGTCAACCCTCAGCAATCCTACAGCAGAAGGGTCCTCTGAGAGACCAGGCACAGTCGACAGTTGATGAATGCTCTCCGTGTCCACAGTCGCTCTGCCAAATGCCCAGCCACACCCTTTTGGGGCCTTAAAACACCCCCTCCTGGGGCAGTCTGTGCCGAGGATGCACGGAGCACGTGGAGCAGTCGCAGTGGGACGCTTTTGCGCGTCTTTCCCAGTTTGGCTCATTTGGGCCTCTACTGCAGCCAGCTTCTGGGATCCCGCAGTCGCTCCAGAGCTACTGATGGATTTTGTTCCATTGTGGTTTGATGGGATTACTGTGCACTGAGCACCAGCGTCTACCAAAGCTCTCTGCTCCTGGGGGTCTGTGGTACCAGGCCATCGGACCTGCACAGTCCGGCAACCTCTGTTGTCCCTTTCTGGCGGCGGGCTGGAGGCAGGGCCCCTCTGATCTGTGTTGTGCACATTCCGTGGATAGGAATCAGAGTTCCCTTCAAGAGGATCGGAATCTCTTCTAGCCCTTCTGGAAACTGGAGCACCCGTTTTCCTAGGAGGTTTTCCTTTAAATTCACGTACTCGTTGCTGAAGTGCTGAGGTGGCATTTCCGTCCCACCTCCTCAGGTCTTCTCCATGATCACCGAGGAGCAGCCACAGCGTGCTTCTCTTTGGGTACTGCTTCTGTCCTCTCTCCCGAGATCGGAAACGCCTTCGCCTAAGAGCGGAAATGTCGGTTGGTCAGGTGGGGAATGGAAGCTGTCCTCTCCGAGTGCTTTGGTTTCATGGAACAGCTTTTCGAACCGGTCGTCAGATTTTTCACGCAGTTTGTCCTCAGTTGACGCTCAGTTCACATCTGGAATGCTGTGTCCAGTTCTGGGCCCCTCAATTCAAGAAGGACAGGGAACTGCTGGAGAGAGTCCAGCGCAGGGCAACAAAGATGATCAAGGGACTGGAGCATCTCCCTTGTGAGGAAAGGCTGAGGGACCTGGGTCTCTTTAGTTTGGAGAAGAGGAGGCTGAGGGGTGACCTTGTTGATGTTTATAAATTCATAAAGGGTGAGTGTCACGAGGGTGGAGCCAGGGCTCTTCCCGGTGACAACCAACGGTAGGACAGCGGGTCATGGATTCAAACCGGAACACAAAAGGTTCCACTTACATCTGAGAAGAAACTTCTTCTCAGCAAGGGTAACAGAACACTGGAACAGGCCGCCCAGGGGGGTTGTAGAGTCTCCTACTCTGGAGGCATTCAAAACCCGCCTAGATGCCTTCCTGTGTAGCCTCATCGAGGCGTTCCTGCTCCGGCAGGGGGATTGGACTTTTTGAGGTCCGTTCCAATCCCTAACGTTCTGTGATTCTCTGATTCTGCGTGATGCACAAGCCCGCAGGGGGGTAGCGAGGCTGTCCTCATAGTCCCGAAGCTGGTTCATCACTTCTGTCACATTTTGTTGAATGCAGCTGCCCAGGACATCGATGGCCATGACCCAGCATATGCCGGTGGTGCCCGTTGTACAAACCTGCGTCCCACGGGTTGCGTGCAAAGGATTCTATCTGCATCTGTCTCTTCCGGACCGTTTGGCTCACAATAGATCATCTCCCGCACAGCTAATCCTCTCAGGATCTGGATACCTGTCTCCATAGTATTCCCTTCACCTGGATGATGCACAGCAGCTTCCTTGAAGGGAAACCTTGCCTTTTCTGGCGGTCAGGAGTCACCTGCAGAGGCTGGAGAAGTCCTTCTCTCTTGCAATTGCCCTGTGGATCCCTTGG
Source organism: Patagioenas fasciata (assembly GCF_037038585.1). NCBI lineage: Eukaryota > Metazoa > Chordata > Aves > Columbiformes > Columbidae > Patagioenas > Patagioenas fasciata. Next base: position 40,668,054 of record NC_092523.1, read on the forward strand.
CAGAGATCCCAGCTGCTTGCATTCGCTACGGTCCAGTTCCAGACAACTGGCTCCCTTGTCCCAGCATGGGAGCAGCCAGGTTACTGCATTCTTGCCTTCCCGACAACCACCACGGTGTGCCCTGGGCAGTGGCTCTGAGCGAGGCTGAAGCCCATCTGCCCATGGCCAGGAGAGCCGCGGACAGGCCAGGCAAGTGGCGCCTGCGAGGATCTGCTCTCAGGGCGGACAGCTGGCAGCAGGGACTGGGACAACCCGTGCTTGCTCCCAAGGAGCTCTGTCCTGGGAGAGGTCGGCTCGGGGCCATGCTCCTGCTGCTGCCTTGCTGCCGGGGTGCAGGGGCCGAGGGCCCAACTCGTTGGCGTGTTCCTGGTCTGTGACGATCTTGGGGCCTGCAGGAGTGTGGGCCTGGCTCTGTGGGGCCAGGGAAGCTGAGAGCAGGGAGCGTTTTGAGGAGAGGCTGCCGTCTTGCTGGAACCCAGCTGGCCTGCAAGGCCGCCCTTCCCTGGCCGCAGAGCCGCAGGCAGTGCCAGCACCAGGGCTGGGGAGGGTTCAGGGGCCACGTCTCTCCCTGTCCCCACTTCCCAGGCCACATCTCTCTGGCTGGAGACCTTCTTCATCCTTCTCTCCTGGTTCCACAGCCGTGTCCCCCTTTCTTCCCCAGTTCCATGGGCACCGTATCCCTCCCCTCTTACCCACATCTCACAGCCGAATCCCTGTGTTGAACCATTTCCCACACCCGTATCCCTCCCTCTCCCCAGATTGCTAGCCATAGCCATCCCTCTCTCTCCCTCTCATTCCCAGGAGCCATTTCCCTCCCTCCCGCCAAGTCCACAGGCACTCGGCCGCCTCTCCCCCAGTTCACAGGGCCACATCCCTCCCTCTCCTCCAGTTCCAACATCCACATTCCTCCCTCTCTACCGGTTCTCGAGCCATAACCCACCCTCTCCGCCACTTCCCACAGCCGCATCTCTCCCACTGCCCAGTTCTGCAGCAATGAGCAGACAACACGGCAGAAAGCAGGCCCGGTCTCTCTCAGTGGCGCGGTGCTTTTATTCCAGAGGGGCCCCGGGAGGCCCGGCCGCCCCGCTCAGGCGCGGAGCCAGGGGAGACGCTGCGCATGGTCCCCTGAGCCCGGCTCGTCGTCCTGGACCCTGCGCAGCCACGACGCGTCGTCGTCACTCTCCGGCAGGTAGAGGAGCTGGCCGTGTCCATCTGGGTCCCTCTGCCCGGGTGGGCTCTGGGCACGCTGCCGGGGACCGGGGCGGCGGCGCTCTCCCCTCTCGGCAGAGCGTCCACGGCGCCTGGAACGGCTGCGGCTCCGCTGCTGCTGCTGCCGCCGCCGCCTCTGCCGCCACGGCCCCCGCCTTGCGTAGGGATGCGAGCGCCCACGGCCACGGTCATCCTCCAGCCGCAGGCGGCGGATGGCCACGATGGGGCCCCGGCAGAGCGGGCAAGTGGCATCCACGGTGCTGGCAGCCCAGCGCTGGATGCAGGCATGGCAGAAGGCATGCCAGCACGGGTCCACTCCAGCGGGGGCTTCCAGGGGAGCCAAGCAGATGGGGCACGTGTCCCCCCGCCGGCACCTCCTGGCAGCTGGTGGCACCGCTGGCTCGTCCCTGGACACCTCCATTGCTGCTGCTGGGACTTAGTGTCCTGTCGGTTGCTGGGACTTGCTTTCCTCTCGGCTTCTGGTGGGACTTGCTGTCCTCAGCTGCTGCTGGGACTCGATGTCCTCTTGGCCGCCGCTGGGACTTGATGTCCTCTTGGAGCTGGAGGCACTTGGTGTCTCTGCTGCTGGCAGGACTCGATGGCTGCTGCTGGCGCAACGCCAAGGCCGGGGTTCCGCTGGCGGGACTCGGTGGCCGCTCGGCCGCTGGCAGGTCACAACGTCTGGTTCCGCTGGCAGGACTCGATGGCTCGGGTGCTGCCCACAGGACTCGACGTCTCGTGTGCCGCTGGCAGCACGTGACGCTGGCTTTTATTGCTGCCCGCCGCTAGTGACGTCACGGGCTGACTGTGACTCTGGTGACATCACAGGGCTCTCGGGGGCACACCCAGGGACACACCCAGGAGCTGCCCAGCCTCACACATGCCCTGTGATGCAAAGCCCACCTGGCAGGGGGCTCCAGGGCTGGCCTCACCGGTGCTGGTCGTGCTTTAAGCTGAACTAGCAATAGAACCGGGATAGCCACTCACTCAGTCCCCCACCCACTCCCCAGACAGGGGAGAGAATTGAAAGGGAAGGGAGAAACTTGGAATGAGATCCACACAGTTCAATAAAATCACAAAATACTAGCGCGCTACTCGTTTATCTATATTTAAAATAGAAATGGAATATAAAAGAAAAGATACTCAATGCAATTCCTCGTCAACTCCATCTGCACTGAGCAGCAGTGCTTTTAGTAGGAGGTGGAGACACGGTTGCAACTTTGTTGATCGCATCCATTGGGATCTGACGACGTCCATCTTGCCATTTTATTAGTGAAAAGTAGTTCTCTCGTGCAGGTGCCTTGACCTGGCTTCGTTTTGATGACAAAACCGGCATTCCAAGGAATCTGAATTACTCTCGCACCTTTCTAGAAAACTTATTTTGCTGTTCCGTCCCATACAACGATGTCATCTAGATATTGCAAGTGTTCTGCAGCTTTTCTTCGTTCCAGTGTGGTTTGGATCAGTCCACGGCACATGGTAGGGCTGTGTTTCGAGCCCTGGGGCAAGCGATTCCACGTGTACTGGATGCCCCTCCAGGTGAATGCAAACTGCGGTCTGCACTCTGCTGCTAAAGGAAGAGAGAAAAACACTTTAGCAATGTGGGTTGTGGCTCACCGCTGAGCTGCCTTTGACTCCAGTTCAAGCTGCAGCTCTAGAGTGTCTGGCACAGCAGCACTCAAGGGTGCTGTAACTTAATTCAGGCCACGATAGTCTACTCTTAGTCTCCACTCTTCGCTAGTCTTACGCACTGGCCTAGTGGGGCTGTTAAAAGGTGAGCGAGTCTTGCTGATCACACCCTGACCCTCCAGTTGATGAATCAGCTTCTGGACAGGAATCAGAGAGTCTCGACCGGTGCGATATTGCCGGCGATGGACCATCGTGGTAGCAATTGGCACCTGCTAGTCGTCAACCCTCAGCAATCCTACAGCAGAAGGGTCCTCTGAGAGACCAGGCACAGTCGACAGTTGATGAATGCTCTCCGTGTCCACAGCCGCTCTGCCAAATGCCCAGCCACACCCTTTTGGGGCCTTAAAACACCCCCTCCTGGGGCAGTCTGTGCCGAGGATGCACGGAGCACGTGGAGCAGTCGCAGTGGGACGCTTTTGCGCGTCTTTCCCAGTTTGGCTCATTTGGGCCTCTACTGCAGCCAGCTTCTGGGATCCCACAGTCGCTCCAGAGCTACTGATGGATTTTGTTCCATTGTGGTTTGATGGGATTACTGTGCACTGAGCACCAGCGTCTACCAAAGCTCTCTGCTCCTGGGGGTCTGTGGTACCAGGCCATCGGACCTGCACAGTCCGGCAACCTCTGTTGTCCCTTTCTGGCGGCGGGCTGGAGGCAGGGCCCCTCTGATCTGTGTTGTGCACATTCCGTGGATAGGAATCAGAGTTCCCTTCAAGAGGATCGGAATCTCTTCTAGCCCTTCTGGAAACTGGAGCACCCGTTTTCCTAGGAGGTTTTCCTTTAAATTCACGTACTCGTTGCTGAAGTGCTGAGGTGGCATTTCCGTCCCACCTCCTCAGGTCTTCTCCATGATCACCGAGGAGCAGCCACAGCGTGCTTCTCTTTGGGTACTGCTTCTGTCCTCTCTCCCGAGATCGGAAACGCCTTCGCCTAAGAGCGGAAATGTCGGTTGGTCAGGTGGGGAATGGAAGCTGTCCTCTCCGAGTGCTTTGGTTTCATGGAACAGCTTTTCGAACCGGTCGTCAGATTTTTCACGCAGTTTGTCCTCAGTTGACGCTCAGTTCACATCTGGAATGCTGTGTCCAGTTCTGGGCCCCTCAATTCAAGAAGGACAGGGAACTGCTGGAGAGAGTCCAGCGCAGGGCAACAAAGATGATCAAGGGACTGGAGCATCTCCCTTGTGAGGAAAGGCTGAGGGACCTGGGTCTCTTTAGTTTGGAGAAGAGGAGGCTGAGGGGTGACCTCGTTGATGTTTATAAATTCATAAAGGGTGAGTGTCACGAGGGTGGAGCCAGGGCTCTTCCCGGTGACAACCAACGGTAGGACAGCGGGTCATGGATTCAAACCGGAACACAAAAGGTTCCACTTACATCTGAGAAGAAACTTCTTCTCAGCAAGGGTAACAGAACACTGGAACAGGCCGCCCAGGGGGGCTGTAGAGTCTCCTACTCTGGAGGCATTCAAAACCCGCCTAGATGCCTTCCTGTGTAGCCTCATCGAGGCGTTCCTGCTCCGGCAGGGGGATTGGACTTTTTGAGGTCCGTTCCAATCCCTAACGTTCTGTGATTCTCTGATTCTGCGTGATGCACAAGCCCGCAGGGGGGTAGCGAGGCTGTCCTCATAGTCCCGAAGCTGGTTCATCACTTCTGTCACATTTTGTTGAATGCAGCTGCCCAGGACATCGATGGCCATGACCCAGCATATGCCGGTGGTGCCCGTTGTACAAACCTGCGTCCCACGGGTTGCGTGCAAAGGATTCTATCTGCATCTGTCTCTTCCGGACCGTTTGGCTCACAATAGATCATCTCCCGCACAGCTAATCCTCTCAGGATCTGGATACCTGTCTCCATAGTATTCCCTTCACCTGGATGATGCACAGCAGCTTCCTTGAAGGGAAACCTTGCCTTTCCTGGCGGTCAGGAGTCACCTGCAGAGGCTGGAGAAGTCCTTCTCTCTTGCAATTGCCCTGTGGATCCCTTGGCAGAGATCCCAGCTGCTTGCATTCGCTACGGTCCAGTTCCAGACAACTGGCTCCCTTGTCCCAGCATGGGAGCAGCCAGGTTACTGCATTCTTGCCTTCCCGACAACCACCACGGTGTGCCCTGGGCAGTGGCTCTGAGCGAGGCTGAAGCCCATCTGCCCATGGCCAGGAGAGCCGCGGACAGGCCAGGCAAGTGGCGCCTGCGAGGATCTGCTCTCAGGGCGGACGGCTGGCAGCAGGGACTGGGACAACCCGTGCTTGCTCCCAAGGAGCTCTGTCCTGGGAGAGGTCGGCTCGGGGCCATGCTCCTGCTGCTGCCTTGCTGCCGGGGTGCAGGGGCCAAGGGCCCAACTCGTTGGCGTGTTCCTGGTCTGTGACGATCTTGGGGCCTGCAGGAGTGTGGGCCTGGCTCTGTGGGGCCAGGGAAGCTGAGAGCAGGGAGCGTTTTGAGGAGAGGCTGCCGTCTTGCTGGAACCCAGCTGGCCTGCAAGGCCGCCCTTCCCTGGCCGCAGAGCCGCAGGCAGTGCCAGCACCAGGGCTGGGGAGGGTTCAGGGGCCACGTCTCTCCCTGTCCCCACTTCCCAGGCCACATCTCTCTGGCTGGAGACCTTCTTCATCCTTCTCTCCTGGTTCCACAGCCGTGTCCCCCTTTCTTCCCCAGTTCCATGGGCACCGTATCCCTCCCCTCTTACCCACATCTCACAGCCGAATCCCTGTGTTGAACCATTTCCCACACCCGTATCCCTCCCTCTCCCCAGATTGCTAGCCATAGCCATCCCTCTCTCTCCCTCTCATTCCCAGGAGCCATTTCCCTCCCTCCCGCCAAGTCCACAGGCACTCGGCCGCCTCTCCCCCAGTTCACAGGGCCACATCCCTCCCTCTCCTCCAGTTCCAACATCCACATTCCTCCCTCTCTACCGGTTCTCGAGCCATAACCCACCCTCTCCGCCACTTCCCACAGCCGCACCTCTCCCACTGCCCAGTTCTGCAGCAATGAGCAGACAACACGGCAGAAAGCAGGCCCGGTCTCTCTCAGTGGCGCGGTGCTTTTATTCCAGAGGGGCCCCGGGAGGCCCGGCCGCCCCGCTCAGGCGCGGAGCCAGGGGAGACGCTGCGCATGGTCCCCTGAGCCCGGCTCGTCGTCCTGGACCCTGCGCAGCCACGACGCGTCGTCGTCACTCTCCGGCAGGTAGAGGAGCTGGCCGTGTCCATCTGGGTCCCTCTGCCCGGGTGGGCTCTGGGCACGCTGCCGGGGACCGGGGCGGCGGCGCTCTCCCCTCTCGGCAGAGCGTCCACGGCGCCTGGAACGGCTGCGGCTCCGCTGCTGCTGCTGCCGCCGCCGCCTCTGCCGCCACGGCCCCCGCCTTGCGTAGGGATGCGAGCGGCCACGGCCACGGTCATCCTCCAGCCGCAGGCGGCGGATGGCCACGATGGGGCCCCGGCAGAGCGGGCAAGTGGCATCCACGGTGCTGGCAGCCCAGCGCTGGATGCAGGCATGGCAGAAGGCATGCCAGCACGGGTCCACTCCAGCGGGGGCTTCCAGGGGAGCCAAGCAGATGGGGCACGTGTCCCCCCGCCGGCACCTCCTGGCAGCTGGTGGCACCGCTGGCTCGTCCCTGGACACCTCCATTGCTGCTGCTGGGATTTAGTGTCCTGTCGGTTGCTGGGACTTGCTTTCCTCTCGGCTTCTGGTGGGACTTGCTGTCCTCAGCTGCTGCTGGGACTCGATGTCCTCTTGGCCGCCGCTGGGACTTGATGTCCTCTTGGAGCTGGAGGCACTTGGTGTCTCTGCTGCTGGCAGGACTCGATGGCTGCTGCTGGTGCAACGCCAAGGCTCGGGTTCCGCTGGCGGGACTCGGTGGCCGCTCGGCCGCTGGCAGGTCACAACGTCTGGTTCCGCTGGCAGGACTCGATGGCTCGGGTGCTGCCCACAGGACTCGACGTCTCGTGTGCCGCTGGCAGCACGTGACGCTGGCTTTTATTGCTGCCCGCCGCTTGTGACGTCACAGGCTGACTGTGACTCTGGTGACATCACAGGGCTCTCGGGGGCACACCCAGGGACACACCCAGGAGCTGCCCAGCCTCACACATGCCCTGTGATGCAAAGCCCACCTGGCAGGGGGCTCCAGGGCTGGCCTCACCCGTGCTGGTCGTGCTTTAAGCTGAACTAGCAATAGAACCGGGATAGCCACTCACTCAGTCCCCCACCCACTCCCCAGACAGGGGAGAGAATTGAAAGGGAAGGGAGAAACTTGGAATGAGATCCACACAGTTCAATAAAATCACAAAATACTAGCGCGCTACTCGTTTATCTATATTTAAAATAGAAATGGAATATAAAAGAAAAGATACTCAATGCAATTCCTCGTCAACTCCATCTGCACTGAGCAGCAGTGCTTTTAGTAGGAGGTGGAGACACGGTTGCAACTTTGTTGATCGCATCCATTGGGATCTGACGACGTCCATCTTGCCATTTTATTAGTGAAAAGTGGTTCTCTCGTGCAGGTGCCTTGACCTGGCTTCGTTTTGATGACAAAACCGGCATTCCAAGGAATCTGAATTACTCTCACACCTTTCTAGAAAACTTATTTTGCTGTTCCGTCCCATACAACGATGTCATCTAGATATTGCAAGTGTTCTGGAGCTTTTCTTCGTTCCAGTGTGGTTTGGATCAGTCCACGGCACATGGTAGGGCTGTGTTTCGAGCCCTGGGGCAAGCGATTCCACGTGTACTGGATGCCCCTCCAGGTGAATGCAAACTGCGGTCTGCACTCTGCTGCTAAAGGAAGAGAGAAAAACACTTTAGCAATGTGGGTTGTGGCTCACCGCTGAGCTGCCTTTGACTCCAGTTCAAGCTGCAGCTCTAGAGTGTCTGGCACAGCAGCACTCAAGGGTGCTGTAACTTAATTCAGGCCACGATAGTCTACTCTTAGTCTCCACTCTTCGCTAGTCTTACGCACTGGCCTAGTGGGGCTGTTAAAAGGTGAGCGAGTCTTGCTGATCACACCCTGACCCTCCAGTTGATGAATCAGCTTCTGGACAGGAATCAGAGAGTCTCGACCGGTGCGATATTGCCGGCGATGGACCATCGTGATAGCAATTGGCACCTGCTAGTCGTCAACCCTCAGCAATCCTACAGCAGAAGGGTCCTCTGAGAGACCAGGCACAGTCGACAGTTGATGAATGCTCTCCGTGTCCACAGCCGCTCTGCCAAATGCCCAGCCACACCCTTTTGGGGCCTTAAAACACCCCCTCCTGGGGCAGTCTGTGCCGAGGATGCACGGAGCACGTGGAGCAGTCGCAGTGGGACGCTTTTGCGCGTCTTTCCCAGTTTGGCTCATTTGGGCCTCTACTGCAGCCAGCTTCTGGGATCCCGCAGTCGCTCCAGAGCTACTGATGGATTTTGTTCCATTGTGGTTTGATGGGATTACTGTGCACTGAGCACCAGCGTCTACCAAAGCTCTCTGCTCCTGGGGGTCTGTGGTACCAGGCCATCGGACCTGCACAGTCCGGCAACCTCTGTTGTCCCTTTCCGGCGGCGGGCTGGAGGCAGGGCCCCTCTGATCTGTGTTGTGCACATTCCATGGATAGGAATCAGAGTTCCCTTCAAGAGGATCGGAATCTCTTCTAGCCCTTCTGGAAACTGGAGCACCCGTTTTCCTAGGAGGTTTTCCTTTAAATTCACGTACTCGTTGCTGAAGTGCTGAGGTGGCATTTCCGTCCCACCTCCTCAGGTCTTCTCCATGATCACCGAGGAGCAGCCACAGCGTGCTTCTCTTTGGGTACTGCTTCTGTCCTCTCTCCCGAGATCGGAAACGCCTTCGCCTGAGAGCGGAAATGTCGGTTGGTCAGGTGGGGAATGGAAGCTGTCCTCTCCGAGTGCTTTGGTTTCATGGAACAGCTTTTCGAACCGGTCGTCAGATTTTTCACGCAGTTTGTCCTCAGTTGACGCTCAGTTCACATCTGGAATGCTGTGTCCAGTTCTGGGCCCCTCAATTCAAGAAGGACAGGGAACTGCTGGAGAGAGTCCAGCGCAGGGCAACAAAGATGATCAAGGGACTGGAGCATCTCCCTTGTGAGGAAAGGCTGAGGGACCTGGGTCTCTTTAGTTTGGAGAAGAGGAGGCTGAGGGGTGACCTCGTTGATGTTTATAAATTCATAAAGGGTGAGTGTCACGAGGGTGGAGCCAGGGCTCTTCCCGGTGACAACCAACGGTAGGACAGCGGGTCATGGATTCAAACCGGAACACAAAAGGTTCCACTTACATCTGAGAAGAAACTTCTTCTCAGCAAGGGTAACAGAACACTGGAACAGGCCGCCCAGGGGGACTGTAGAGTCTCCTACTCTGGAGGCATTCAAAACCCGCCTAGATGCCTTCCTGTGTAGCCTCATCGAGGCGTTCCTGCTCCGGCAGGGGGATTGGACTTTTTGAGGTCCGTTCCAATCCCTAACGTTCTGTGATTCTCTGATTCTGCCTGATGCACAAGCCCGCAGGGGGGTAGCGAGGCTGTCCTCATAGTCCCGAAGCTGGTTCATCACTTCTGTCACATTTTGTTGAATGCAGCTGCCCAGGACATCGATGGCCATGACCCAGCATATGCCGGTGGTGCCCGTTGTACAAACCTGCGTCCCACGGGTTGCGTGCAAAGGATTCTATCTGCATCTGTCTCTTCCGGACCGTTTGGCTCACAATAGATCATCTCCCGCACAGCTAATCCTCTCAGGATCTGGATACCTGTCTCCATAGTATTCCCTTCACCTGGATGATGCACAGCAGCTTCCTTGAAGGGAAACCTTGCCTTTCCTGGCGGTCAGGAGTCACCTGCAGAGGCTGGAGAAGTCCTTCTCTCTTGCAATTGCCCTGTGGATCCCTTGGCAGAGATCCCAGCTGCTTGCATTCGCTACGGTCCAGTTCCAGACAACTGGCTCCCTTGTCCCAGCATGGGAGCAGCCAGGTTACTGCATTCTTGCCTTCCCGACAACCACCACGGTGTGCCCTGGGCAGTGGCTCTGAGCGAGGCTGAAGCCCATCTGCCCATGGCCAGGAGAGCCGCGGACAGGCCAGGCAAGTGGCGCCTGCGAGGATCTGCTCTCAGGGCGGACGGCTGGCAGCAGGGACTGGGACAACCCGTGCTTGCTCCCAAGGAGCTCTGTCCTGGGAGAGGTCGGCTCGGGGCCATGCTCCTGCTGCTGCCTTGCTGCCGGGGTGCAGGGGCCGAGGGCCCAACTCGTTGGCGTGTTCCTGGTCTGTGACGATCTTGGGGCCTGCAGGAGTGTGGGCCTGGCTCTGTGGGGCCAGGGAAGCTGAGAGCAGGGAGCGTTTTGAGGAGAGGCTGCCGTCTTGCTGGAACCCAGCTGGCCTGCAAGGCCGCCCTTCCCTGGCCGCAGAGCCGCAGGCAGTGCCAGCACCAGGGCTGGGGAGGGTTCAGGGGCCACGTCTCTCCCTGTCCCCACTTCCCAGGCCACATCTCTCTGGCTGGAGACCTTCTTCATCCTTCTCTCCTGGTTCCACAGCCGTGTCCCCCTTTCTTCCCCAGTTCCATGGGCACCGTATCCCTCCCCTCTTACCCACATCTCACAGCCGAATCCCTGTGTTGAACCATTTCCCACACCCGTATCCCTCCCTCTCCCCAGATTGCTAGCCATAGCCATCCCTCTCTCTCCCTCTCATTCCCAGGAGCCATTTCCCTCCCTCCCGCCAAGTCCACAGGCACTCGGCCGCCTCTCCCCCAGTTCACAGGGCCACATCCCTCCCTCTCCTCCAGTTCCAACATCCACATTCCTCCCTCTCTACCGGTTCTCGAGCCATAACCCACCCTCTCCGCCACTTCCCACAGCCGCATCTCTCCCACTGCCCAGTTCTGCAGCAATGAGCAGACAACACGGCAGAAAGCAGGCCCGGTCTCTCTCAGTGGCGCGGTGCTTTTATTCCAGAGGGGCCCCGGGAGGCCCGGCCGCCCCGCTCAGGCGCGGAGCCAGGGGAGACGCTGCGCATGGTCCCCTGAGCCCGGCTCGTCGTCCTGGACCCTGCGCAGCCACGACGCGTCGTCGTCACTCTCCGGCAGGTAGAGGAGCTGGCCGTGTCCATCTGGGTCCCTCTGCCCGGGTGGGCTCTGGGCACGCTGCCGGGGACCGGGGCGGCGGCGCTCTCCCCTCTCGGCAGAGCGTCCACGGCGCCTGGAACGGCTGCGGCTCCGCTGCTGCTGCTGCCGCCGCCGCCTCTGCCGCCACGGCCCCCGCCTTGCGTAGGGATGCGAGCGGCCACGGCCACGGTCATCCTCCAGCCGCAGGCGGCGGATGGCCACGATGGGGCCCCGGCAGAGCGGGCAAGTGGCATCCACGGTGCTGGCAGCCCAGCGCTGGATGCAGGCATGGCAGAAGGCATGCCAGCACGGGTCCACTCCAGCGGGGGCTTCCAGGGGAGCCAAGCAGATGGGGCACGTGTCCCCCCGCCGGCACCTCCTGGCAGCTGGTGGCACCGCTGGCTCGTCCCTGGACACCTCCATTGCTGCTGCTGGGACTTAGTGTCCTGTCGGTTGCTGGGACTTGCTTTCCTCTCGGCTTCTGGTGGGACTTGCTGTCCTCAGCTGCTGCTGGGACTCGATGTCCTCTTGGCCGCCGCTGGGACTTGATGTCCTCTTGGAGCTGGAGGCACTTGGTGTCTCTGCTGCTGGCAGGACTCGATGGCTGCTGCTGGCGCAACGCCAAGGCTCGGGTTCCGCTGGCGGGACTCGGTGGCCGCTCGGCCGCTGGCAGGTCACAACGTCTGGTTCCGCTGGCAGGACTCGATGGCTCGGGTGCTGCCCACAGGACTCGACGTCTCGTGTGCCGCTGGCAGCACGTGACGCTGGCTTTTATTGCTGCCCGCCGCTAGTGACGTCACGGGCTGACTGTGACTCTGGTGACATCACAGGGCTCTCGGGGGCACACCCAGGGACACACCCAGGAGCTGCCCAGCCTCACACATGCCCTGTGATGCAAAGCCCACCTGGCAGGGGGCTCCAGGGCTGGCCTCACCCGTGCTGGTCGTGCTTTAAGCTGAACTAGCAATAGAACCGGGATAGCCACTCACTCAGTCCCCCACCCACTCCCCAGACAGGGGAGAGAATTGAAAGGGAAGGGAGAAACTTGGAATGAGATCCACACAGTTCAATAAAATCACAAAATACTAGCGCGCTACTCGTTTATCTATATTTAAAATAGAAATGGAATATAAAAGAAAAGATACTCAATGCAATTCCTCGTCAACTCCATCTGCACTGAGCAGCAGTGCTTTTAGTAGGAGGTGGAGACACGGTTGCAACTTTGTTGATCGCATCCATTGGGATCTGACGACGTCCATCTTGCCATTTTATTAGTGAAAAGTGGTTCTCTCGTGCAGGTGCCTTGACCTGGCTTCGTTTTGATGACAAAACCGGCATTCCAAGGAATCTGAATTACTCTCGCACCTTTCTAGAAAACTTATTTTGCTGTTCCGTCCCATACAACGATGTCATCTAGATATTGCAAGTGTTCTGGAGCTTTTCTTCGTTCCAGTGTGGTTTGGATCAGTCCACGGCACATGGTAGGGCTGTGTTTCGAGCCCTGGGGCAAGCGATTCCACGTGTACTGGATGCCCCTCCAGGTGAATGCAAACTGCGGTCTGCACTCTGCTGCTAAAGGAAGAGAGAAAAACACTTTAGCAATGTGGGTTGTGGCTCACCGCTGAGCTGCCTTTGACTCCAGTTCAAGCTGCAGCTCTAGAGTGTCTGGCACAGCAGCACTCAAGGGTGCTGTAACTTAATTCAGGCCACGATAGTCTACTCTTAGTCTCCACTCTTCGCTAGTCTTACGCACTGGCCTAGTGGGGCTGTTAAAAGGTGAGCGAGTCTTGCTGATCACACCCTGACCCTCCAGTTGATGAATCAGCTTCTGGACAGGAATCAGAGAGTCTCGACCGGTGCGATATTGCCGGCGATGGACCATCGTGATAGCAATTGGCACCTGCTAGTCGTCAACCCTCAGCAATCCTACAGCAGAAGGGTCCTCTGAGACACCAGGCACAGTCGACAGTTGATGAATGCTCTCCGTGTCCACAGCCGCTCTGCCAAATGCCCAGCCACACCCTTTTGGGGCCTTAAAACACCCCCTCCTGGGGCAGTCTGTGCCGAGGATGCACGGAGCACGTGGAGCAGTCGCAGTGGGACGCTTTTGCGCGTCTTTCCCAGTTTGGCTCATTTGGGCCTCTACTGCAGCCAGCTTCTGGGATCCCGCAGTCGCTCCAGAGCTACTGATGGATTTTGTTCCATTGTGGTTTGATGGGATTACTGTGCACTGAGCACCAGCGTCTACCAAAGCTCTCTGCTCCTGGGGGTCTGTGGTACCAGGCCATCGGACCTGCACAGTCCGGCAACCTCTGTTGTCCCTTTCCGGCGGCGGGCTGGAGGCAGGGCCCCTCTGATCTGTGTTGTGCACATTCCGTGGATAGGAATCAGAGTTCCCTTCAAGAGGATCGGAATCTCTTCTAGCCCTTCTGGAAACTGGAGCACCCGTTTTCCTAGGAGGTTTTCCTTTAAATTCACGTACTCGTTGCTGAAGTGCTGAGGTGGCATTTCCGTCCCACCTCCTCAGGTCTTCTCCATGATCACCGAGGAGCAGCCACAGCGTGCTTCTCTTTGGGTACTGCTTCTGTCCTCTCTCCCGAGATCGGAAACGCCTTCGCCTGAGAGCGGAAATGTCGGTTGGTCAGGTGGGGAATGGAAGCTGTCCTCTCCGAGTGCTTTGGTTTCATGGAACAGCTTTTCGAACCGGTCGTCAGATTTTTCACGCAGTTTGTCCTCAGTTGACGCTCAGTTCACATCTGGAATGCTGTGTCCAGTTCTGGGCCCCTCAATTCAAGAAGGACAGGGAACTGCTGGAGAGAGTCCAGCGCAGGGCAACAAAGATGATCAAGGGACTGGAGCATCTCCCTTGTGAGGAAAGGCTGAGGGACCTGGGTCTCTTTAGTTTGGAGAAGAGGAGGCTGAGGGGTGACCTCGTTGATGTTTATAAATTCATAAAGGGTGAGTGTCACGAGGGTGGAGCCAGGGCTCTTCCCGGTGACAACCAACGGTAGGACAGCGGGTCATGGATTCAAACCGGAACACAAAAGGTTCCACTTACATCTGAGAAGAAACTTCTTCTCAGCAAGGGTAACAGAACACTGGAACAGGCCGCCCAGGGGGGTTGTAGAGTCTCCTACTCTGGAGGCATTCAAAACCCGCCTAGATGCCTTCCTGTGTAGCCTCATCGAGGCGTTCCTGCTCCGGCAGGGGGATTGGACTTTTTGAGGTCCGTTCCAATCCCTAACGTTCTGTGATTCTCTGATTCTGCCTGATGCACAAGCCCGCAGGGGGGTAGCGAGGCTGTCCTCATAGTCCCGAAGCTGGTTCATCACTTCTGTCACATTTTGTTGAATGCAGCTGCCCAGGACATCGATGGCCATGACCCAGCATATGCCGGTGGTGCCCGTTGTACAAACCTGCATCCCACGGGTTGCGTGCAAAGGATTCTATCTGCATCTGTCTCTTCCGGACCGTTTGGCTCACAATAGATCATCTCCCGCACAGCTAATCCTCTCAGGATCTGGATACCTGTCTCCATAGTATTCCCTTCACCTGGATGACGCACAGCAGCTTCCTTGAAGGGAAACCTTGCCTTTCCTGGCGGTCAGGAGTCACCTGCAGAGGCTGGAGAAGTCCTTCTCTCTTGCAATTGCCCTGTGGATCCCTTGGCAGAGATCCCAGCTGCTTGCATTCGCTACGGTCCAGTTCCAGACAACTGGCTCCCTTGTCCCAGCATGGGAGCAGCCAGGTTACCGCATTCTTGCCTTCCCGACAACCACCACGGTGTGCCCTGGGCAGTGGCTCTGAGCGAGGCTGAAGCCCATCTGCCCATGGCCAGGAGAGCCGCGGACAGGCCAGGCAAGTGGCGCCTGCGAGGATCTGCTCTCAGGGCGGACGGCTGGCAGCAGGGACTGGGACAACCCGTGCTTGCTCCCAAGGAGCTCTGTCCTGGGAGAGGTCGGCTCGGGGCCATGCTCCTGCTGCTGCCTTGCTGCCGGGGTGCAGGGGCCGAGGGCCCAACTCGTTGGCGTGTTCCTGGTCTGTGACGATCTTGGGGCCTGCAGGAGTGTGGGCCTGGCTCTGTGGGGCCAGGGAAGCTGAGAGCAGGGAGCGTTTTGAGGAGAGGCTGCCGTCTTGCTGGAACCCAGCTGGCCTGCAAGGCCGCCCTTCCCTGGCCGCAGAGCCGCAGGCAGTGCCAGCACCAGGGCTGGGGAGGGTTCAGGGGCCACGTCTCTCCCTGTCCCCACTTCCCAGGCCACATCTCTCTGGCTGGAGACCTTCTTCATCCTTCTCTCCTGGTTCCACAGCCGTGTCCCCCTTTCTTCCCCAGTTCCATGGGCACCGTATCCCTCCCCTCTTACCCACATCTCACAGCCGAATCCCTGTGTTGAACCATTTCCCACACCCGTATCCCTCCCTCTCCCCAGATTGCTAGCCATAGCCATCCCTCTCTCTCCCTCTCATTCCCAGGAGCCATTTCCCTCCCTCCCGCCAAGTCCACAGGCACTCGGCCGCCTCTCCCCCAGTTCACAGGGCCACATCCCTCCCTCTCCTCCAGTTCCAACATCCACATTCCTCCCTCTCTACCGGTTCTCGAGCCATAACCCACCCTCTCCGCCACTTCCCACAGCCGCATCTCTCCCACTGCCCAGTTCTGCAGCAATGAGCAGACAACACGGCAGAAAGCAGGCCCGGTCTCTCTCAGTGGCGCGGTGCTTTTATTCCAGAGGGGCCCCGGGAGGCCCGGCCGCCCCGCTCAGGCGCGGAGCCAGGGGAGACGCTGCGCATGGTCCCCTGAGCCCGGCTCGTCGTCCTGGACCCTGCGCAGCCACGACGCGTCGTCGTCACTCTCCGGCAGGTAGAGGAGCTGGCCGTGTCCATCTGGGTCCCTCTGCCCGGGTGGGCTCTGGGCACGCTGCCGGGGACCGGGGCGGCGGCGCTCTCCCCTCTCGGCAGAGCGTCCACGGCGCCTGGAACGGCTGCGGCTCCGCTGCTGCTGCTGCCGCCGCCGCCTCTGCCGCCACGGCCCCCGCCTTGCGTAGGGATGCGAGCGGCCACGGCCACGGTCATCCTCCAGCCGCAGGCGGCGGATGGCCACGATGGGGCCCCGGCAGAGCGGGCAAGTGGCATCCACGGTGCTGGCAGCCCAGCGCTGGATGCAGGCATGGCAGAAGGCATGCCAGCACGGGTCCACTCCAGCGGGGGCTTCCAGGGGAGCCAAGCAGATGGGGCACGTGTCCCCCCGCCGGCACCTCCTGGCAGCTGGTGGCACCGCTGGCTCGTCCCTGGACACCTCCATTGCTGCTGCTTGGACTTAGTGTCCTGTCGGTTGCTGGGACTTGCTTTCCTCTCGGCTTCTGGTGGGACTTGCTGTCCTCAGCTGCTGCTGGGACTCGATGTCCTCTTGGCCGCCGCTGGGACTTGATGTCCTCTTGGAGCTGGAGGCACTTGGTGTCTCTGCTGCTGGCAGGACTCGATGGCTGCTGCTGGCGCAACGCCAAGGCTCGGGTTCCGCTGGCGGGACTCGGTGGCCGCTCGGCCGCTGGCAGGTCACAACGTCTGGTTCCGCTGGCAGGACTCGATGGCTCGGGTGCTGCCCACAGGACTCGACGTCTCGTGTGCCGCTGGCAGCACGTGACGCTGGCTTTTATTGCTGCCCGCCGCTAGTGACGTCACGGGCTGACTGTGACTCTGGTGACATCACAGGGCTCTCGGGGGCACACCCAGGGACACACCCAGGAGCTGCCCAGCCTCACACATGCCCTGTGATGCAAAGCCCACCTGGCAGGGGGCTCCAGGGCTGGCCTCACCCGTGCTGGTCGTGCTTTAAGCTGAACTAGCAATAGAACCGGGATAGCCACTCACTCAGTCCCCCACCCACTCCCCAGACAGGGGAGAGAATTGAAAGGGAAGGGAGAAACTTGGAATGAGATCCACACAGTTCAATAAAATCACAAAATACTAGCGCGCTACTCGTTTATCTATATTTAAAATAGAAATGGAATATAAAAGAAAAGATACTCAATGCAATTCCTCGTCAACTCCATCTGCACTGAGCAGCAGTGCTTTTAGTAGGAGGTGGAGACACGGTTGCAACTTTGTTGATCGCATCCATTGGGATCTGACGACGTCCATCTTGCCATTTTATTAGTGAAAAGTGGTTCTCTCGTGCAGGTGCCTTGACCTGGCTTCGTTTTGATGACAAAACCGGCATTCCAAGGAATCTGAATTACTCTCGCACCTTTCTAGAAAACTTATTTTGCTGTTCCGTCCCATACAACGATGTCATCTAGATATTGCAAGTGTTCTGGAGCTTTTCTTCGTTCCAGTGTGGTTTGGATCAGTCCACGGCACATGGTAGGGCTGTGTTTCGAGCCCTGGGGCAAGCGATTCCACGTGTACTGGATGCCCCTCCAGGTGAATGCAAACTGCGGTCTGCACTCTGCTGCTAAAGGAAGAGAGAAAAACACTTTAGCAATGTGGGTTGTGGCTCACCGCTGAGCTGCCTTTGACTCCAGTTCAAGCTGCAGCTCTAGAGTGTCTGGCACAGCAGCACTCAAGGGTGCTGTAACTTAATTCAGGCCACGATAGTCTACTCTTAGTCTCCACTCTTCGCTAGTCTTACGCACTGGCCTAGTGGGGCTGTTAAAAGGTGAGCGAGTCTTGCTGATCACACCCTGACCCTCCAGTTGATGAATCAGCTTCTGGACAGGAATCAGAGAGTCTCGACCGGTGTGATATTGCCGGCGATGGACCATCGTGATAGCAATTGGCACCTGCTAGTCGTCAACCCTCAGCAATCCTACAGCAGAAGGGTCCTCTGAGAGACCAGGCACAGTCGACAGTTGATGAATGCTCTCCGTGTCCACAGCCGCTCTGCCAAATGCCCAGCCACACCCTTTTGGGGCCTTAAAACACCCCCTCCTGGGGCAGTCTGTGCCGAGGATGCACGGAGCACGTGGAGCAGTCGCAGTGGGACGCTTTTGCGCGTCTTTCCCAGTTTGGCTCATTTGGGCCTCTACTGCAGCCAGCTTCTGGGATCCCGCAGTCGCTCCAGAGCTACTGATGGATTTTGTTCCATTGTGGTTTGATGGGATTACTGTGCACTGAGCACCAGCGTCTACCAAAGCTCTCTGCTCCTGGGGGTCTGTGGTACCAGGCCATCGGACCTGCACAGTCCGGCAACCTCTGTTGTCCCTTTCCGGCGGCGGGCTGGAGGCAGGGCCCCTCTGATCTGTGTTGTGCACATTCCGTGGATAGGAATCAGAGTTCCCTTCAAGAGGATCGGAATCTCTTCTAGCCCTTCTGGAAACTGGAGCACCCGTTTTCCTAGGAGGTTTTCCTTTAAATTCACGTACTCGTTGCTGAAGTGCTGAGGTGGCATTTCCGTCCCACCTCCTCAGGTCTTCTCCATGATCACCGAGGAGCAGCCACAGCGTGCTTCTCTTTGGGTACTGCTTCTGTCCTCTCTCCCGAGATCGGAAACGCCTTCGCCTGAGAGCGGAAATGTCGGTTGGTCAGGTGGGGAATGGAAGCTGTCCTCTCCGAGTGCTTTGGTTTCATGGAACAGCTTTTCGAACCGGTCGTCAGATTTTTCACGCAGTTTGTCCTCAGTTGACGCTCAGTTCACATCTGGAATGCTGTGTCCAGTTCTGGGCCCCTCAATTCAAGAAGGACAGGGAACTGCTGGAGAGAGTCCAGCGCAGGGCAACAAAGATGATCAAGGGACTGGAGCATCTCCCTTGTGAGGAAAGGCTGAGGGACCTGGGTCTCTTTAGTTTGGAGAAGAGGAGGCTGAGGGGTGACCTCGTTGATGTTTATAAATTCATAAAGGGTGAGTGTCACGAGGGTGGAGCCAGGGCTCTTCCCGGTGACAACCAACGGTAGGACAGCGGGTCATGGATTCAAACCGGAACACAAAAGGTTCCACTTACATCTGAGAAGAAACTTCTTCTCAGCAAGGGTAACAGAACACTGGAACAGGCCGCCCAGGGGGGTTGTAGAGTCTCCTACTCTGGAGGCATTCAAAACCCGCCTAGATGCCTTCCTGTGTAGCCTCATCGAGGCGTTCCTGCTCCGGCAGGGGGATTGGACTTTTTGAGGTCCGTTCCAATCCCTAACGTTCTGTGATTCTCTGATTCTGCCTGATGCACAAGCCCGCAGGGGGGTAGCGAGGCTGTCCTCATAGTCCCGAAGCTGGTTCATCACTTCTGTCACATTTTGTTGAATGCAGCTGCCCAGGACATCGATGGCCATGACCCAGCATATGCCGGTGGTGCCCGTTGTACAAACCTGCGTCCCACGGGTTGCGTGCAAAGGATTCTATCTGCATCTGTCTCTTCCGGACCGTTTGGCTCACAATAGATCATCTCCCGCACAGCTAATCCTCTCAGGATCTGGATACCTGTCTCCATAGTATTCCCTTCACCTGGATGACGCACAGCAGCTTCCTTGAAGGGAAACCTTGCCTTTCCTGGCGGTCAGGAGTCACCTGCAGAGGCTGGAGAAGTCCTTCTCTCTTGCAATTGCCCTGTGGATCCCTTGGCAGAGATCCCAGCTGCTTGCATTCGCTACGGTCCAGTTCCAGACAACTGGCTCCCTTGTCCCAGCATGGGAGCAGCCAGGTTACCGCATTCTTGCCTTCCCGACAACCACCACGGTGTGCCCTGGGCAGTGGCTCTGAGCGAGGCTGAAGCCCATCTGCCCATGGCCAGGAGAGCCGCGGACAGGCCAGGCAAGTGGCGCCTGCGAGGATCTGCTCTCAGGGCGGACGGCTGGCAGCAGGGACTGGGACAACCCGTGCTTGCTCCCAAGGAGCTCTGTCCTGGGAGAGGTCGGCTCGGGGCCATGCTCCTGCTGCTGCCTTGCTGCCGGGGTGCAGGGGCCGAGGGCCCAACTCGTTGGCGTGTTCCTGGTCTGTGACGATCTTGGGGCCTGCAGGAGTGTGGGCCTGGCTCTGTGGGGCCAGGGAAGCTGAGAGCAGGGAGCGTTTTGAGGAGAGGCTGCCGTCTTGCTGGAACCCAGCTGGCCTGCAAGGCTGCCCTTCCCTGGCCGCAGAGCCGCAGGCAGTGCCAGCACCAGGGCTGGGGAGGGTTCAGGGGCCACGTCTCTCCCTGTCCCCACTTCCCTGGCCACATCTCTCTGGCTGGAGACCTTCTTCATCCTTCTCTCCTGGTTCCACAGCCGTGTCCCCCTTTCTTCCCCAGTTCCATGGGCACCGTATCCCTCCCCTCTTACCCACATCTCACAGCCGAATCCCTGTGTTGAACCATTTCCCACACCCGTATCCCTCCCTCTCCCCAGATTGCTAGCCATAGCCATCCCTCTCTCTCCCTCTCATTCCCAGGAGCCATTTCCCTCCCTCCCGCCAAGTCCACAGGCACTCGGCCGCCTCTCCCCCAGTTCACAGGGCCACATCCCTCCCTCTCCTCCAGTTCCAACATCCACATTCCTCCCTCTCTACCGGTTCTCGAGCCATAACCCACCCTCTCCGCCACTTCCCACAGCCGCATCTCTCCCACTGCCCAGTTCTGCAGCAATGAGCAGACAACACGGCAGAAAGCAGGCCCGGTCTCTCTCAGTGGCGCGGTGCTTTTATTCCAGAGGGACCCCGGGAGGCCCGGCCGCCCCGCTCAGGCGCGGAGCCAGGGGAGACGCTGCGCATGGTCCCCTGAGCCCGGCTCGTCGTCCTGGACCCTGCGCAGCCACGACGCGTCGTCGTCACTCTCCGGCAGGTAGAGGAGCTGGCCGTGTCCATCTGGGTCCCTCTGCCCGGGTGGGCTCTGGGCACGCTGCCGGGGACCGGGGCGGCGGCGCTCTCCCCTCTCGGCAGAGCGTCCACGGCGCCTGGAACGGCTGCGGCTCCGCTGCTGCTGCTGCCGCCGCCGCCTCTGCCGCCACGGCCCCCGCCTTGCGTAGGGATGCGAGCGCCCACGGCCACGGTCATCCTCCAGCCGCAGGCGGCGGATGGCCACGATGGGGCCCCGGCAGAGCGGGCAAGTGGCATCCACGGTGCTGGCAGCCCAGCACTGGATGCAGGCATGGCAGAAGGCATGCCAGCACGGGTCCACTCCAGCGGGGGCTTCCAGGGGAGCCAAGCAGATGGGGCACGTGTCCCCCCGCCGGCACCTCCTGGCAGCTGGTGGCACCGCTGGCTCGTCCCTGGACACCTCCATTGCTGCTGCTGGGACTTAGTGTCCTGTCGGTTGCTGGGACTTGCTTTCCTCTCGGCTTCTGGTGGGACTTGCTGTCCTCAGCTGCTGCTGGGACTCGATGTCCTCTTGGCCGCCGCTGGGACTTGATGTCCTCTTGGAGCTGGAGGCACTTGGTGTCTCTGCTGCTGGCAGGACTCGATGGCTGCTGCTGGCGCAACGCCAAGGCTCGGGTTCCGCTGGCGGGACTCGGTGGCCGCTCGGCCGCTGGCAGGTCACAACGTCTGGTTCCGCTGGCAGGACTCGATGGCTCGGGTGCTGCCCACAGGACTCGACGTCTCGTGTGCCGCTGGCAGCACGTGACGCTGGCTTTTATTGCTGCCCGCCGCTAGTGACGTCACGGGCTGACTGTGACTCTGGTGACATCACAGGGCTCTCGGGGGCACACCCAGGGACACACCCAGGAGCTGCCCAGCCTCACACATGCCCTGTGATGCAAAGCCCACCTGGCAGGGGGCTCCAGGGCTGGCCTCACCCGTGCTGGTCGTGCTTTAAGCTGAACTAGCAATAGAACCGGGATAGCCACTCCCTCAGTCCCCCACCCACTCCCCAGACAGGGGAGAGAATTGAAAGGGAAGGGAGAAACTTGGAATGAGATTCACACAGTTCAATAAAATCACAAAATACTAGCGCGCTACTCGTTTATCTATATTTAAAATAGAAATGGAATATAAAAGAAAAGATACTCAATGCAATTCCTCGTCAACTCCATCTGCACTGAGCAGCAGTGCTTTTAGTAGGAGGTGGAGACACGGTTGCAACTTTGTTGATCGCATCCATTGGGATCTGACGACGTCCATCTTGCCATTTTATTAGTGAAAAGTGGTTCTCTCGTGCAGGTGCCTTGACCTGGCTTCGTTTTGATGACAAAACCGGCATTCCAAGGAATCTGAATTACTCTCGCACCTTTCTAGAAAACTTATTTTGCTGTTCCGTCCCATACAACGATGTCATCTAGATATTGCAAGTGTTCTGGAGCTTTTCTTCGTTCCAGTGTGGTTTGGATCAGTCCACGGCACATGGTAGGGCTGTGTTTCGAGCCCTGGGGCAAGCGATTCCACGTGTACTGGATGCCCCTCCAGGTGAATGCAAACTGCGGTCTGCACTCTGCTGCTAAAGGAAGAGAGAAAAACACTTTAGCAATGTGGGTTGTGGCTCACCGCTGAGCTGCCTTTGACTCCAGTTCAAGCTGCAGCTCTAGAGTGTCTGGCACAGCAGCACTCAAGGGTGCTGTAACTTAATTCAGGCCACGATAGTCTACTCTTAGTCTCCACTCTTCGCTAGTCTTACGCACTGGCCTAGTGGGGCTGTTAAAAGGTGAGCGAGTCTTGCTGATCACACCCTGACCCTCCAGTTGATGAATCAGCTTCTGGACAGGAATCAGAGAGTCTCGACCGGTGCGATATTGCCGGCGATGGACCATCGTGATAGCAATTGGCACCTGCTAGTCGTCAACCCTCAGCAATCCTACAGCAGAAGGGTCCTCTGAGACACCAGGCACAGTCGACAGTTGATGAATGCTCTCCGTGTCCACAGCCGCTCTGCCAAATGCCCAGCCACACCCTTTTGGGGCCTTAAAACACCCCCTCCTGGGGCAGTCTGTGCCGAGGATGCACGGAGCACGTGGAGCAGTCGCAGTGGGACGCTTTTGCGCGTCTTTCCCAGTTTGGCTCATTTGGGCCTCTACTGCAGCCAGCTTCTGGGATCCCGCAGTCGCTCCAGAGCTACTGATGGATTTTGTTCCATTGTGGTTTGATGGGATTACTGTGCACTGAGCACCAGCGTCTACCAAAGCTCTCTGCTCCTGGGGGTCTGTGGTACCAGGCCATCGGACCTGCACAGTCCGGCAACCTCTGTTGTCCCTTTCCGGCGGCGGGCTGGAGGCAGGGCCCCTCTGATCTGTGTTGTGCACATTCCGTGGATAGGAATCAGAGTTCCCTTCAAGAGGATCGGAATCTCTTCTAGCCCTTCTGGAAACTGGAGCACCCGTTTTCCTAGGAGGTTTTCCTTTAAATTCACGTACTCGTTGCTGAAGTGCTGAGGTGGCATTTCCGTCCCACCTCCTCAGGTCTTCTCCATGATCACCGAGGAGCAGCCACAGCGTGCTTCTCTTTGGGTACTGCTTCTGTCCTCTCTCCCGAGATCGGAAACGCCTTCGCCTGAGAGCGGAAATGTCGGTTGGTCAGGTGGGGAATGGAAGCTGTCCTCTCCGAGTGCTTTGGTTTCATGGAACAGCTTTTCGAACCGGTCGTCAGATTTTTCACGCAGTTTGTCCTCAGTTGACGCTCAGTTCACATCTGGAATGCTGTGTCCAGTTCTGGGCCCCTCAATTCAAGAAGGACAGGGAACTGCTGGAGAGAGTCCAGCGCAGGGCAACAAAGATGATCAAGGGACTGGAGCATCTCCCTTGTGAGGAAAGGCTGAGGGACCTGGGTCTCTTTAGTTTGGAGAAGAGGAGGCTGAGGGGTGACCTCGTTGATGTTTATAAATTCATAAAGGGTGAGTGTCACGAGGGTGGAGCCAGGGCTCTTCCCGGTGACAACCAACGGTAGGACAGCGGGTCATGGATTCAAACCGGAACACAAAAGGTTCCACTTACATCTGAGAAGAAACTTCTTCTCAGCAAGGGTAACAGAACACTGGAACAGGCCGCCCAGGGGGGTTGTAGAGTCTCCTACTCTGGAGGCATTCAAAACCCGCCTAGATGCCTTCCTGTGTAGCCTCATCGAGGCGTTCCTGCTCCGGCAGGGGGATTGGACTTTTTGAGGTCCGTTCCAATCCCTAACGTTCTGTGATTCTCTGATTCTGCGTGATGCACAAGCCCGCAGGGGGGTAGCGAGGCTGTCCTCATAGTCCCGAAGCTGGTTCATCACTTCTGTCACATTTTGTTGAATGCAGCTGCCCAGGACATCGATGGCCATGACCCAGCATATGCCGGTGGTGCCCGTTGTACAAACCTGCGTCCCACGGGTTGCGTGCAAAGGATTCTATCTGCATCTGTCTCTTCCGGACCGTTTGGCTCACAATAGATCATCTCCCGCACAGCTAATCCTCTCAGGATCTGGATACCTGTCTCCATAGTATTCCCTTCACCTGGATGACGCACAGCAGCTTCCTTGAAGGGAAACCTTGCCTTTCCTGGCGGTCAGGAGTCACCTGCAGAGGCTGGAGAAGTCCTTCTCTCTTGCAATTGCCCTGTGGATCCCTTGGCAGAGATCCCAGCTGCTTGCATTCGCTACGGTCCAGTTCCAGACAACTGGCTCCCTTGTCCCAGCATGGGAGCAGCCAGGTTACCGCATTCTTGCCTTCCCGACAACCACCACGGTGTGCCCTGGGCAGTGGCTCTGAGCGAGGCTGAAGCCCATCTGCCCATGGCCAGGAGAGCCACGGACAGGCCAGGCAAGTGGCGCCTGCGAGGATCTGCTCTCAGGGCGGACGGCTGGCAGCAGGGACTGGGACAACCCGTGCTTGCTCCCAAGGAGCTCTGTCCTGGGAGAGGTCGGCTCGGGGCCATGCTCCTGCTGCTGCCTTGCTGCCGGGGTGCAGGGGCCGAGGGCCCAACTCGTTGGCGTGTTCCTGGTCTGTGACGATCTTGGGGCCTGCAGGAGTGTGGGCCTGGCTCTGTGGGGCCAGGGAAGCTGAGAGCAGGGAGCGTTTTGAGGAGAGGCTGCCGTCTTGCTGGAACCCAGCTGGCCTGCAAGGCCGCCCTTCCCTGGCCGCAGAGCCGCAGGCAGTGCCAGCACCAGGGCTGGGGAGGGTTCAGGGGCCACGTCTCTCCCTGTCCCCACTTCCCAGGCCACATCTCTCTGGCTGGAGACCTTCTTCATCCTTCTCTCCTGGTTCCACAGCCGTGTCCCCCTTTCTTCCCCAGTTCCATGGGCACCGTATCCCTCCCCTCTTACCCACATCTCACAGCCGAATCCCTGTGTTGAACCATTTCCCACACCCGTATCCCTCCCTCTCCCCAGATTGCTAGCCATAGCCATCCCTCTCTCTCCCTCTCATTCCCAGGAGCCATTGCCCTCCCTCCCGCCAAGTCCACAGGCACTCGGCCGCCTCTCCCCCAGTTCACAGGGCCACATCCCTCCCTCTCCTCCAGTTCCAACATCCACATTCCTCCCTCTCTACCGGTTCTCGAGCCATAACCCACCCTCTCCGCCACTTCCCACAGCCGCATCTCTCCCACTGCCCAGTTCTGCAGCAATGAGCAGACAACACGGCAGAAAGCAGGCCCGGTCTCTCTCAGTGGCGCGGTGCTTTTATTCCAGAGGGGCCCCGGGAGGCCCGGCCGCCCCGCTCAGGCGCGGAGCCAGGGGAGACGCTGCGCATGGTCCCCTGAGCCCGGCTCGTCGTCCTGGACCCTGCGCAGCCACGACGCGTCGTCGTCACTCTCCGGCAGGTAGAGGAGCTGGCCGTGTCCATCTGGGTCCCTCTGCCCGGGTGGGCTCTGGGCACGCTGCCGGGGACCGGGGCGGCGGCGCTCTCCCCTCTCGGCAGAGCGTCCACGGCGCCTGGAACGGCTGCGGCTCCGCTGCTGCTGCTGCCGCCGCCGCCTCTGCCGCCACGGCCCCCGCCTTGCGTAGGGATGCGAGCGGCCACGGCCACGGTCATCCTCCAGCCGCAGGCGGCGGATGGCCACGATGGGGCCCCGGCAGAGCGGGCAAGTGGCATCCACGGTGCTGGCAGCCCAGCGCTGGATGCAGGCATGGCAGAAGGCATGCCAGCACGGGTCCACTCCAGCGGGGGCTTCCAGGGGAGCCAAGCAGATGGGGCACGTGTCCCCCCGCCGGCACCTCCTGGCAGCTGGTGGCACCGCTGGCTCGTCCCTGGACACCTCCATTGCTGCTGCTGGGACTTAGTGTCCTGTCGGTTGCTGGGACTTGCTTTCCTCTCGGCTTCTGGTGGGACTTGCTGTCCTCAGCTGCTGCTGGGACTCGATGTCCTCTTGGCCGCCGCTGGGACTTGATGTCCTCTTGGAGCTGGAGGCACTTGGTGTCTCTGCTGCTGGCAGGACTCGATGGCTGCTGCTGGCGCAACGCCAAGGCTCGGGTTCCGCTGGCGGGACTCGGTGGCCGCTCGGCCGCTGGCAGGTCACAACGTCTGGTTCCGCTGGCAGGACTCGATGGCTCGGGTGCTGCCCACAGGACTCGACGTCTCGTGTGCCGCTGGCAGCACGTGACGCTGGCTTTTATTGCTGCCCGCCGCTTGTGACGTCACGGGCTGACTGTGACTCTGGTGACATCACAGGGCTCTCGGGGGCACACCCAGGGACACACCCAGGAGCTGCCCAGCCTCACACATGCCCTGTGATGCAAAGCCCACCTGGCAGGGGGCTCCAGGGCTGGCCTCACCCGTGCTGGTCGTGCTTTAAGCTGAACTAGCAATAGAACCGGGTTACCACTCCCTCAGTCCCCCACCCACTCCCCAGACAGGGGAGAGAATTGAAAGGGAAGGGAGAAACTTGGAATGAGATCCACACAGTTCAATAAAATCACAAAATACTAGCGCGCTACTCGTTTATCTATATTTAAAATAGAAATGGAATATAAAAGAAAAGATACTCAATGCAATTCCTCGTCAACTCCATCTGCACTGAGCAGCAGTGCTTTTAGTAGGAGGTGGAGACACGGTTGCAACTTTGTTGATCGCATCCATTGGGATCTGACGACGTCCATCTTGCCATTTTATTAGTGAAAAGTGGTTCTCTCGTGCAGGTGCCTTGACCTGGCTTCGTTTTGATGACAAAACCGGCATTCCAAGGAATCTGAATTACTCTCGCACCTTTCTAGAAAACTTATTTTGCTGTTCCGTCCCATACAACGATGTCATCTAGATATTGCAAGTGTTCTGGAGCTTTTCTTCGTTCCAGTGTGGTTTGGATCAGTCCACGGCACATGGTAGGGCTGTGTTTCGAGCCCTGGGGCAAGCGATTCCACGTGTACTGGATGCCCCTCCAGGTGAATGCAAACTGCGGTCTGCACTCTGCTGCTAAAGGAAGAGAGAAAAACACTTTAGCAATGTGGGTTGTGGCTCACCGCTGAGCTGCCTTTGACTCCAGTTCAAGCTGCAGCTCTAGAGTGTCTGGCACAGCAGCACTCAAGGGTGCTGTAACTTAATTCAGGCCACGATAGTCTACTCTTAGTCTCCACTCTTCGCTAGTCTTACGCACTGGCCTAGTGGGGCTGTTAAAAGGTGAGCGAGTCTTGCTGATCACACCCTGACCCTCCAGTTGATGAATCAGCTTCTGGACAGGAATCAGAGAGTCTCGACCGGTGCGATATTGCCGGCGATGGACCATCGTGATAGCAATTGGCACCTGCTAGTCGTCAACCCTCAGCAATCCTACAGCAGAAGGGTCCTCTGAGAGACCAGGCACAGTCGACAGTTGATGAATGCTCTCCGTGTCCACAGCCGCTCTGCCAAATGCCCAGCCACACCCTTTTGGGGCCTTAAAACACCCCCTCCTGGGGCAGTCTGTGCCGAGGATGCACGGAGCACGTGGAGCAGTCGCAGTGGGACGCTTTTGCGCGTCTTTCCCAGTTTGGCTCATTTGGGCCTCTACTGCAGCCAGCTTCTGGGATCCCGCAGTCGCTCCAGAGCTACTGATGGATTTTGTTCCATTGTGGTTTGATGGGATTACTGTGCACTGAGCACCAGCGTCTACCAAAGCTCTCTGCTCCTGGGGGTCTGTGGTACCAGGCCATCGGACCTGCACAGTCCGGCAACCTCTGTTGTCCCTTTCCGGCGGCGGGCTGGAGGCAGGGCCCCTCTGATCTGTGTTGTGCACATTCCGTGGATAGGAATCAGAGTTCCCTTCAAGAGGATCGGAATCTCTTCTAGCCCTTCTGGAAACTGGAGCACCCGTTTTCCTAGGAGGTTTTCCTTTAAATTCACGTACTCGTTGCTGAAGTGCTGAGGTGGCATTTCCGTCCCACCTCCTCAGGTCTTCTCCATGATCACCGAGGAGCAGCCACAGCGTGCTTCTCTTTGGGTACTGCTTCTGTCCTCTCTCCCGAGATCGGAAACGCCTTCGCCTGAGAGCGGAAATGTCGGTTGGTCAGGTGGGGAATGGAAGCTGTCCTCTCCGAGTGCTTTGGTTTCATGGAACAGCTTTTCGAACCGGTCGTCAGATTTTTCACGCAGTTTGTCCTCAGTTGACGCTCAGTTCACATCTGGAATGCTGTGTCCAGTTCTGGGCCCCTCAATTCAAGAAGGACAGGGAACTGCTGGAGAGAGTCCAGCGCAGGGCAACAAAGATGATCAAGGGACTGGAGCATCTCCCTTGTGAGGAAAGGCTGAGGGACCTGGGTCTCTTTAGTTTGGAGAAGAGGAGGCTGAGGGGTGACCTCGTTGATGTTTATAAATTCATAAAGGGTGAGTGTCACGAGGGTGGAGCCAGGGCTCTTCCCGGTGACAACCAACGGTAGGACAGCGGGTCATGGATTCAAACCGGAACACAAAAGGTTCCACTTACATCTGAGAAGAAACTTCTTCTCAGCAAGGGTAACAGAACACTGGAACAGGCCGCCCAGGGGGGTTGTAGAGTCTCCTACTCTGGAGGCATTCAAAACCCGCCTAGATGCCTTCCTGTGTAGCCTCATCGAGGCGTTCCTGCTCCGGCAGGGGGATTGGACTTTTTGAGGTCCGTTCCAATCCCTAACGTTCTGTGATTCTCTGATTCTGCCTGATGCACAAGCCCGCAGGGGGGTAGCGAGGCTGTCCTCATAGTCCCGAAGCTGGTTCATCACTTCTGTCACATTTTGTTGAATGCAGCTGCCCAGGACATCGATGGCCATGACCCAGCATATGCCGGTGGTGCCCGTTGTACAAACCTGCGTCCCACGGGTTGCGTGCAAAGGATTCTATCTGCATCTGTCTCTTCCGGACCGTTTGGCTCACAATAGATCATCTCCCGCACAGCTAATCCTCTCAGGATCTGGATACCTGTCTCCATAGTATTCCCTTCACCTGGATGACGCACAGCAGCTTCCTTGAAGGGAAACCTTGCCTTTCCTGGCGGTCAGGAGTCACCTGCAGAGGCTGGAGAAGTCCTTCTCTCTTGCAATTGCCCTGTGGATCCCTTGGCAGAGATCCCAGCTGCTTGCATTCGCTACGGTCCAGTTCCAGACAACTGGCTCCCTTGTCCCAGCATGGGAGCAGCCAGGTTACCGCATTCTTGCCTTCCCGACAACCACCACGGTGTGCCCTGGGCAGTGGCTCTGAGCGAGGCTGAAGCCCATCTGCCCATGGCCAGGAGAGCCACGGACAGGCCAGGCAAGTGGCGCCTGCGAGGATCTGCTCTCAGGGCGGACGGCTGGCAGCAGGGACTGGGACAACCCGTGCTTGCTCCCAAGGAGCTCTGTCCTGGGAGAGGTCGGCTCGGGGCCATGCTCCTGCTGCTGCCTTGCTGCCGGGGTGCAGGGGCCGAGGGCCCAACTCGTTGGCGTGTTCCTGGTCTGTGACGATCTTGGGGCCTGCAGGAGTGTGGGCCTGGCTCTGTGGGGCCAGGGAAGCTGAGAGCAGGGAGCGTTTTGAGGAGAGGCTGCCGTCTTGCTGGAACCCAGCTGGCCTGCAAGGCCGCCCTTCCCTGGCCGCAGAGCCGCAGGCAGTGCCAGCACCAGGGCTGGGGAGGGTTCAGGGGCCACGTCTCTCCCTGTCCCCACTTCCCAGGCCACATCTCTCTGGCTGGAGACCTTCTTCATCCTTCTCTCCTGGTTCCACAGCCGTGTCCCCCTTTCTTCCCCAGTTCCATGGGCACCGTATCCCTCCCCTCTTACCCACATCTCACAGCCGAATCCCTGTGTTGAACCATTTCCCACACCCGTATCCCTCCCTCTCCCCAGATTGCTAGCCATAGCCATCCCTCTCTCTCCCTCTCATTCCCAGGAGCCATTGCCCTCCCTCCCGCCAAGTCCACAGGCACTCGGCCGCCTCTCCCCCAGTTCACAGGGCCACATCCCTCCCTCTCCTCCAGTTCCAACATCCACATTCCTCCCTCTCTACCGGTTCTCGAGCCATAACCCACCCTCTCCGCCACTTCCCACAGCCGCATCTCTCCCACTGCCCAGTTCTGCAGCAATGAGCAGACAACACAGCAGAAAGCAGGCCCGGTCTCTCTCAGTGGCGCGGTGCTTTTATTCCAGAGGGGCCCCGGGAGGCCCGGCCGCCCCGCTCAGGCGCGGAGCCAGGGGAGACGCTGCGCATGGTCCCCTGAGCCCGGCTCGTCGTCCTGGACCCTGCGCAGCCACGACGCGTCGTCGTCACTCTCCGGCAGGTAGAGGAGCTGGCCGTGTCCATCTGGGTCCCTCTGCCCGGGTGGGCTCTGGGCACGCTGCCGGGGACCGGGGCGGCGGCGCTCTCCCCTCTCGGCAGAGCGTCCACGGCGCCTGGAACGGCTGCGGCTCCGCTGCTGCTGCTGCCGCCGCCGCCTCTGCCGCCACGGCCCCCGCCTTGCGTAGGGATGCGAGCGGCCACGGCCACGGTCATCCTCCAGCCGCAGGCGGCGGATGGCCACGATGGGGCCCCGGCAGAGCGGGCAAGTGGCATCCACGGTGCTGGCAGCCCAGCGCTGGATGCAGGCATGGCAGAAGGCATGCCAGCACGGGTCCACTCCAGCGGGGGCTTCCAGGGGAGCCAAGCAGATGGGGCACGTGTCCCCCCGCCGGCACCTCCTGGCAGCTGGTGGCACCGCTGGCTCGTCCCTGGACACCTCCATTGCTGCTGCTGGGACTTAGTGTCCTGTCGGTTGCTGGGACTTGCTTTCCTCTCGGCTTCTGGTGGGACTTGCTGTCCTCAGCTGCTGCTGGGACTCGATGTCCTCTTGGCCGCCGCTGGGACTTGATGTCCTCTTGGAGCTGGAGGCACTTGGTGTCTCTGCTGCTGGCAGGACTCGATGGCTGCTGCTGGCGCAACGCCAAGGCTCGGGTTCCGCTGGCGGGACTCGGTGGCCGCTCGGCCGCTGGCAGGTCACAACGTCTGGTTCCGCTGGCAGGACTCGATGGCTCGGGTGCTGCCCACAGGACTCGACGTCTCGTGTGCCGCTGGCAGCACGTGACGCTGGCTTTTATTGCTGCCCGCCGCTTGTGACGTCACGGGCTGACTGTGACTCTGGTGACATCACAGGGCTCTCGGGGGCACACCCAGGGACACACCCAGGAGCTGCCCAGCCTCACACATGCCCTGTGATGCAAAGCCCACCTGGCAGGGGGCTCCAGGGCTGGCCTCACCCGTGCTGGTCGTGCTTTAAGCTGAACTAGCAATAGAACCGGGATAGCCACTCACTCAGTCCCCCACCCACTCCCCAGACAGGGGAGAGAATTGAAAGGGAAGGGAGAAACTTGGAATGAGATCCACACAGTTCAATAAAATCACAAAATACTAGCGCGCTACTCGTTTATCTATATTTAAAATAGAAATGGAATATAAAAGAAAAGATACTCAATGCAATTCCTCGTCAACTCCATCTGCACTGAGCAGCAGTGCTTTTAGTAGGAGGTGGAGACACGGTTGCAACTTTGTTGATCGCATCCATTGGGATCTGACGACGTCCATCTTGCCATTTTATTAGTGAAAAGTGGTTCTCTCGTGCAGGTGCCTTGACCTGGCTTCGTTTTGATGACAAAACCGGCATTCCAAGGAATCTGAATTACTCTCGCACCTTTCTAGAAAACTTATTTTGCTGTTCCGTCCCATACAACGATGTCATCTAGATATTGCAAGTGTTCTGGAGCTTTTCTTCGTTCCAGTGTGGTTTGGATCAGTCCACGGCACATGGTAGGGCTGTGTTTCGAGCCCTGGGGCAAGCGATTCCACGTGTACTGGATGCCCCTCCAGGTGAATGCAAACTGCGGTCTGCACTCTGCTGCTAAAGGAAGAGAGAAAAACACTTTAGCAATGTGGGTTGTGGCTCACCGCTGAGCTGCCTTTGACTCCAGTTCAAGCTGCAGCTCTAGAGTGTCTGGCACAGCAGCACTCAAGGGTGCTGTAACTTAATTCAGGCCACGATAGTCTACTCTTAGTCTCCACTCTTCGCTAGTCTTACGCACTGGCCTAGTGGGGCTGTTAAAAGGTGAGCGAGTCTTGCTGATCACACCCTGACCCTCCAGTTGATGAATCAGCTTCTGGACAGGAATCAGAGAGTCTCGACCGGTGCGATATTGCCGGCGATGGACCATCGTGATAGCAATTGGCACCTGCTAGTCGTCAACCCTCAGCAATCCTACAGCAGAAGGGTCCTCTGAGAGACCAGGCACAGTCGACAGTTGATGAATGCTCTCCGTGTCCACAGCCGCTCTGCCAAATGCCCAGCCACACCCTTTTGGGGCCTTAAAACACCCCCTCCTGGGGCAGTCTGTGCCGAGGATGCACGGAGCACGTGGAGCAGTCGCAGTGGGACGCTTTTGCGCGTCTTTCCCAGTTTGGCTCATTTGGGCCTCTACTGCAGCCAGCTTCTGGGATCCCGCAGTCGCTCCAGAGCTACTGATGGATTTTGTTCCATTGTGGTTTGATGGGATTACTGTGCACTGAGCACCAGCGTCTACCAAAGCTCTCTGCTCCTGGGGGTCTGTGGTACCAGGCCATCGGACCTGCACAGTCCGGCAACCTCTGTTGTCCCTTTCTGGCGGCGGGCTGGAGGCAGGGCCCCTCTGATCTGTGTTGTGCACATTCCGTGGATAGGAATCAGAGTTCCCTTCAAGAGGATCGGAATCTCTTCTAGCCCTTCTGGAAACTGGAGCACCCGTTTTCCTAGGAGGTTTTCCTTTAAATTCACGTACTCGTTGCTGAAGTGCTGAGGTGGCATTTCCGTCCCACCTCCTCAGGTCTTCTCCATGATCACCGAGGAGCAGCCACAGCGTGCTTCTCTTTGGGTACTGCTTCTGTCCTCTCTCCCGAGATCGGAAACGCCTTCGCCTGAGAGCGGAAATGTCGGTTGGTCAGGTGGGGAATGGAAGCTGTCCTCTCCGAGTGCTTTGGTTTCATGGAACAGCTTTTCGAACCGGTCGTCAGATTTTTCACGCAGTTTGTCCTCAGTTGACGCTCAGTTCACATCTGGAATGCTGTGTCCAGTTCTGGGCCCCTCAATTCAAGAAGGACAGGGAACTGCTGGAGAGAGTCCAGCGCAGGGCAACAAAGATGATCAAGGGACTGGAGCATCTCCCTTGTGAGGAAAGGCTGAGGGACCTGGGTCTCTTTAGTTTGGAGAAGAGGAGGCTGAGGGGTGACCTCGTTGATGTTTATAAATTCATAAAGGGTGAGTGTCACGAGGGTGGAGCCAGGGCTCTTCCCGGTGACAACCAACGGTAGGACAGCGGGTCATGGATTCAAACCGGAACACAAAAGGTTCCACTTACATCTGAGAAGAAACTTCTTCTCAGCAAGGGTAACAGAACACTGGAACAGGCCGCCCAGGGGGGTTGTAGAGTCTCCTACTCTGGAGGCATTCAAAACCCGCCTAGATGCCTTCCTGTGTAGCCTCATCGAGGCGTTCCTGCTCCGGCAGGGGGATTGGACTTTTTGAGGTCCGTTCCAATCCCTAACGTTCTGTGATTCTCTGATTCTGCGTGATGCACAAGCCCGCAGGGGGGTAGCGAGGCTGTCCTCATAGTCCCGAAGCTGGTTCATCACTTCTGTCACATTTTGTTGAATGCAGCTGCCCAGGACATCGATGGCCATGACCCAGCATATGCCGGTGGTGCCCGTTGTACAAACCTGCGTCCCACGGGTTGCGTGCAAAGGATTCTATCTGCATCTGTCTCTTCCGGACCGTTTGGCTCACAATAGATCATCTCCCGCACAGCTAATCCTCTCAGGATCTGGATACCTGTCTCCATAGTATTCCCTTCACCTGGATGACGCACAGCAGCTTCCTTGAAGGGAAACCTTGCCTTTCCTGGCGGTCAGGAGTCACCTGCAGAGGCTGGAGAAGTCCTTCTCTCTTGCAATTGCCCTGTGGATCCCTTGGCAGAGATCCCAGCTGCTTGCATTCGCTACGGTCCAGTTCCAGACAACTGGCTCCCTTGTCCCAGCATGGGAGCAGCCAGGTTACCGCATTCTTGCCTTCCCGACAACCACCACGGTGTGCCCTGGGCAGTGGCTCTGAGCGAGGCTGAAGCCCATCTGCCCATGGCCAGGAGAGCCGCGGACAGGCCAGGCAAGTGGCGCCTGCGAGGATCTGCTCTCAGGGCGGACGGCTGGCAGCAGGGACTGGGACAACCCGTGCTTGCTCCCAAGGAGCTCTGTCCTGGGAGAGGTCGGCTCGGGGCCATGCTCCTGCTGCTGCCTTGCTGCCGGGGTGCAGGGGCCGAGGGCCCAACTCGTTGGCGTGTTCCTGGTCTGTGACGATCTTGGGGCCTGCAGGAGTGTGGGCCTGGCTCTGTGGGGCCAGGGAAGCTGAGAGCAGGGAGCGTTTTGAGGAGAGGCTGCCGTCTTGCTGGAACCCAGCTGGCCTGCAAGGCCGCCCTTCCCTGGCCGCAGAGCCGCAGGCAGTGCCAGCACCAGGGCTGGGGAGGGTTCAGGGGCCACGTCTCTCCCTGTCCCCACTTCCCAGGCCACATCTCTCTGGCTGGAGACCTTCTTCATCCTTCTCTCCTGGTTCCACAGCCGTGTCCCCCTTTCTTCCCCAGTTCCATGGGCACCGTATCCCTCCCCTCTTACCCACATCTCACAGCCGAATCCCTGTGTTGAACCATTTCCCACACCCGTATCCCTCCCTCTCCCCAGATTGCTAGCCATAGCCATCCCTCTCTCTCCCTCTCATTCCCAGGAGCCATTTCCCTCCCTCCCGCCAAGTCCACAGGCACTCGGCCGCCTCTCCCCCAGTTCACAGGGCCACATCCCTCCCTCTCCTCCAGTTCCAACATCCACATTCCTCCCTCTCTACCGGTTCTCGAGCCATAACCCACCCTCTCCGCCACTTCCCACAGCCGCATCTCTCCCACTGCCCAGTTCTGCAGCAATGAGCAGACAACACGGCAAAAAGCAGGCCCGGTCTCTCTCAGTGGCGCGGTGCTTTTATTCCAGAGGGGCCCCGGGAGGCCCGGCCGCCCCGCTCAGGCGCGGAGCCAGGGGAGACGCTGCGCATGGTCCCCTGAGCCCGGCTCGTCGTCCTGGACCCTGCGCAGCCACGACGCGTCGTCGTCACTCTCCGGCAGGTAGAGGAGCTGGCCGTGTCCATCTGGGTCCCTCTGCCCGGGTGGGCTCTGGGCACGCTGCCGGGGACCGGGGCGGCGGCGCTCTCCCCTCTCGGCAGACCGTCCACGGCGCCTGGAACGGCTGCGGCTCCGCTGCTGCTGCTGCCGCCGCCGCCTCTGCCGCCACGGCCCCCGCCTTGCGTAGGGATGCGAGCGGCCACGGCCACGGTCATCCTCCAGCCGCAGGCGGCGGATGGCCACGATGGGGCCCCGGCAGAGCGGGCAAGTGGCATCCACGGTGCTGGCAGCCCAGCGCTGGATGCAGTCATGGCAGAAGGCATGCCAGCACGGGTCCACTCCAGCGGGGGCTTCCAGGGGAGCCAAGCAGATGGGGCACGTGTCCCCCCGCCGGCACCTCCTGGCAGCTGGTGGCACCGCTGGCTCGTCCCTGGACACCTCCATTGCTGCTGCTGGGACTTAGTGTCCTGTCGGTTGCTGGGACTTGCTTTCCTCTCGGCTTCTGGTGGGACTTGCTGTCCTCAGCTGCTGCTGGGACTCGATGTCCTCTTGGCCGCCGCTGGGACTTGATGTCCTCTTGGAGCTGGAGGCACTTGGTGTCTCTGCTGCTGGCAGGACTCGATGGCTGCTGCTGGCGCAACGCCAAGGCTCGGGTTCCGCTGGCGGGACTCGGTGGCCGCTCGGCCGCTGGCAGGTCACAACGTCTGGTTCTGCTGGCAGGACTCGATGGCTCGGGTGCTGCCCACAGGACTCGACGTCTCGTGTGCCGCTGGCAGCACGTGACGCTGGCTTTTATTGCTGCCCGCCGCTAGTGACGTCATGGGCTGACTGTGACTCTGGTGACATCACAGGGCTCTCGGGGGCACACCCAGGGACACACCCAGGAGCTGCCCAGCCTCACACATGCCCTGTGATGCAAAGCCCACCTGGCAGGGGGCTCCAGGGCTGGCCTCACCCGTGCTGGTCGTGCTTTAAGCTGAACTAGCAATAGAACCGGGATAGCCACTCACTCAGTCCCCCACCCACTCCCCAGACAGGGGAGAGAATTGAAAGGGAAAGGAGAAACTTGGAATGAGATCCACACAGTTCAATAAAATCACAAAATACTAGCGCGCTACTCGTTTATCTATATTTAAAATAGAAATGGAATATAAAAGAAAAGATACTCAATGCAATTCCTCGTCAACTCCATCTGCACTGAGCAGCAGTGCTTTTAGTAGGAGGTGGAGACACGGTTGCAACTTTGTTGATCGCATCCATTGGGATCTGACGACGTCCATCTTGCCATTTTATTAGTGAAAAGTAGTTCTCTCGTGCAGGTGCCTTGACCTGGCTTCGTTTTGATGACAAAACCGGCATTCCAAGGAATCTGAATTACTCTCGCACCTTTCTAGAAAACTTATTTTGCTGTTCCGTCCCATACAACG
This sequence comes from Patagioenas fasciata, assembly GCF_037038585.1. NCBI lineage: Eukaryota > Metazoa > Chordata > Aves > Columbiformes > Columbidae > Patagioenas > Patagioenas fasciata. Next base: position 40,704,798 of record NC_092523.1, read on the forward strand.
ATGTCATCTAGATATTGCAAGTGTTCTGCAGCTTTTCTTCGTTCCAGTGTGGTTTGGATCAGTCCACGGCACATGGTAGGGCTGTGTTTCGAGCCCTGGGGCAAGCGATTCCACGTGTACTGGATGCCCCTCCAGGTGAATGCAAACTGCGGTCTGCACTCTGCTGCTAAAGGAAGAGAGAAAAACACTTTAGCAATGTGGGTTGTGGCTCACCGCTGAGCTGCCTTTGACTCCAGTTCAAGCTGCAGCTCTAGAGTGTCTGGCACAGCAGCACTCAAGGGTGCTGTAACTTAATTCAGGCCACGATAGTCTACTCTTAGTCTCCACTCTTCGCTAGTCTTACGCACTGGCCTAGTGGGGCTGTTAAAAGGTGAGCGAGTCTTGCTGATCACACCCTGACCCTCCAGTTGATGAATCAGCTTCTGGACAGGAATCAGAGAGTCTCGACCGGTGCGATATTGCCGGCGATGGACCATCGTGGTAGCAATTGGCACCTGCTAGTCGTCAACCCTCAGCAATCCTACAGCAGAAGGGTCCTCTGAGAGACCAGGCACAGTCGACAGTTGATGAATGCTCTCCGTGTCCACAGTCGCTCTGCCAAATGCCCAGCCACACCCTTTTGGGGCCTTAAAACACCCCCTCCTGGGGCAGTCTGTGCCGAGGATGCACGGAGCACGTGGAGCAGTCGCAGTGGGACGCTTTTGCGCGTCTTTCCCAGTTTGGCTCATTTGGGCCTCTACTGCAGCCAGCTTCTGGGATCCCGCAGTCGCTCCAGAGCTACTGATGGATTTTGTTCCATTGTGGTTTGATGGGATTACTGTGCACTGAGCACCAGCGTCTACCAAAGCTCTCTGCTCCTGGGGGTCTGTGGTACCAGGCCATCGGACCTGCACAGTCCGGCAACCTCTGTTGTCCCTTTCTGGCGGCGGGCTGGAGGCAGGGCCCCTCTGATCTGTGTTGTGCACATTCCGTGGATAGGAATCAGAGTTCCCTTCAAGAGGATCGGAATCTCTTCTAGCCCTTCTGGAAACTGGAGCACCCGTTTTCCTAGGAGGTTTTCCTTTAAATTCACGTACTCGTTGCTGAAGTGCTGAGGTGGCATTTCCGTCCCACCTCCTCAGGTCTTCTCCATGATCACCGAGGAGCAGCCACAGCGTGCTTCTCTTTGGGTACTGCTTCTGTCCTCTCTCCCGAGATCGGAAACGCCTTCGCCTAAGAGCGGAAATGTCGGTTGGTCAGGTGGGGAATGGAAGCTGTCCTCTCCGAGTGCTTTGGTTTCATGGAACAGCTTTTCGAACCGGTCGTCAGATTTTTCACGCAGTTTGTCCTCAGTTGACGCTCAGTTCACATCTGGAATGCTGTGTCCAGTTCTGGGCCCCTCAATTCAAGAAGGACAGGGAACTGCTGGAGAGAGTCCAGCGCAGGGCAACAAAGATGATCAAGGGACTGGAGCATCTCCCTTGTGAGGAAAGGCTGAGGGACCTGGGTCTCTTTAGTTTGGAGAAGAGGAGGCTGAGGGGTGACCTCGTTGATGTTTATAAATTCATAAAGGGTGAGTGTCACGAGGGTGGAGCCAGGGCTCTTCCCGGTGACAACCAACGGTAGGACAGCGGGTCATGGATTCAAACCGGAACACAAAAGGTTCCACTTACATCTGAGAAGAAACTTCTTCTCAGCAAGGGTAACAGAACACTGGAACAGGCCGCCCAGGGGGGTTGTAGAGTCTCCTACTCTGGAGGCATTCAAAACCCGCCTAGATGCCTTCCTGTGTAGCCTCATCGAGGCGTTCCTGCTCCAGCAGGGGGATTGGACTTTTTGAGGTCCGTTCCAATCCCTAACGTTCTGTGATTCTCTGATTCTGCGTGATGCACAAGCCCGCAGGGGGGTAGCGAGGCTGTCCTCATAGTCCCGAAGCTGGTTCATCACTTCTGTCACATTTTGTTGAATGCAGCTGCCCAGGACATCGATGGCCATGACCCAGCATATGCCGGTGGTGCCCGTTGTACAAACCTGCGTCCCACGGGTTGCGTGCAAAGGATTCTATCTGCATCTGTCTCTTCCGGACCGTTTGGCTCACAATAGATCATCTCCCGCACAGCTAATCCTCTCAGGATCTGGATACCTGTCTCCATAGTATTCCCTTCACCTGGATGATGCACAGCAGCTTCCTTGAAGGGAAACCTTGCCTTTTCTGGCGGTCAGGAGTCACCTGCAGAGGCTGGAGAAGTCCTTCTCTCTTGCAATTGCCCTGTGGATCCCTTGGCAGAGATCCCAGCTGCTTGCATTCGCTACGGTCCAGTTCCAGACAACTGGCTCCCTTGTCCCAGCATGGGAGCAGCCAGGTTACTGCATTCTTGCCTTCCCGACAACCACCACGGTGTGCCCTGGGCAGTGGCTCTGAGCGAGGCTGAAGCCCATCTGCCCATGGCCAGGAGAGCCGCGGACAGGCCAGGCAAGTGGCGCCTGCGAGGATCTGCTCTCAGGGCGGACGGCTGGCAGCAGGGACTGGGACAACCCGTGCTTGCTCCCAAGGAGCTCTGTCCTGGGAGAGGTCGGCTCGGGGCCATGCTCCTGCTGCTGCCTTGCTGCCGGGGTGCAGGGGCCGAGGGCCCAACTCGTTGGCGTGTTCCTGGTCTGTGACGATCTTGGGGCCTGCAGGAGTGTGGGCCTGGCTCTGTGGGGCCAGGGAAGCTGAGAGCAGGGAGCGTTTTGAGGAGAGGCTGCCGTCTTGCTGGAACCCAGCTGGCCTGCAAGGCCGCCCTTCCCTGGCCGCAGAGCCGCAGGCAGTGCCAGCACCAGGGCTGGGGAGGGTTCAGGGGCCACGTCTCTCCCTGTCCCCACTTCCCAGGCCACATCTCTCTGGCTGGAGACCTTCTTCATCCTTCTCTCCTGGTTCCACAGCCGTGTCCCCCTTTCTTCCCCAGTTCCATGGGCACCGTATCCCTCCCCTCTTACCCACATCTCACAGCCGAATCCCTGTGTTGAACCATTTCCCACACCCGTATCCCTCCCTCTCCCCAGATTGCTAGCCATAGCCATCCCTCTCTCTCCCTCTCATTCCCAGGAGCCATTTCCCTCCCTCCCGCCAAGTCCACAGGCACTCGGCCGCCTCTCCCCCAGTTCACAGGGCCACATCCCTCCCTCTCCTCCAGTTCCAACATCCACATTCCTCCCTCTCTACCGGTTCTCGAGCCATAACCCACCCTCTCCGCCACTTCCCACAGCCGCATCTCTCCCACTGCCCAGTTCTGCAGCAATGAGCAGACAACACGGCAGAAAGCAGGCCCGGTCTCTCTCAGTGGCGCGGTGCTTTTATTCCAGAGGGGCCCCGGGAGGCCCGGCCGCCCCGCTCAGGCGCGGAGCCAGGGGAGACGCTGCGCATGGTCCCCTGAGCCCGGCTCGTCGTCCTGGACCCTGCGCAGCCACGACGCGTCGTCGTCACTCTCCGGCAGGTAGAGGAGCTGGCCGTGTCCATCTGGGTCCCTCTGCCCGGGTGGGCTCTGGGCACGCTGCTGGGGACCGGGGCGGCGGCGCTCTCCCCTCTCGGCAGAGCGTCCACGGCGCCTGGAACGGCTGCGGCTCCGCTGCTGCTGCCGCCGCCGCCTCTGCCGCCACGGCCCCCGCCTTGCGTAGGGATGCGAGCGGCCACGGCCACGGTCATCCTCCAGCCGCAGGCGGCGGATGGCCACGATGGGGCCCCGGCAGAGCGGGCAAGTGGCATCCACGGTGCTGGCAGCCCAGCGCTGGATGCAAGCATGGCAGAAGGCATGCCAGCACGGGTCCACTCCAGCAGGGGCTTCCAGGGGAGCCAAGCAGATGGGGCACGTGTCCCCCCGCCGGCACCTCCTGGCAGCTGGTGGCACCGCTGGCTCGTCCCTGGACACCTCCATTGCTGCTGCTGGGACTTAGTGTCCTGTCGGTTGCTGGGACTTGCTTTCCTCTCGGCTTCTGGTGGGACTTGCTGTCCTCAGCTGCTGCTGGGACTCGATGTCCTCTTGGCCGCCGCTGGGACTTGATGTCCTCTTGGAGCTGGAGGCACTTGGTGTCTCTGCTGCTGGCAGGACTCGATGGCTGCTGCTGGCGCAACGCCAAGGCTCGGGTTCCGCTGGCGGGACTCGGTGGCCGCTCGGCCGCTGGCAGGTCACAACGTCTGGTTCCGCTGGCAGGACTCGATGGCTCGGGTGCTGCCCACAGGACTCGACGTCTCGTGTGCCGCTGGCAGCACGTGACGCTGGCTTTTATTGCTGTCCGCCGCTTGTGACGTCACGGGCTGACTGTGACTCTGGTGACATCACAGGGCTCTCGGGGGCACACCCAGGGACACACCCAGGAGCTGCCCAGCCTCACACATGCCCTGTGATGCAAAGCCCACCTGGCAGGGGGCTCCAGGGCTGGCCTCACCCGTGCTGGTCGTGCTTTAAGCTGAACTAGCAATAGAACCGGGATAGCCACTCACTCAGTCCCCCACCCACTCCCCAGACAGGGGAGAGAATTGAAAGGGAAGGGAGAAACTTGGAATGAGATCCACACAGTTCAATAAAATCACAAAATACTAGCGCGCTACTCGTTTATCTATATTTAAAATAGAAATGGAATATAAAAGAAAAGATACTCAATGCAATTCCTCGTCAACTCCATCTGCACTGAGCAGCAGTGCTTTTAGTAGGAGGTGGAGACACGGTTGCAACTTTGTTGATCGCATCCATTGGGATCTGACGACGTCCATCTTGCCATTTTATTAGTGAAAAGTGGTTCTCTCGTGCAGGTGCCTTGACCTGGCTTCGTTTTGATGACAAAACCGGCATTCCAAGGAATCTGAATTACTCTCGCACCTTTCTAGAAAACTTATTTTGCTGTTCCGTCCCATACAACGATGTCATCTAGATATTGCAAGTGTTCTGGAGCTTTTCTTCGTTCCAGTGTGGTTTGGATCAGTCCACGGCACATGGTAGGGCTGTGTTTCGAGCCCTGGGGCAAGCGATTCCACGTGTACTGGATGCCCCTCCAGGTGAATGCAAACTGCGGTCTGCACTCTGCTGCTAAAGGAAGAGAGAAAAACACTTTAGCAATGTGGGTTGTGGCTCACCGCTGAGCTGCCTTTGACTCCAGTTCAAGCTGCAGCTCTAGAGTGTCTGGCACAGCAGCACTCAAGGGTGCTGTAACTTAATTCAGGCCACGATAGTCTACTCTTAGTCTCCACTCTTCGCTAGTCTTACGCACTGGCCTAGTGGGGCTGTTAAAAGGTGAGCGAGTCTTGCTGATCACACCCTGACCCTCCAGTTGATGAATCAGCTTCTGGACAGGAATCAGAGAGTCTCGACCGGTGCGATATTGCCGGCGATGGACCATCGTGATAGCAATTGGCACCTGCTAGTCGTCAACCCTCAGCAATCCTACAGCAGAAGGGTCCTCTGAGAGACCAGGCACAGTCGACAGTTGATGAATGCTCTCCGTGTCCACAGCCGCTCTGCCAAATGCCCAGCCACACCCTTTTGGGGCCTTAAAACACCCCCTCCTGGGGCAGTCTGTGCCGAGGATGCACGGAGCACGTGGAGCAGTCGCAGTGGGACGCTTTTGCGCGTCTTTCCCAGTTTGGCTCATTTGGGCCTCTACTGCAGCCAGCTTCTGGGATCCCGCAGTCGCTCCAGAGCTACTGATGGATTTTGTTCCATTGTGGTTTGATGGGATTACTGTGCACTGAGCACCAGCGTCTACCAAAGCTCTCTGCTCCTGGGGGTCTGTGGTACCAGGCCATCGGACCTGCACAGTCCGGCAACCTCTGTTGTCCCTTTCTGGCGGCGGGCTGGAGGCAGGGCCCCTCTGATCTGTGTTGTGCACATTCCGTGGATAGGAATCAGAGTTCCCTTCAAGAGGATCGGAATCTCTTCTAGCCCTTCTGGAAACTGGAGCACCCGTTTTCCTAGGAGGTTTTCCTTTAAATTCACGTACTCGTTGCTGAAGTGCTGAGGTGGCATTTCCGTCCCACCTCCTCAGGTCTTCTCCATGATCACCGAGGAGCAGCCACAGCGTGCTTCTCTTTGGGTACTGCTTCTGTCCTCTCTCCCGAGATCGGAAACGCCTTCGCCTGAGAGCGGAAATGTCGGTTGGTCAGGTGGGGAATGGAAGCTGTCCTCTCCGAGTGCTTTGGTTTCATGGAACAGCTTTTCGAACCGGTCGTCAGATTTTTCACGCAGTTTGTCCTCAGTTGACGCTCAGTTCACATCTGGAATGCTGTGTCCAGTTCTGGGCCCCTCAATTCAAGAAGGACAGGGAACTGCTGGAGAGAGTCCAGCGCAGGGCAACAAAGATGATCAAGGGACTGGAGCATCTCCCTTGTGAGGAAAGGCTGAGGGACCTGGGTCTCTTTAGTTTGGAGAAGAGGAGGCTGAGGGGTGACCTCGTTGATGTTTATAAATTCATAAAGGGTGAGTGTCACGAGGGTGGAGCCAGGGCTCTTCCCGGTGACAACCAACGGTAGGACAGCGGGTCATGGATTCAAACCGGAACACAAAAGGTTCCACTTACATCTGAGAAGAAACTTCTTCTCAGCAAGGGTAACAGAACACTGGAACAGGCCGCCCAGGGGGGTTGTAGAGTCTCCTACTCTGGAGGCATTCAAAACCCGCCTAGATGCCTTCCTGTGTAGCCTCATCGAGGCGTTCCTGCTCCGGCAGGGGGATTGGACTTTTTGAGGTCCGTTCCAATCCCTAACGTTCTGTGATTCTCTGATTCTGCGTGATGCACAAGCCCGCAGGGGGGTAGCGAGGCTGTCCTCATAGTCCCGAAGCTGGTTCATCACTTCTGTCACATTTTGTTGAATGCAGCTGCCCAGGACATCGATGGCCATGACCCAGCATATGCCGGTGGTGCCCGTTGTACAAACCTGCGTCCCACGGGTTGCGTGCAAAGGATTCTATCTGCATCTGTCTCTTCCGGACCGTTTGGCTCACAATAGATCATCTCCCGCACAGCTAATCCTCTCAGGATCTGGATACCTGTCTCCATAGTATTCCCTTCACCTGGATGACGCACAGCAGCTTCCTTGAAGGGAAACCTTGCCTTTCCTGGCGGTCAGGAGTCACCTGCAGAGGCTGGAGAAGTCCTTCTCTCTTGCAATTGCCCTGTGGATCCCTTGGCAGAGATCCCAGCTGCTTGCATTCGCTACGGTCCAGTTCCAGACAACTGGCTCCCTTGTCCCAGCATGGGAGCAGCCAGGTTACCGCATTCTTGCCTTCCCGACAACCACCACGGTGTGCCCTGGGCAGTGGCTCTGAGCGAGGCTGAAGCCCATCTGCCCATGGCCAGGAGAGCCGCGGACAGGCCAGGCAAGTGGCGCCTGCGAGGATCTGCTCTCAGGGCGGACGGCTGGCAGCAGGGACTGGGACAACCCGTGCTTGCTCCCAAGGAGCTCTGTCCTGGGAGAGGTCGGCTCGGGGCCATGCTCCTGCTGCTGCCTTGCTGCCGGGGTGCAGGGGCCGAGGGCCCAACTCGTTGGCGTGTTCCTGGTCTGTGACGATCTTGGGGCCTGCAGGAGTGTGGGCCTGGCTCTGTGGGGCCAGGGAAGCTGAGAGCAGGGAGCGTTTTGAGGAGAGGCTGCCGTCTTGCTGGAACCCAGCTGGCCTGCAAGGCCGCCCTTCCCTGGCCGCAGAGCCGCAGGCAGTGCCAGCACCAGGGCTGGGGAGGGTTCAGGGGCCACGTCTCTCCCTGTCCCCACTTCCCAGGCCACATCTCTCTGGCTGGAGACCTTCTTCATCCTTCTCTCCTGGTTCCACAGCCGTGTCCCCCTTTCTTCCCCAGTTCCATGGGCACCGTATCCCTCCCCTCTTACCCACATCTCACAGCCGAATCCCTGTGTTGAACCATTTCCCACACCCGTATCCCTCCCTCTCCCCAGATTGCTAGCCATAGCCATCCCTCTCTCTCCCTCTCATTCCCAGGAGCCATTTCCCTCCCTCCCGCCAAGTCCACAGGCACTCGGCCGCCTCTCCCCCAGTTCACAGGGCCACATCCCTCCCTCTCCTCCAGTTCCAACATCCACATTCCTCCCTCTCTACCGGTTCTCGAGCCATAACCCACCCTCTCCGCCACTTCCCACAGCCGCATCTCTCCCACTGCCCAGTTCTGCAGCAATGAGCAGACAACACGGCAAAAAGCAGGCCCGGTCTCTCTCAGTGGCGCGGTGCTTTTATTCCAGAGGGGCCCCGGGAGGCCCGGCCGCCCCGCTCAGGCGCGGAGCCAGGGGAGACGCTGCGCATGGTCCCCTGAGCCCGGCTCGTCGTCCTGGACCCTGCGCAGCCACGACGCGTCGTCGTCACTCTCCGGCAGGTAGAGGAGCTGGCCGTGTCCATCTGGGTCCCTCTGCCCGGGTGGGCTCTGGGCACGCTGCCGGGGACCGGGGCGGCGGCGCTCTCCCCTCTCGGCAGAGCGTCCACGGCGCCTGGAACGGCTGCGGCTCCGCTGCTGCTGCTGCCGCCGCCGCCTCTGCCGCCACGGCCCCCGCCTTGCGTAGGGATGCGAGCGGCCACGGCCACGGTCATCCTCCAGCCGCAGGCGGCGGATGGCCACGATGGGGCCCCGGCAGAGCGGGCAAGTGGCATCCACGGTGCTGGCAGCCCAGCGCTGGATGCAGGCATGGCAGAAGGCATGCCAGCACGGGTCCACTCCAGCGGGGGCTTCCAGGGGAGCCAAGCAGATGGGGCACGTGTCCCCCCGCCGGCACCTCCTGGCAGCTGGTGGCACCGCTGGCTCGTCCCTGGACACCTCCATTGCTGCTGCTGGGACTTAGTGTCCTGTCGGTTGCTGGGACTTGCTTTCCTCTCGGCTTCTGGTGGGACTTGCTGTCCTCAGCTGCTGCTGGGACTCGATGTCCTCTTGGCCGCCGCTGGGACTTGATGTCCTCTTGGAGCTGGAGGCACTTGGTGTCTCTGCTGCTGGCAGGACTCGATGGCTGCTGCTGGCGCAACGCCAAGGCTCGGGTTCCGCTGGCGGGACTCGGTGGCCGCTCGGCCGCTGGCAGGTCACAACGTCTGGTTCCGCTGGCAGGACTCGATGGCTCGGGTGCTGCCCACAGGACTCGACGTCTCGTGTGCCGCTGGCAGCACGTGACGCTGGCTTTTATTGCTGCCCGCCGCTAGTGACGTCATGGGCTGACTGTGACTCTGGTGACATCACAGGGCTCTCAGGGGCACACCCAGGGACACACCCAGGAGCTGCCCAGCCTCACACATGCCCTGTGATGCAAAGCCCACCTGGCAGGGGGCTCCAGGGCTGGCCTCACCCGTGCTGGTCGTGCTTTAAGCTGAACTAGCAATAGAACCGGGATAGCCACTCACTCAGTCCCCCACCCACTCCCCAGACAGGGGAGAGAATTGAAAGGGAAAGGAGAAACTTGGAATGAGATCCACACAGTTCAATAAAATCACAAAATACTAGCGCGCTACTCGTTTATCTATATTTAAAATAGAAATGGAATATAAAAGAAAAGATACTCAATGCAATTCCTCGTCAACTCCATCTGCACTGAGCAGCAGTGCTTTTAGTAGGAGGTGGAGACACGGTTGCAACTTTGTTGATCGCATCCATTGGGATCTGACGACGTCCATCTTGCCATTTTATTAGTGAAAAGTAGTTCTCTCGTGCAGGTGCCTTGACCTGGCTTCGTTTTGATGACAAAACCGGCATTCCAAGGAATCTGAATTACTCTCGCACCTTTCTAGAAAACTTATTTTGCTGTTCCGTCCCATACAACGATGTCATCTAGATATTGCAAGTGTTCTGCAGCTTTTCTTCGTTCCAGTGTGGTTTGGATCAGTCCACGGCACATGGTAGGGCTGTGTTTCGAGCCCTGGGGCAAGCGATTCCACGTGTACTGGATGCCCCTCCAGGTGAATGCAAACTGCGGTCTGCACTCTGCTGCTAAAGGAAGAGAGAAAAACACTTTAGCAATGTGGGTTGTGGCTCACCGCTGAGCTGCCTTTGACTCCAGTTCAAGCTGCAGCTCTAGAGTGTCTGGCACAGCAGCACTCAAGGGTGCTGTAACTTAATTCAGGCCACGATAGTCTACTCTTAGTCTCCACTCTTCGCTAGTCTTACGCACTGGCCTAGTGGGGCTGTTAAAAGGTGAGCGAGTCTTGCTGATCACACCCTGACCCTCCAGTTGATGAATCAGCTTCTGGACAGGAATCAGAGAGTCTCGACCGGTGCGATATTGCCGGCGATGGACCATCGTGGTAGCAATTGGCACCTGCTAGTCGTCAACCCTCAGCAATCCTACAGCAGAAGGGTCCTCTGAGAGACCAGGCACAGTCGACAGTTGATGAATGCTCTCCGTGTCCACAGTCGCTCTGCCAAATGCCCAGCCACACCCTTTTGGGGCCTTAAAACACCCCCTCCTGGGGCAGTCTGTGCCGAGGATGCACGGAGCACGTGGAGCAGTCGCAGTGGGACGCTTTTGCGCGTCTTTCCCAGTTTGGCTCATTTGGGCCTCTACTGCAGCCAGCTTCTGGGATCCCGCAGTCGCTCCAGAGCTACTGATGGATTTTGTTCCATTGTGGTTTGATGGGATTACTGTGCACTGAGCACCAGCGTCTACCAAAGCTCTCTGCTCCTGGGGGTCTGTGGTACCAGGCCATCGGACCTGCACAGTCCGGCAACCTCTGTTGTCCCTTTCTGGCGGCGGGCTGGAGGCAGGGCCCCTCTGATCTGTGTTGTGCACATTCCGTGGATAGGAATCAGAGTTCCCTTCAAGAGGATCGGAATCTCTTCTAGCCCTTCTGGAAACTGGAGCACCCGTTTTCCTAGGAGGTTTTCCTTTAAATTCACGTACTCGTTGCTGAAGTGCTGAGGTGGCATTTCCGTCCCACCTCCTCAGGTCTTCTCCATGATCACCGAGGAGCAGCCACAGCGTGCTTCTCTTTGGGTACTGCTTCTGTCCTCTCTCCCGAGATCGGAAACGCCTTCGCCTAAGAGCGGAAATGTCGGTTGGTCAGGTGGGGAATGGAAGCTGTCCTCTCCGAGTGCTTTGGTTTCATGGAACAGCTTTTCGAACCGGTCGTCAGATTTTTCACGCAGTTTGTCCTCAGTTGACGCTCAGTTCACATCTGGAATGCTGTGTCCAGTTCTGGGCCCCTCAATTCAAGAAGGACAGGGAACTGCTGGAGAGAGTCCAGCGCAGGGCAACAAAGATGATCAAGGGACTGGAGCATCTCCCTTGTGAGGAAAGGCTGAGGGACCTGGGTCTCTTTAGTTTGGAGAAGAGGAGGCTGAGGGGTGACCTCGTTGATGTTTATAAATTCATAAAGGGTGAGTGTCACGAGGGTGGAGCCAGGGCTCTTCCCGGTGACAACCAACGGTAGGACAGCGGGTCATGGATTCAAACCGGAACACAAAAGGTTCCACTTACATCTGAGAAGAAACTTCTTCTCAGCAAGGGTAACAGAACACTGGAACAGGCCGCCCAGGGGGGTTGTAGAGTCTCCTACTCTGGAGGCATTCAAAACCCGCCTAGATGCCTTCCTGTGTAGCCTCATCGAGGCGTTCCTGCTCCAGCAGGGGGATTGGACTTTTTGAGGTCCGTTCCAATCCCTAACGTTCTGTGATTCTCTGATTCTGCCTGATGCACAAGCCCGCAGGGGGGTAGCGAGGCTGTCCTCATAGTCCCGAAGCTGGTTCATCACTTCTGTCACATTTTGTTGAATGCAGCTGCCCAGGACATCGATGGCCATGACCCAGCATATGCCGGTGGTGCCCGTTGTACAAACCTGCGTCCCACGGGTTGCGTGCAAAGGATTCTATCTGCATCTGTCTCTTCCGGACCGTTTGGCTCACAATAGATCATCTCCCGCACAGCTAATCCTCTCAGGATCTGGATACCTGTCTCCATAGTATTCCCTTCACCTGGATGATGCACAGCAGCTTCCTTGAAGGGAAACCTTGCCTTTTCTGGCGGTCAGGAGTCACCTGCAGAGGCTGGAGAAGTCCTTCTCTCTTGCAATTGCCCTGTGGATCCCTTGGCAGAGATCCCAGCTGCTTGCATTCGCTACGGTCCAGTTCCAGACAACTGGCTCCCTTGTCCCAGCATGGGAGCAGCCAGGTTACTGCATTCTTGCCTTCCCGACAACCACCACGGTGTGCCCTGGGCAGTGGCTCTGAGCGAGGCTGAAGCCCATCTGCCCATGGCCAGGAGAGCCGCGGACAGGCCAGGCAAGTGGCGCCTGCGAGGATCTGCTCTCAGGGCGGACGGCTGGCAGCAGGGACTGGGACAACCCGTGCTTGCTCCCAAGGAGCTCTGTCCTGGGAGAGGTCGGCTCGGGGCCATGCTCCTGCTGCTGCCTTGCTGCCGGGGTGCAGGGGCCGAGGGCCCAACTCGTTGGCGTGTTCCTGGTCTGTGACGATCTTGGGGCCTGCAGGAGTGTGGGCCTGGCTCTGTGGGGCCAGGGAAGCTGAGAGCAGGGAGCGTTTTGAGGAGAGGCTGCCGTCTTGCTGGAACCCAGCTGGCCTGCAAGGCCGCCCTTCCCTGGCCGCAGAGCCGCAGGCAGTGCCAGCACCAGGGCTGGGGTGGGTTCAGGGGCCACGTTTCTCCCTGTCCCCACTTCCCAGGCCACATCTCTCTGGCTGGAGACCTTCTTCATCCTTCTCTCCTGGTTCCACAGCCGTGTCCCCCTTTCTTCCCCAGTTCCATGGGCACCGTATCCCTCCCCTCTTACCCACATCTCACAGCCGAATCCCTGTGTTGAACCATTTCCCACACCCGTATCCCTCCCTCTCCCCAGATTGCTAGCCATAGCCATCCCTCTCTCTCCCTCTCATTCCCAGGAGCCATTTCCCTCCCTCCCGCCAAGTCCACAGGCACTCGGCCGCCTCTCCCCCAGTTCACAGGGCCACATCCCTCCCTCTCCTCCAGTTCCAACATCCACATTCCTCCCTCTCTACCGGTTCTCGAGCCATAACCCACCCTCTCCGCCACTTCCCACAGCCGCATCTCTCCCACTGCCCAGTTCTGCAGCAATGAGCAGACAACACGGCAGAAAGCAGGCCCGGTCTCTCTCAGTGGCGCGGTGCTTTTATTCCAGAGGGGCCCCGGGAGGCCCGGCCGCCCCGCTCAGGCGCGGAGCCAGGGGAGACGCTGCGCATGGTCCCCTGAGCCCGGCTCGTCGTCCTGGACCCTGCGCAGCCACGACGCGTCGTCGTCACTCTCCGGCAGGTAGAGGAGCTGGCCGTGTCCATCTGGGTCCCTCTGCCCGGGTGGGCTCTGGGCACGCTGCCGGGGACCGGGGCGGCGGCGCTCTCCCCTCTCGGCAGAGCGTCCACGGCGCCTGGAACGGCTGCGGCTCCGCTGCTGCTGCTGCCGCCGCCGCCTCTGCCGCCACGGCCCCCGCCTTGCGTAGGGATGCGAGCGGCCACGGCCACGGTCATCCTCCAGCCGCAGGCGGCGGATGGCCACGATGGGGCCCCGGCAGAGCGGGCAAGTGGCATCCACGGTGCTGGCAGCCCAGCGCTGGATGCAGGCATGGCAGAAGGCATGCCAGCACGGGTCCACTCCAGCGGGGGCTTCCAGGGGAGCCAAGCAGATGGGGCACGTGTCCCCCCGCCGGCACCTCCTGGCAGCTGGTGGCACCGCTGGCTCGTCCCTGGACACCTCCATTGCTGCTGCTGGGACTTAGTGTCCTGTCGGTTGCTGGGACTTGCTTTCCTCTCGGCTTCTGGTGGGACTTGCTGTCCTCAGCTGCTGCTGGGACTCGATGTCCTCTTGGCCGCCGCTGGGACTTGATGTCCTCTTGGAGCTGGAGGCACTTGGTGTCTCTGCTGCTGGCAGGACTCGATGGCTGCTGCTGGCGCAACGCCAAGGCTCGGGTTCCGCTGGCGGGACTCGGTGGCCGCTCGGCCGCTGGCAGGTCACAACGTCTGGTTCCGCTGGCAGGACTCGATGGCTCGGGTGCTGCCCACAGGACTCGACGTCTCGTGTGCCGCTGGCAGCACGTGACGCTGGCTTTTATTGCTGCCCGCCGCTTGTGACGTCACGGGCTGACTGTGACTCTGGTGACATCACAGGGCTCTCGGGGGCACACCCAGGGACACACCCAGGAGCTGCCCAGCCTCACACATGCCCTGTGATGCAAAGCCCACCTGGCAGGGGGCTCCAGGGCTGGCCTCACCCGTGCTGGTCGTGCTTTAAGCTGAACTAGCAATAGAACCGGGATAGCCACTCACTCAGTCCCCCACCCACTCCCCAGACAGGGGAGAGAATTGAAAGGGAAGGGAGAAACTTGGAATGAGATCCACACAGTTCAATAAAATCACAAAATACTAGCGCGCTACTCGTTTATCTATATTTAAAATAGAAATGGAATATAAAAGAAAAGATACTCAATGCAATTCCTCGTCAACTCCATCTGCACTGAGCAGCAGTGCTTTTAGTAGGAGGTGGAGACACGGTTGCAACTTTGTTGATCGCATCCATTGGGATCTGACGACGTCCATCTTGCCATTTTATTAGTGAAAAGTGGTTCTCTCGTGCAGGTGCCTTGACCTGGCTTCGTTTTGATGACAAAACCGGCATTCCAAGGAATCTGAATTACTCTCGCACCTTTCTAGAAAACTTATTTTGCTGTTCCGTCCCATACAACGATGTCATCTAGATATTGCAAGTGTTCTGGAGCTTTTCTTCGTTCCAGTGTGGTTTGGATCAGTCCACGGCACATGGTAGGGCTGTGTTTCGAGCCCTGGGGCAAGCGATTCCACGTGTACTGGATGCCCCTCCAGGTGAATGCAAACTGCGGTCTGCACTCTGCTGCTAAAGGAAGAGAGAAAAACACTTTAGCAATGTGGGTTGTGGCTCACCGCTGAGCTGCCTTTGACTCCAGTTCAAGCTGCAGCTCTAGAGTGTCTGGCACAGCAGCACTCAAGGGTGCTGTAACTTAATTCAGGCCACGATAGTCTACTCTTAGTCTCCACTCTTCGCTAGTCTTACGCACTGGCCTAGTGGGGCTGTTAAAAGGTGAGCGAGTCTTGCTGATCACACCCTGACCCTCCAGTTGATGAATCAGCTTCTGGACAGGAATCAGAGAGTCTCGACCGGTGCGATATTGCCGGCGATGGACCATCGTGATAGCAATTGGCACCTGCTAGTCGTCAACCCTCAGCAATCCTACAGCAGAAGGGTCCTCTGAGAGACCAGGCACAGTCGACAGTTGATGAATGCTCTCCGTGTCCACAGCCGCTCTGCCAAATGCCCAGCCACACCCTTTTGGGGCCTTAAAACACCCCCTCCTGGGGCAGTCTGTGCCGAGGATGCACGGAGCACGTGGAGCAGTCGCAGTGGGACGCTTTTGCGCGTCTTTCCCAGTTTGGCTCATTTGGGCCTCTACTGCAGCCAGCTTCTGGGATCCCGCAGTCGCTCCAGAGCTACTGATGGATTTTGTTCCATTGTGGTTTGATGGGATTACTGTGCACTGAGCACCAGCGTCTACCAAAGCTCTCTGCTCCTGGGGGTCTGTGGTACCAGGCCATCGGACCTGCACAGTCCGGCAACCTCTGTTGTCCCTTTCCGGCGGCGGGCTGGAGGCAGGGCCCCTCTGATCTGTGTTGTGCACATTCCGTGGATAGGAATCAGAGTTCCCTTCAAGAGGATCGGAATCTCTTCTAGCCCTTCTGGAAACTGGAGCACCCGTTTTCCTAGGAGGTTTTCCTTTAAATTCACGTACTCGTTGCTGAAGTGCTGAGGTGGCATTTCCGTCCCACCTCCTCAGGTCTTCTCCATGATCACCGAGGAGCAGCCACAGCGTGCTTCTCTTTGGGTACTGCTTCTGTCCTCTCTCCCGAGATCGGAAACGCCTTCGCCTGAGAGCGGAAATGTCGGTTGGTCAGGTGGGGAATGGAAGCTGTCCTCTCCGAGTGCTTTGGTTTCATGGAACAGCTTTTCGAACCGGTCGTCAGATTTTTCACTCAGTTTGTCCTCAGTTGACGCTCAGTTCACATCTGGAATGCTGTGTCCAGTTCTGGGCCCCTCAATTCAAGAAGGACAGGGAACTGCTGGAGAGAGTCCAGCGCAGGGCAACAAAGATGATCAAGGGACTGGAGCATCTCCCTTGTGAGGAAAGGCTGAGGGACCTGGGTCTCTTTAGTTTGGAGAAGAGGAGGCTGAGGGGTGACCTCGTTGATGTTTATAAATTCATAAAGGGTGAGTGTCACGAGGGTGGAGCCAGGGCTCTTCCCGGTGACAACCAACGGTAGGACAGCGGGTCATGGATTCAAACCGGAACACAAAAGGTTCCACTTACATCTGAGAAGAAACTTCTTCTCAGCAAGGGTAACAGAACACTGGAACAGGCCGCCCAGGGGGGTTGTAGAGTCTCCTACTCTGGAGGCATTCAAAACCCGCCTAGATGCCTTCCTGTGTAGCCTCATCGAGGCGTTCCTGCTCCGGCAGGGGGATTGGACTTTTTGAGGTCCGTTCCAATCCCTAACGTTCTGTGATTCTCTGATTCTGCGTGATGCACAAGCCCGCAGGGGGGTAGCGAGGCTGTCCTCATAGTCCCGAAGCTGGTTCATCACTTCTGTCACATTTTGTTGAATGCAGCTGCCCAGGACATCGATGGCCATGACCCAGCATATGCCGGTGGTGCCCGTTGTACAAACCTGCGTCCCACGGGTTGCGTGCAAAGGATTCTATCTGCATCTGTCTCTTCCGGACCGTTTGGCTCACAATAGATCATCTCCCGCACAGCTAATCATCTCAGGATCCGGATACCTGTCTCCATAGTATTCCCTTCACCTGGATGACGCACAGCAGCTTCCTTGAAGGGAAACCTTGCCTTTCCTGGCGGTCAGGAGTCACCTGCAGAGGCTGGAGAAGTCCTTCTCTCTTGCAATTGCCCTGTGGATCCCTTGGCAGAGATCCCAGCTGCTTGCATTCGCTACGGTCCAGTTCCAGACAACTGGCTCCCTTGTCCCAGCATGGGAGCAGCCAGGTTACCGCATTCTTGCCTTCCCGACAACCACCACGGTGTGCCCTGGGCAGTGGCTCTGAGCGAGGCTGAAGCCCATCTGCCCATGGCCAGGAGAGCCGCGGACAGGCCAGGCAAGTGGCGCCTGCGAGGATCTGCTCTCAGGGCGGACGGCTGGCAGCAGGGACTGGGACAACCCGTGCTTGCTCCCAAGGAGCTCTGTCCTGGGAGAGGTCGGCTCGGGGCCATGCTCCTGCTGCTGCCTTGCTGCCGGGGTGCAGGGGCCGAGGGCCCAACTCGTTGGCGTGTTCCTGGTCTGTGACGATCTTGGGGCCTGCAGGAGTGTGGGCCTGGCTCTGTGGGGCCAGGGAAGCTGAGAGCAGGGAGCGTTTTGAGGAGAGGCTGCCGTCTTGCTGGAACCCAGCTGGCCTGCAAGGCCGCCCTTCCCTGGCCGCAGAGCCGCAGGCAGTGCCAGCACCAGGGCTGGGGAGGGTTCAGGGGCCACGTCTCTCCCTGTCCCCACTTCCCAGGCCACATCTCTCTGGCTGGAGACCTTCTTCATCCTTCTCTCCTGGTTCCACAGCCGTGTCCCCCTTTCTTCCCCAGTTCCATGGGCACCGTATCCCTCCCCTCTTACCCACATCTCACAGCCGAATCCCTGTGTTGAACCATTTCCCACACCCGTATCCCTCCCTCTCCCCAGATTGCTAGCCATAGCCATCCCTCTCTCTCCCTCTCATTCCCAGGAGCCATTGCCCTCCCTCCCGCCAAGTCCACAGGCACTCGGCCGCCTCTCCCCCAGTTCACAGGGCCACATCCCTCCCTCTCCTCCAGTTCCAACATCCACATTCCTCCCTCTCTACCGGTTCTCGAGCCATTACCCACCCTCTCCGCCACTTCCCACAGCCGCATCTCTCCCACTGCCCAGTTCTGCAGCAATGAGCAGACAACACGGCAGAAAGCAGGCCCGGTCTCTCTCAGTGGCGCGGTGCTTTTATTCCAGAGGGGCCCCGGGAGGCCCGGCCGCCCCGCTCAGGCGCGGAGCCAGGGGAGACGCTGCGCATGGTCCCCTGAGCCCGGCTCGTCGTCCTGGACCCTGCGCAGCCACGACGCGTCGTCGTCACTCTCCGGCAGGTAGAGGAGCTGGCCGTGTCCATCTGGGTCCCTCTGCCCGGGTGGGCTCTGGGCACGCTGCCGGGGACCGGGGCGGCGGCGCTCTCCCCTCTCGGCAGAGCGTTCACGGCGCCTGGAACGGCTGCGGCTCCGCTGCTGCTGCCGCCGCCGCCTCTGCCGCCACGGCCCCCGCCTTGCGTAGGGATGCGAGCGGCCACGGCCACGGTCATCCTCCAGCCGCAGGCGGCGGATGGCCACGATGGGGCCCCGGCAGAGCGGGCAAGTGGCATCCACGGTGCTGGCAGCCCAGCGCTGGATGCAGGCATGGCAGAAGGCATGCCAGCACGGGTCCACTCCAGCGGGGGCTTCCAGGGGAGCCAAGCAGATGGGGCACGTGTCCCCCCGCCGGCACCTCCTGGCAGCTGGTGGCACCGCTGGCTCGTCCCTGGACACCTCCATTGCTGCTGCTGGGACTTAGTGTCCTGTCGGTTGCTGGGACTTGCTTTCCTCTCGGCTTCTGGTGGGACTTGCTGTCCTCAGCTGCTGCTGGGACTCGATGTCCTCTTGGCCGCCGCTGGGACTTGATGTCCTCTTGGAGCTGGAGGCACTTGGTGTCTCTGCTGCTGGCAGGACTCGATGGCTGCTGCTGGCGCAACGCCAAGGCTCGGGTTCCGCTGGCGGGACTCGGTGGCCGCTCGGCCGCTGGCAGGTCACAACGTCTGGTTCCGCTGGCAGGACTCGATGGCTCGGGTGCTGCCCACAGGACTCGACGTCTCGTGTGCCGCTGGCAGCACGTGACGCTGGCTTTTATTGCTGCCCGCCGCTTGTGACGTCACGGGCTGACTGTGACTCTGGTGACATCACAGGGCTCTCGGGGGCACACCCAGGGACACACCCAGGAGCTGCCCAGCCTCACACATGCCCTGTGATGCAAAGCCCACCTGGCAGGGGGCTCCAGGGCTGGCCTCACCCGTGCTGGTCGTGCTTTAAGCTGAACTAGCAATAGAACCGGGATAGCCACTCACTCAGTCCCCCACCCACTCCCCAGACAGGGGAGAGAATTGAAAGGGAAGGGAGAAACTTGGAATGAGATCCACACAGTTCAATAAAATCACAAAATACTAGCGCGCTACTCGTTTATCTATATTTAAAATAGAAATGGAATATAAAAGAAAAGATACTCAATGCAATTCCTCGTCAACTCCATCTGCACTGAGCAGCAGTGCTTTTAGTAGGAGGTGGAGACACGGTTGCAACTTTGTTGATCGCATCCATTGGGATCTGACGACGTCCATCTTGCCATTTTATTAGTGAAAAGTGGTTCTCTCGTGCAGGTGCCTTGACCTGGCTTCGTTTTGATGACAAAACCGGCATTCCAAGGAATCTGAATTACTCTCGCACCTTTCTAGAAAACTTATTTTGCTGTTCCGTCCCATACAACGATGTCATCTAGATATTGCAAGTGTTCTGGAGCTTTTCTTTGTTCCAGTGTGGTTTGGATCAGTCCACGGCACATGGTAGGGCTGTGTTTCGAGCCCTGGGGCAAGCGATTCCACGTGTACTGGATGCCCCTCCAGGTGAATGCAAACTGCGGTCTGCACTCTGCTGCTAAAGGAAGAGAGAAAAACACTTTAGCAATGTGGGTTGTGGCTCACCGCTGAGCTGCCTTTGACTCCAGTTCAAGCTGCAGCTCTAGAGTGTCTGGCACAGCAGCACTCAAGGGTGCTGTAACTTAATTCAGGCCACGATAGTCTACTCTTAGTCTCCACTCTTCGCTAGTCTTACGCACTGGCCTAGTGGGGCTGTTAAAAGGTGAGCGAGTCTTGCTGATCACACCCTGACCCTCCAGTTGATGAATCAGCTTCTGGACAGGAATCAGAGAGTCTCGACCGGTGCGATATTGCC
Organism: Patagioenas fasciata; assembly: GCF_037038585.1. Classification (NCBI taxonomy): domain Eukaryota; kingdom Metazoa; phylum Chordata; class Aves; order Columbiformes; family Columbidae; genus Patagioenas; species Patagioenas fasciata. The sequence goes on from NC_092523.1 coordinate 40,724,759, forward strand.
GGCGATGGACCATCGTGATAGCAATTGGCACCTGCTAGTCGTCAACCCTCAGCAATCCTACAGCAGAAGGGTCCTCTGAGAGACCAGGCACAGTCGACAGTTGATGAATGCTCTCCGTGTCCACAGCCGCTCTGCCAAATGCCCAGCCACACCCTTTTGGGGCCTTAAAACACCCCCTCCTGGGGCAGTCTGTGCCGAGGATGCACGGAGCACGTGGAGCAGTCGCAGTGGGACGCTTTTGCGCGTCTTTCCCAGTTTGGCTCATTTGGGCCTCTACTGCAGCCAGCTTCTGGGATCCCGCAGTCGCTCCAGAGCTACTGATGGATTTTGTTCCATTGTGGTTTGATGGGATTACTGTGCACTGAGCACCAGCGTCTACCAAAGCTCTCTGCTCCTGGGGGTCTGTGGTACCAGGCCATCGGACCTGCACAGTCCGGCAACCTCTGTTGTCCCTTTCCGGCGGCGGGCTGGAGGCAGGGCCCCTCTGATCTGTGTTGTGCACATTCCGTGGATAGGAATCAGAGTTCCCTTCAAGAGGATCGGAATCTCTTCTAGCCCTTCTGGAAACTGGAGCACCCGTTTTCCTAGGAGGTTTTCCTTTAAATTCACGTACTCGTTGCTGAAGTGCTGAGGTGGCATTTCCGTCCCACCTCCTCAGGTCTTCTCCATGATCACCGAGGAGCAGCCACAGCGTGCTTCTCTTTGGGTACTGCTTCTGTCCTCTCTCCCGAGATCGGAAACGCCTTCGCCTGAGAGCGGAAATGTCGGTTGGTCAGGTGGGGAATGGAAGCTGTCCTCTCCGAGTGCTTTGGTTTCATGGAACAGCTTTTCGAACCGGTCGTCAGATTTTTCACGCAGTTTGTCCTCAGTTGACGCTCAGTTCACATCTGGAATGCTGTGTCCAGTTCTGGGCCCCTCAATTCAAGAAGGACAGGGAACTGCTGGAGAGAGTCCAGCGCAGGGCAACAAAGATGATCAAGGGACTGGAGCATCTCCCTTGTGAGGAAAGGCTGAGGGACCTGGGTCTCTTTAGTTTGGAGAAGAGGAGGCTGAGGGGTGACCTCGTTGATGTTTATAAATTCATAAAGGGTGAGTGTCACGAGGGTGGAGCCAGGGCTCTTCCCGGTGACAACCAACGGTAGGACAGCGGGTCATGGATTCAAACCGGAACACAAAAGGTTCCACTTACATCTGAGAAGAAACTTCTTCTCAGCAAGGGTAACAGAACACTGGAACAGGCCGCCCAGGGGGGTTGTAGAGTCTCCTACTCTGGAGGCATTCAAAACCCGCCTAGATGCCTTCCTGTGTAGCCTCATCGAGGCGTTCCTGCTCCGGCAGGGGGATTGGACTTTTTGAGGTCCGTTCCAATCCCTAACGTTCTGTGATTCTCTGATTCTGCGTGATGCACAAGCCCGCAGGGGGGTAGCGAGGCTGTCCTCATAGTCCCGAAGCTGGTTCATCACTTCTGTCACATTTTGTTGAATGCAGCTGCCCAGGACATCGATGGCCATGACCCAGCATATGCCGGTGGTGCCCGTTGTACAAACCTGCGTCCCACGGGTTGCGTGCAAAGGATTCTATCTGCATCTGTCTCTTCCGGACCGTTTGGCTCACAATAGATCATCTCCCGCACAGCTAATCCTCTCAGGATCTGGATACCTGTCTCCATAGTATTCCCTTCACCTGGATGACGCACAGCAGCTTCCTTGAAGGGAAACCTTGCCTTTCCTGGCGGTCAGGAGTCACCTGCAGAGGCTGGAGAAGTCCTTCTCTCTTGCAATTGCCCTGTGGATCCCTTGGCAGAGATCCCAGCTGCTTGCATTCGCTACGGTCCAGTTCCAGACAACTGGCTCCCTTGTCCCAGCATGGGAGCAGCCAGGTTACCGCATTCTTGCCTTCCCGACAACCACCACGGTGTGCCCTGGGCAGTGGCTCTGAGCGAGGCTGAAGCCCATCTGCCCATGGCCAGGAGAGCCGCGGACAGGCCAGGCAAGTGGCGCCTGCGAGGATCTGCTCTCAGGGCGGACGGCTGGCAGCAGGGACTGGGACAACCCGTGCTTGCTCCCAAGGAGCTCTGTCCTGGGAGAGGTCGGCTCGGGGCCATGCTCCTGCTGCTGCCTTGCTGCCGGGGTGCAGGGGCCGAGGGCCCAACTCGTTGGCATGTTCCTGGTCTGTGACGATCTTGGGGCCTGCAGGAGTGTGGGCCTGGCTCTGTGGGGCCAGGGAAGCTGAGAGCAGGGAGCGTTTTGAGGAGAGGCTGCCGTCTTGCTGGAACCCAGCTGGCCTGCAAGGCCGCCCTTCCCTGGCCGCAGAGCCGCAGGCAGTGCCAGCACCAGGGCTGGGGAGGGTTCAGGGGCCACGTCTCTCCCTGTCCCCACTTCCCAGGCCACATCTCTCTGGCTGGAGACCTTCTTCATCCTTCTCTCCTGGTTCCACAGCCGTGTCCCCCTTTCTTCCCCAGTTCCATGGGCACCGTATCCCTCCCCTCTTACCCACATCTCACAGCCGAATCCCTGTGTTGAACCATTTCCCACACCCGTATCCCTCCCTCTCCCCAGATTGCTAGCCATAGCCATCCCTCTCTCTCCCTCTCATTCCCAGGAGCCATTTCCCTCCCTCCCGCCAAGTCCACAGGCACTCGGCCGCCTCTCCCCCAGTTCACAGGGCCACATCCCTCCCTCTCCTCCAGTTCCAACATCCACATTCCTCCCTCTCTACCGGTTCTCGAGCCATAACCCACCCTCTCCGCCACTTCCCACAGCCGCATCTCTCCCACTGCCCAGTTCTGCAGCAATGAGCAGACAACACGGCAGAAAGCAGGCCCGGTCTCTCTCAGTGGCGCGGTGCTTTTATTCCAGAGGGGCCCCGGGAGGCCCGGCCGCCCCGCTCAGGCGCGGAGCCAGGGGAGACGCTGCGCATGGTCCCCTGAGCCCGGCTCGTCGTCCTGGACCCTGCGCAGCCACGACGCGTCGTCGTCACTCTCCGGCAGGTAGAGGAGCTGGCCGTGTCCATCTGGGTCCCTCTGCCCGGGTGGGCTCTGGGCACGCTGCCGGGGACCAGGGCGGCGGCGCTCTCCCCTCTCGGCAGAGCGTCCACGGCGCCTGGAACGGCTGCGGCTCCGCTGCTGCTGCTGCCGCCGCCGCCTCTGCCGCCACGGCCCCCGCCTTGCGTAGGGATGCGAGCGCCCACGGCCACGGTCATCCTCCAGCCGCAGGCGGCGGATGGCCACGATGGGGCCCCGGCAGAGCGGGCAAGTGGCATCCACGGTGCTGGCAGCCCAGCGCTGGATGCAGGCATGGCAGAAGGCATGCCAGCACGGGTCCACTCCAGCGGGGGCTTCCAGGGGAGCCAAGCAGATGGGGCACGTGTCCCCCCGCCGGCACCTCCTGGCAGCTGGTGGCACCGCTGGCTCGTCCCTGGACACCTCCATTGCTGCTGCTGGGACTTAGTGTCCTGTCGGTTGCTGGGACTTGCTTTCCTCTCGGCTTCTGGTGGGACTTGCTGTCCTCAGCTGCTGCTGGGACTCGATGTCCTCTTGGCCGCCGCTGGGACTTGATGTCCTCTTGGAGCTGGAGGCACTTGGTGTCTCTGCTGCTGGCAGGACTCGATGGCTGCTGCTGGCGCAACGCCAAGGCTCGGGTTCCGCTGGCGGGACTCGGTGGCCGCTCGGCCGCTGGCAGGTCACAACGTCTGGTTCCGCTGGCAGGACTCGATGGCTCGGGTGCTGCCCACAGGACTCGACGTCTCGTGTGCCGCTGGCAGCACGTGACGCTGGCTTTTATTGCTGCCCGCCGCTTGTGACGTCACGGGCTGACTGTGACTCTGGTGACATCACAGGGCTCTCGGGGGCACACCCAGGGACACACCCAGGAGCTGCCCAGCCTCACACATGCCCTGTGATGCAAAGCCCACCTGGCAGGGGGCTCCAGGGCTGGCCTCACCCGTGCTGGTCGTGCTTTAAGCTGAACTAGCAATAGAACCGGGATAGCCACTCACTCAGTCCCCCACCCACTCCCCAGACAGGGGAGAGAATTGAAAGGGAAGGGAGAAACTTGGAATGAGATCCACACAGTTCAATAAAATCACAAAATACTAGCGCGCTACTCGTTTATCTATATTTAAAATAGAAATGGAATATAAAAGAAAAGATACTCAATGCAATTCCTCGTCAACTCCATCTGCACTGAGCAGCAGTGCTTTTAGTAGGAGGTGGAGACACGGTTGCAACTTTGTTGATCGCATCCATTGGGATCTGACGACGTCCATCTTGCCATTTTATTAGTGAAAAGTGGTTCTCTCGTGCAGGTGCCTTGACCTGGCTTCGTTTTGATGACAAAACCGGCATTCCAAGGAATCTGAATTACTCTCGCACCTTTCTAGAAAACTTATTTTGCTGTTCCGTCCCATACAACGATGTCATCTAGATATTGCAAGTGTTCTGGAGCTTTTCTTCGTTCCAGTGTGGTTTGGATCAGTCCACGGCACATGGTAGGGCTGTGTTTCGAGCCCTGGGGCAAGCGATTCCACGTGTACTGGATGCCCCTCCAGGTGAATGCAAACTGCGGTCTGCACTCTGCTGCTAAAGGAAGAGAGAAAAACACTTTAGCAATGTGGGTTGTGGCTCACCGCTGAGCTGCCTTTGACTCCAGTTCAAGCTGCAGCTCTAGAGTGTCTGGCACAGCAGCACTCAAGGGTGCTGTAACTTAATTCAGGCCACGATAGTCTACTCTTAGTCTCCACTCTTCGCTAGTCTTACGCACTGGCCTAGTGGGGCTGTTAAAAGGTGAGCGAGTCTTGCTGATCACACCCTGACCCTCCAGTTGATGAATCAGCTTCTGGACAGGAATCAGAGAGTCTCGACCGGTGCGATATTGCCGGCGATGGACCATCGTGATAGCAATTGGCACCTGCTAGTCATCAACCCTCAGCAATCCTACAGCAGAAGGGTCCTCTGAGAGACCAGGCACAGTCGACAGTTGATGAATGCTCTCCGTGTCCACAGCCGCTCTGCCAAATGCCCAGCCACACCCTTTTGGGGCCTTAAAACACCCCCTCCTGGGGCAGTCTGTGCCGAGGATGCATGGAGCACGTGGAGCAGTCGCAGTGGGACGCTTTTGCGCGTCTTTCCCAGTTTGGCTCATTTGGGCCTCTACTGCAGCCAGCTTCTGGGATCCCGCAGTCGCTCCAGAGCTACTGATGGATTTTGTTCCATTGTGGTTTGATGGGATTACTGTGCACTGAGCACCAGCGTCTACCAAAGCTCTCTGCTCCTGGGGGTCTGTGGTACCAGGCCATCGGACCTGCACAGTCCGGCAACCTCTGTTGTCCCTTTCCGGCGGCGGGCTGGAGGCAGGGCCCCTCTGATCTGTGTTGTGCACATTCCGTGGATAGGAATCAGAGTTCCCTTCAAGAGGATCGGAATCTCTTCTAGCCCTTCTGGAAACTGGAGCACCCGTTTTCCTAGGAGGTTTTCCTTTAAATTCACGTACTCGTTGCTGAAGTGCTGAGGTGGCATTTCCGTCCCACCTCCTCAGGTCTTCTCCATGATCACCGAGGAGCAGCCACAGCGTGCTTCTCTTTGGGTACTGCTTCTGTCCTCTCTCCCGAGATCGGAAACGCCTTCGCCTGAGAGCGGAAATGTCGGTTGGTCAGGTGGGGAATGGAAGCTGTCCTCTCCGAGTGCTTTGGTTTCATGGAACAGCTTTTCGAACCGGTCGTCAGATTTTTCACGCAGTTTGTCCTCAGTTGACGCTCAGTTCACATCTGGAATGCTGTGTCCAGTTCTGGGCCCCTCAATTCAAGAAGGACAGGGAACTGCTGGAGAGAGTCCAGCGCAGGGCAACAAAGATGATCAAGGGACTGGAGCATCTCCCTTGTGAGGAAAGGCTGAGGGACCTGGGTCTCTTTAGTTTGGAGAAGAGGAGGCTGAGGGGTGACCTCGTTGATGTTTATAAATTCATAAAGGGTGAGTGTCACGAGGGTGGAGCCAGGGCTCTTCCCGGTGACAACCAACGGTAGGACAGCGGGTCATGGATTCAAACCGGAACACAAAAGGTTCCACTTACATCTGAGAAGAAACTTCTTCTCAGCAAGGGTAACAGAACACTGGAACAGGCCGCCCAGGGGGGTTGTAGAGTCTCCTACTCTGGAGGCATTCAAAACCCGCCTAGATGCCTTCCTGTGTAGCCTCATCGAGGCGTTCCTGCTCCGGCAGGGGGATTGGACTTTTTGAGGTCCGTTCCAATCCCTAACGTTCTGTGATTCTCTGATTCTGCGTGATGCACAAGCCCGCAGGGGGGTAGCGAGGCTGTCCTCATAGTCCCGAAGCTGGTTCATCACTTCTGTCACATTTTGTTGAATGCAGCTGCCCAGGACATCGATGGCCATGACCCAGCATATGCCGGTGGTGCCCGTTGTACAAACCTGCGTCCCACGGGTTGCGTGCAAAGGATTCTATCTGCATCTGTCTCTTCCGGACCGTTTGGCTCACAATAGATCATCTCCCGCACAGCTAATCCTCTCAGGATCTGGATACCTGTCTCCATAGTATTCCCTTCACCTGGATGACGCACAGCAGCTTCCTTGAAGGGAAACCTTGCCTTTCCTGGCGGTCAGGAGTCACCTGCAGAGGCTGGAGAAGTCCTTCTCTCTTGCAATTGCCCTGTGGATCCCTTGGCAGAGATCCCAGCTGCTTGCATTCGCTACGGTCCAGTTCCAGACAACTGGCTCCCTTGTCCCAGCATGGGAGCAGCCAGGTTACCGCATTCTTGCCTTCCCGACAACCACCACGGTGTGCCCTGGGCAGTGGCTCTGAGCGAGGCTGAAGCCCATCTGCCCATGGCCAGGAGAGCCGCGGACAGGCCAGGCAAGTGGCGCCTGCGAGGATCTGCTCTCAGGGCGGACGGCTGGCAGCAGGGACTGGGACAACCCGTGCTTGCTCCCAAGGAGCTCTGTCCTGGGAGAGGTCGGCTCGGGGCCATGCTCCTGCTGCTGCCTTGCTGCCGGGGTGCAGGGGCCGAGGGCCCAACTCGTTGGCGTGTTCCTGGTCTGTGACGATCTTGGGGCCTGCAGGAGTGTGGGCCTGGCTCTGTGGGGCCAGGGAAGCTGAGAGCAGGGAGCGTTTTGAGGAGAGGCTGCCGTCTTGCTGGAACCCAGCTGGCCTGCAAGGCCGCCCTTCCCTGGCCGCAGAGCCGCAGGCAGTGCCAGCACCAGGGCTGGGGAGGGTTCAGGGGCCACGTCTCTCCCTGTCCCCACTTCCCAGGCCACATCTCTCTGGCTGGAGACCTTCTTCATCCTTCTCTCCTGGTTCCACAGCCGTGTCCCCCTTTCTTCCCCAGTTCCATGGGCACCGTATCCCTCCCCTCTTACCCACATCTCACAGCCGAATCCCTGTGTTGAACCATTTCCCACACCCGTATCCCTCCCTCTCCCCAGATTGCTAGCCATAGCCATCCCTCTCTCTCCCTCTCATTCCCAGGAGCCATTTCCCTCCCTCCCGCCAAGTCCACAGGCACTCGGCCGCCTCTCCCCCAGTTCACAGGGCCACATCCCTCCCTCTCCTCCAGTTCCAACATCCACATTCCTCCCTCTCTACCGGTTCTCGAGCCATAACCCACCCTCTCCGCCACTTCCCACAGCCGCATCTCTCCCACTGCCCAGTTCTGCAGCAATGAGCAGACAACACGGCAGAAAGCAGGCCCGGTCTCTCTCAGTGGCGCGGTGCTTTTATTCCAGAGGGGCCCCGGGAGGCCCGGCAGCCCCGCTCAGGCGCGGAGCCAGGGGAGACGCTGCGCATGGTCCCCTGAGCCCGGCTCGTCGTCCTGGACCCTGCGCAGCCACGACGCGTCGTCGTCACTCTCCGGCAGGTAGAGGAGCTGGCCGTGTCCATCTGGGTCCCTCTGCCCGGGTGGGCTCTGGGCACGCTGCCGGGGACCGGGGCGGCGGCGCTCTCCCCTCTCGGCAGAGCGTCCACGGCGCCTGGAACGGCTGCGGCTCCGCTGCTGCTGCTGCCGCCGCCGCCTCTGCCGCCACGGCCCCCGCCTTGCGTAGGGATGCGAGCGGCCACGGCCACGGTCATCCTCCAGCCGCAGGCGGCGGATGGCCACGATGGGGCCCCGGCAGAGCGGGCAAGTGGCATCCACGGTGCTGGCAGCCCAGCGCTGGATGCAGGCATGGCAGAAGGCATGCCAGCACGGGTCCACTCCAGCGGGGGCTTCCAGGGGAGCCAAGCAGATGGGGCACGTGTCCCCCCGCCGGCACCTCCTGGCAGCTGGTGGCACCGCTGGCTCGTCCCTGGACACCTCCATTGCTGCTGCTGGGATTTAGTGTCCTGTCGGTTGCTGGGACTTGCTTTCCTCTCGGCTTCTGGTGGGACTTGCTGTCCTCAGCTGCTGCTGGGACTCGATGTCCTCTTGGCCGCCGCTGGGACTTGATGTCCTCTTGGAGCTGGAGGCACTTGGTGTCTCTGCTGCTGGCAGGACTCGATGGCTGCTGCTGGCGCAACGCCAAGGCTCGGGTTCCGCTGGCGGGACTCGGTGGCCGCTCGGCCGCTGGCAGGTCACAACGTCTGGTTCCGCTGGCAGGACTCGATGGCTCGGGTGCTGCCCACAGGACTCGACGTCTCGTGTGCCGCTGGCAGCACGTGACGCTGGCTTTTATTGCTGCCCGCCGCTAGTGACGTCACGGGCTGACTGTGACTCTGGTGACATCACAGGACTCTCGGGGGCACACCCAGGGACACACCCAGGAGCTGCCCAGCCTCACACATGCCCTGTGATGCAAAGCCCACCTGGCAGGGGGCTCCAGGGCTGGCCTCACCCGTGCTGGTCGTGCTTTAAGCTGAACTAGCAATAGAACCGGGATAGCCACTCACTCAGTCCCCCACCCACTCCCCAGACAGGGGAGAGAATTGAAAGGGAAGGGAGAAACTTGGAATGAGATCCACACAGTTCAATAAAATCACAAAATACTAGCGCGCTACTCGTTTATCTGTATTTAAAATAGAAGTGGAATATAAAAGAAAAGATACTCAATGCAATTCCTCGTCAACTCCATCTGCACTGGGCAGCAGTGCTTTTAGTAGGAGGTGGAGACACGGTTGCAACTTTGTTGATCGCATCCATTGGGATCTGACGACGTCCATCTTGCCATTTTATTAGTGAAAAGTGGTTCTCTCGTGCAGGTGCCTTGACCTGGCTTCGTTTTGATGACAAAACCGGCATTCCAAGGAATCTGAATTACTCTCGCACCTTTCTAGAAAACTTATTTTGCTGTTCCGTCCCATACAACGATGTCATCTAGATATTGCAAGTGTTCTGGAGCTTTTCTTCGTTCCAGTGTGGTTTGGATCAGTCCACGGCACATGGTAGGGCTGTGTTTCGAGCCCTGGGGCAAGCGATTCCACGTGTACTGGATGCCCCTCCAGGTGAATGCAAACTGCGGTCTGCACTCTGCTGCTAAAGGAAGAGAGAAAAACACTTTAGCAATGTGGGTTGTGGCTCACCGCTGAGCTGCCTTTGACTCCAGTTCAAGCTGCAGCTCTAGAGTGTCTGGCACAGCAGCACTCAAGGGTGCTGTAACTTAATTCAGGCCACGATAGTCTACTCTTAGTCTCCACTCTTCGCTAGTCTTACGCACTGGCCTAGTGGGGCTGTTAAAAGGTGAGCGAGTCTTGCTGATCACACCCTGACCCTCCAGTTGATGAATCAGCTTCTGGACAGGAATCAGAGAGTCTCGACCGGTGCGATATTGCCGGCGATGGACCATCGTGATAGCAATTGGCACCTGCTAGTCGTCAACCCTCAGCAATCCTACAGCAGAAGGGTCCTCTGAGAGACCAGGCACAGTCGACAGTTGATGAATGCTCTCCGTGTCCACAGCCGCTCTGCCAAATGCCCAGCCACACCCTTTTGGGGCCTTAAAACACCCCCTCCTGGGGCAGTCTGTGCCGAGGATGCACGGAGCACGTGGAGCAGTCGCAGTGGGACGCTTTTGCGCGTCTTTCCCAGTTTGGCTCATTTGGGCCTCTACTGCAGCCAGCTTCTGGGATCCCGCAGTCGCTCCAGAGCTACTGATGGATTTTGTTCCATTGTGGTTTGATGGGATTACTGTGCACTGAGCACCAGCGTCTACCAAAGCTCTCTGCTCCTGGGGGTCTGTGGTACCAGGCCATCGGACCTGCACAGTCCGGCAACCTCTGTTGTCCCTTTCCGGCGGCGGGCTGGAGGCAGGGCCCCTCTGATCTGTGTTGTGCACATTCCGTGGATAGGAATCAGAGTTCCCTTCAAGAGGATCGGAATCTCTTCTAGCCCTTCTGGAAACTGGAGCACCCGTTTTCCTAGGAGGTTTTCCTTTAAATTCACGTACTCGTTGCTGAAGTGCTGAGGTGGCATTTCCGTCCCACCTCCTCAGGTCTTCTCCATGATCACCGAGGAGCAGCCACAGCGTGCTTCTCTTTGGGTACTGCTTCTGTCCTCTCTCCCGAGATCAGAAACGCCTTCGCCTGAGAGCGGAAATGTCGGTTGGTCAGGTGGGGAATGGAAGCTGTCCTCTCCGAGTGCTTTGGTTTCATGGAACAGCTTTTCGAACCGGTCGTCAGATTTTTCACGCAGTTTGTCCTCAGTTGACGCTCAGTTCACATCTGGAATGCTGTGTCCAGTTCTGGGCCCCTCAATTCAAGAAGGACAGGGAACTGCTGGAGAGAGTCCAGCGCAGGGCAACAAAGATGATCAAGGGACTGGAGCATCTCCCTTGTGAGGAAAGGCTGAGGGACCTGGGTCTCTTTAGTTTGGAGAAGAGGAGGCTGAGGGGTGACCTCGTTGATGTTTATAAATTCATAAAGGGTGAGTGTCACGAGGGTGGAGCCAGGGCTCTTCCCGGTGACAACCAACGGTAGGACAGCGGGTCATGGATTCAAACCGGAACACAAAAGGTTCCACTTACATCTGAGAAGAAACTTCTTCTCAGCAAGGGTAACAGAACACTGGAACAGGCCGCCCAGGGGGGTTGTAGAGTCTCCTACTCTGGAGGCATTCAAAACCCGCCTAGATGCCTTCCTGTGTAGCCTCATCGAGGCGTTCCTGCTCCGGCAGGGGGATTGGACTTTTTGAGGTCCGTTCCAATCCCTAACGTTCTGTGATTCTCTGATTCTGCGTGATGCACAAGCCCGCAGGGGGGTAGCAAGGCTGTCCTCATAGTCCCGAAGCTGGTTCATCACTTCTGTCACATTTTGTTGAATGCAGCTGCCCAGGACATCGATGGCCATGACCCAGCATATGCCGGTGGTGCCCGTTGTACAAACCTGCGTCCCACGGGTTGCGTGCAAAGGATTCTATCTGCATCTGTCTCTTCCGGACCGTTTGGCTCACAATAGATCATCTCCCGCACAGCTAATCATCTCAGGATCCGGATACCTGTCTCCATAGTATTCCCTTCACCTGGATGACGCACAGCAGCTTCCTTGAAGGGAAACCTTGCCTTTCCTGGCGGTCAGGAGTCACCTGCAGAGGCTGGAGAAGTCCTTCTCTCTTGCAATTGCCCTGTGGATCCCTTGGCAGAGATCCCAGCTGCTTGCATTCGCTACGGTCCAGTTCCAGACAACTGGCTCCCTTGTCCCAGCATGGGAGCAGCCAGGTTACCGCATTCTTGCCTTCCCGACAACCACCACGGTGTGCCCTGGGCAGTGGCTCTGAGCGAGGCTGAAGCCCATCTGCCCATGGCCAGGAGAGCCGCGGACAGGCCAGGCAAGTGGCGCCTGCGAGGATCTGCTCTCAGGGCGGACGGCTGGCAGCAGTGACTGGGACAACCCGTGCTTGCTCCCAAGGAGCTCTGTCCTGGGAGAGGTCGGCTCGGGGCCATGCTCCTGCTGCTGCCTTGCTGCCGGGGTGCAGGGGCCGAGGGCCCAACTCGTTGGTGTGTTCCTGGTCTGTGACGATCTTGGGGCCTGCAGGAGTGTGGGCCTGGCTCTGTGGGGCCAGGGAAGCTGAGAGCAGGGAGCGTTTTGAGGAGAGGCTGCCGTCTTGCTGGAACCCAGCTGGCCTGCAAGGCCGCCCTTCCCTGGCCGCAGAGCCGCAGGCAGAGCCAGCACCAGGGCTGCTGAGGGTTCAGGAACCACGTCTCTCCCTGCCCCCACTTCCCAGGCCACATCTCTCTGGCTGGAGACCTTCTTCATCCTTCTCTCCTGGTTCCACAGCCGTGTCCCCCTTTCTTCCCCAGTTCCATGGGCACCGTATCCCTCCCCTCTTACCCACATCTCACAGCCGAATCCCTGTGTTGAACCATTTCCCACACCCGTATCCCTCCCTCTCCCCAGATTGCTAGCCATAGCCATCCCTCTCTCTCCCTCTCATTCCCAGGAGCCATTTCCCTCCCTCCCGCCAAGTCCACAGGCACTCGGCCGCCTCTCCCCCAGTTCACAGGGCCACATCCCTCCCTCTCCTCCAGTTCCAACATCCACATTCCTCCCTCTCTACCGGTTCTCGAGCCATAACCCACCCTCTCCGCCACTTCCCACAGCCGCATCTCTCCCACTGCCCAGTTCTGCAGCAATGAGCAGACAACACGGCAGAAAGCAGGCCCGGTCTCTCTCAGTGGCGCGGTGCTTTTATTCCAGAGGGGCCCCGGGAGGCCCGGCAGCCCCGCTCAGGCGCGGAGCCAGGGGAGACGCTGCGCATGGTCCCCTGAGCCCGGCTCGTCGTCCTGGACCCTGCGCAGCCACGACGCGTCGTCGTCACTCTCCGGCAGGTAGAGGAGCTGGCCGTGTCCATCTGGGTCCCTCTGCCCGGGTGGGCTCTGGGCACGCTGCCGGGGACCGGGGCGGCGGCGCTCTCCCCTCTCGGCAGAGCGTCCACGGCGCCTGGAACGGCTGCGGCTCCGCTGCTGCTGCTGCCGCCGCCGCCTCTGCCGCCACGGCCCCCGCCTTGCGTAGGGATGCGAGCGGCCACGGCCACGGTCATCCTCCAGCCGCAGGCGGCGGATGGCCACGATGGGGCCCCGGCAGAGCGGGCAAGTGGCATCCACGGTGCTGGCAGCCCAGCGCTGGATGCAGGCATGGCAGAAGGCATGCCAGCACGGGTCCACTCCAGCGGGGGCTTCCAGGGGAGCCAAGCAGATGGGGCACGTGTCCCCCCGCCGGCACCTCCTGGCAGCTGGTGGCACCGCTGGCTCGTCCCTGGACACCTCCATTGCTGCTGCTGGGACTTAGTGTCCTGTCGGTTGCTGGGACTTGCTTTCCTCTCGGCTTCTGGTGGGACTTGCTGTCCTCAGCTGCTGCTGGGACTCGATGTCCTCTTGGCCGCCGCTGGGACTTGATGTCCTCTTGGAGCTGGAGGCACTTGGTGTCTCTGCTGCTGGCAGGACTCGATGGCTGCTGCTGGCGCAACGCCAAGGCTCGGGTTCCGCTGGCGGGACTCGGTGGCCGCTCGGCCGCTGGCAGGTCACAACGTCTGGTTCCGCTGGCAGGACTCGATGGCTCGGGTGCTGCCCACAGGACTCGACGTCTCGTGTGCCGCTGGCAGCACGTGACGCTGGCTTTTATTGCTGCCCGCCGCTTGTGACGTCACGGGCTGACTGTGACTCTGGTGACATCACAGGGCTCTCGGGGGCACACCCAGGGACACACCCAGGAGCTGCCCAGCCTCACACATGCCCTGTGATGCAAAGCCCACCTGGCAGGGGGCTCCAGGGCTGGCCTCACCCGTGCTGGTCGTGCTTTAAGCTGAACTAGCAATAGAACCGGGATAGCCACTCACTCAGTCCCCCACCCACTCCCCAGACAGGGGAGAGAATTGAAAGGGAAGGGAGAAACTTGGAATGAGATCCACACAGTTCAATAAAATCACAAAATACTAGCGCGCTACTCGTTTATCTATATTTAAAATAGAAATGGAATATAAAAGAAAAGATACTCAATGCAATTCCTCGTCAACTCCATCTGCACTGAGCAGCAGTGCTTTTAGTAGGAGGTGGAGACACGGTTGCAACTTTGTTGATCGCATCCATTGGGATCTGACGACGTCCATCTTGCCATTTTATTAGTGAAAAGTGGTTCTCTCGTGCAGGTGCCTTGACCTGGCTTCGTTTTGATGACAAAACCGGCATTCCAAGGAATCTGAATTACTCTCGCACCTTTCTAGAAAACTTATTTTGCTGTTCCGTCCCATACAACGATGTCATCTAGATATTGCAAGTGTTCTGGAGCTTTTCTTCGTTCCAGTGTGGTTTGGATCAGTCCACGGCACATGGTAGGGCTGTGTTTCGAGCCCTGGGGCAAGCGATTCCACGTGTACTGGATGCCCCTCCAGGTGAATGCAAACTGCGGTCTGCACTCTGCTGCTAAAGGAAGAGAGAAAAACACTTTAGCAATGTGGGTTGTGGCTCACCGCTGAGCTGCCTTTGACTCCAGTTCAAGCTGCAGCTCTAGAGTGTCTGGCACAGCAGCACTCAAGGGTGCTGTAACTTAATTCAGGCCACGATAGTCTACTCTTAGTCTCCACTCTTCGCTAGTCTTACGCACTGGCCTAGTGGGGCTGTTAAAAGGTGAGCGAGTCTTGCTGATCACACCCTGACCCTCCAGTTGATGAATCAGCTTCTGGACAGGAATCAGAGAGTCTCGACCGGTGCGATATTGCCGGCGATGGACCATCGTGATAGCAATTGGCACCTGCTAGTCGTCAACCCTCAGCAATCCTACAGCAGAAGGGTCCTCTGAGAGACCAGGCACAGTCGACAGTTGATGAATGCTCTCCGTGTCCACAGCCGCTCTGCCAAATGCCCAGCCACACCCTTTTGGGGCCTTAAAACACCCCCTCCTGGGGCAGTCTGTGCCGAGGATGCACGGAGCACGTGGAGCAGTCGCAGTGGGACGCTTTTGCGCGTCTTTCCCAGTTTGGCTCATTTGGGCCTCTACTGCAGCCAGCTTCTGGGATCCCGCAGTCGCTCCAGAGCTACTGATGGATTTTGTTCCATTGTGGTTTGATGGGATTACTGTGCACTGAGCACCAGCGTCTACCAAAGCTCTCTGCTCCTGGGGGTCTGTGGTACCAGGCCATCGGACCTGCACAGTCCGGCAACCTCTGTTGTCCCTTTCCGGCGGCGGGCTGGAGGCAGGGCCCCTCTGATCTGTGTTGTGCACATTCCGTGGATAGGAATCAGAGTTCCCTTCAAGAGGATCGGAATCTCTTCTAGCCCTTCTGGAAACTGGAGCACCCGTTTTCCTAGGAGGTTTTCCTTTAAATTCACGTACTCGTTGCTGAAGTGCTGAGGTGGCATTTCCGTCCCACCTCCTCAGGTCTTCTCCATGATCACCGAGGAGCAGCCACAGCGTGCTTCTCTTTGGGTACTGCTTCTGTCCTCTCTCCCGAGATCGGAAACGCCTTCGCCTGAGAGCGGAAATGTCGGTTGGTCAGGTGGGGAATGGAAGCTGTCCTCTCCGAGTGCTTTGGTTTCATGGAACAGCTTTTCGAACCGGTCGTCAGATTTTTCACGCAGTTTGTCCTCAGTTGACGCTCAGTTCACATCTGGAATGCTGTGTCCAGTTCTGGGCCCCTCAATTCAAGAAGGACAGGGAACTGCTGGAGAGAGTCCAGCGCAGGGCAACAAAGATGATCAAGGGACTGGAGCATCTCCCTTGTGAGGAAAGGCTGAGGGACCTGGGTCTCTTTAGTTTGGAGAAGAGGAGGCTGAGGGGTGACCTCGTTGATGTTTATAAATTCATAAAGGGTGAGTGTCACGAGGGTGGAGCCAGGGCTCTTCCCGGTGACAACCAACGGTAGGACAGCGGGTCATGGATTCAAACCGGAACACAAAAGGTTCCACTTACATCTGAGAAGAAACTTCTTCTCAGCAAGGGTAACAGAACACTGGAACAGGCCGCCCAGGGGGGTTGTAGAGTCTCCTACTCTGGAGGCATTCAAAACCCGCCTAGATGCCTTCCTGTGTAGCCTCATCGAGGCGTTCCTGCTCCGGCAGGGGGATTGGACTTTTTGAGGTCCGTTCCAATCCCTAACGTTCTGTGATTCTCTGATTCTGCGTGATGCACAAGCCCGCAGGGGGGTAGCGAGGCTGTCCTCATAGTCCCGAAGCTGGTTCATCACTTCTGTCACATTTTGTTGAATGCAGCTGCCCAGGACATTGATGGCCATGACCCAGCATATGCCGGTGGTGCCCGTTGTACAAACCTGCGTCCCACGGGTTGCGTGCAAAGGATTCTATCTGCATCTGTCTCTTCCGGACCGTTTGGCTCACAATAGATCATCTCCCGCACAGCTAATCCTCTCAGGATCTGGATACCTGTCTCCATAGTATTCCCTTCACCTGGATGACGCACAGCAGCTTCCTTGAAGGGAAACCTTGCCTTTCCTGGCGGTCAGGAGTCACCTGCAGAGGCTGGAGAAGTCCTTCTCTCTTGCAATTGCCCTGTGGATCCCTTGGCAGAGATCCCAGCTGCTTGCATTCGCTACGGTCCAGTTCCAGACAACTGGCTCCCTTGTCCCAGCATGGGAGCAGCCAGGTTACCGCATTCTTGCCTTCCCGACAACCACCACGGTGTGCCCTGGGCAGTGGCTCTGAGCGAGGCTGAAGCCCATCTGCCCATGGCCAGGAGAGCCACGGACAGGCCAGGCAAGTGGCGCCTGCGAGGATCTGCTCTCAGGGCGGACGGCTGGCAGCAGTGACTGGGACAACCCGTGCTTGCTCCCAAGGAGCTCTGTCCTGGGAGAGGTCGGCTCGGGGCCATGCTCCTGCTGCTGCCTTGCTGCCGGGGTGCAGGGGCCGAGGGCCCAACTCGTTGGCGTGTTCCTGGTCTGTGACGATCTTGGGGCCTGCAGGAGTGTGGGCCTGGCTCTGTGGGGCCAGGGAAGCTGAGAGCAGGGAGCGTTTTGAGGAGAGGCTGCCGTCTTGCTGGAACCCAGCTGGCCTGCAAGGCCGCCCTTCCCTGGCCGCAGAGCCGCAGGCAGTGCCAGCACCAGGGCTGGGGAGGGTTCAGGGGCCACGTCTCTCCCTGTCCCCACTTCCCAGGCCACATCTCTCTGGCTGGAGACCTTCTTCATCCTTCTCTCCTGGTTCCACAGCCGTGTCCCCCTTTCTTCCCCAGTTCCATGGGCACCGTATCCCTCCCCTCTTACCCACATCTCACAGCCGAATCCCTGTGTTGAACCATTTCCCACACCCGTATCCCTCCCTCTCCCCAGATTGCTAGCCATAGCCATCCCTCTCTCTCCCTCTCATTCCCAGGAGCCATTTCCCTCCCTCCCGCCAAGTCCACAGGCACTCGGCCGCCTCTCCCCCAGTTCACAGGGCCACATCCCTCCCTCTCCTCCAGTTCCAACATCCACATTCCTCCCTCTCTACCGGTTCTCGAGCCATAACCCACCCTCTCCGCCACTTCCCACAGCCGCATCTCTCCCACTGCCCAGTTCTGCAGCAATGAGCAGACAACACGGCAGAAAGCAGGCCCGGTCTCTCTCAGTGGCGCGGTGCTTTTATTCCAGAGGGGCCCCGGGAGGCCCGGCCGCCCCGCTCAGGCGCGGAGCCAGGGGAGACGCTGCGCATGGTCCCCTGAGCCCGGCTCGTCGTCCTGGACCCTGCGCAGCCACGACGCGTCGTCGTCACTCTCCGGCAGGTAGAGGAGCTGGCCGTGTCCATCTGGGTCCCTCTGCCCGGGTGGGCTCTGGGCACGCTGCCGGGGACCGGGGCGGCGGCGCTCTCCCCTCTCGGCAGAGCGTCCACGGCGCCTGGAACGGCTGCGGCTCCGCTGCTGCTGCTGCCGCCGCCGCCTCTGCCGCCACGGCCCCCGCCTTGCGTAGGGATGCGAGCGGCCACGGCCACGGTCATCCTCCAGCCGCAGGCGGCGGATGGCCACGATGGGGCCCCGGCAGAGCGGGCAAGTGGCATCCACGGTGCTGGCAGCCCAGCGCTGGATGCAGGCATGGCAGAAGGCATGCCAGCACGGGTCCACTCCAGCGGGGGCTTCCAGGGGAGCCAAGCAGATGGGGCACGTGTCCCCCCGCCGGCACCTCCTGGCAGCTGGTGGCACCGCTGGCTCGTCCCTGGACACCTCCATTGCTGCTGCTGGGACTTAGTGTCCTGTCGGTTGCTGGGACTTGCTTTCCTCTCGGCTTCTGGTGGGACTTGCTGTCCTCAGCTGCTGCTGGGACTCGATGTCCTCTTGGCCGCCGCTGGGACTTGATGTCCTCTTGGAGCTGGAGGCACTTGGTGTCTCTGCTGCTGGCAGGACTCGATGGCTGCTGCTGGCGCAACGCCAAGGCTCGGGTTCCGCTGGCGGGACTCGGTGGCCGCTCGGCCGCTGGCAGGTCACAACGTCTGGTTCCGCTGGCAGGACTCGATGGCTCGGGTGCTGCCCACAGGACTCGACGTCTCGTGTGCCGCTGGCAGCACGTGACGCTGGCTTTTATTGCTGCCCGCCGCTTGTGACGTCACGGGCTGACTGTGACTCTGGTGACATCACAGGGCTCTCGGGGGCACACCCAGGGACACACCCAGGAGCTGCCCAGCCTCACACATGCCCTGTGATGCAAAGCCCACCTGGCAGGGGGCTCCAGGGCTGGCCTCACCCGTGCTGGTCGTGCTTTAAGCTGAACTAGCAATAGAACCGGGATAGCCACTCACTCAGTCCCCCACCCACTCCCCAGACAGGGGAGAGAATTGAAAGGGAAGGGAGAAACTTGGAATGAGATCCACACAGTTCAATAAAATCACAAAATACTAGCGCGCTACTCGTTTATCTATATTTAAAATAGAAATGGAATATAAAAGAAAAGATACTCAATGCAATTCCTCGTCAACTCCATCTGCACTGAGCAGCAGTGCTTTTAGTAGGAGGTGGAGACACGGTTGCAACTTTGTTGATCGCATCCATTGGGATCTGACGACGTCCATCTTGCCATTTTATTAGTGAAAAGTGGTTCTCTCGTGCAGGTGCCTTGACCTGGCTTCGTTTTGATGACAAAACCGGCATTCCAAGGAATCTGAATTACTCTCGCACCTTTCTAGAAAACTTATTTTGCTGTTCCGTCCCATACAACGATGTCATCTAGATATTGCAAGTGTTCTGGAGCTTTTCTTCGTTCCAGTGTGGTTTGGATCAGTCCACGGCACATGGTAGGGCTGTGTTTCGAGCCCTGGGGCAAGCGATTCCACGTGTACTGGATGCCCCTCCAGGTGAATGCAAACTGCGGTCTGCACTCTGCTGCTAAAGGAAGAGAGAAAAACACTTTAGCAATGTGGGTTGTGGCTCACCGCTGAGCTGCCTTTGACTCCAGTTCAAGCTGCAGCTCTAGAGTGTCTGGCACAGCAGCACTCAAGGGTGCTGTAACTTAATTCAGGCCACGATAGTCTACTCTTAGTCTCCACTCTTCGCTAGTCTTACGCACTGGCCTAGTGGGGCTGTTAAAAGGTGAGCGAGTCTTGCTGATCACACCCTGACCCTCCAGTTGATGAATCAGCTTCTGGACAGGAATCAGAGAGTCTCGACCGGTGCGATATTGCCGGCGATGGACCATCGTGATAGCAATTGGCACCTGCTAGTCGTCAACCCTCAGCAATCCTACAGCAGAAGGGTCCTCTGAGAGACCAGGCACAGTCGACAGTTGATGAATGCTCTCCGTGTCCACAGCCGCTCTGCCAAATGCCCAGCCACACCCTTTTGGGGCCTTAAAACACCCCCTCCTGGGGCAGTCTGTGCCGAGGATGCACGGAGCACGTGGAGCAGTCGCAGTGGGACGCTTTTGCGCGTCTTTCCCAGTTTGGCTCATTTGGGCCTCTACTGCAGCCAGCTTCTGGGATCCCGCAGTCGCTCCAGAGCTACTGATGGATTTTGTTCCATTGTGGTTTGATGGGATTACTGTGCACTGAGCACCAGCGTCTACCAAAGCTCTCTGCTCCTGGGGGTCTGTGGTACCAGGCCATCGGACCTGCACAGTCCGGCAACCTCTGTTGTCCCTTTCCGGCGGCGGGCTGGAGGCAGGGCCCCTCTGATCTGTGTTGTGCACATTCCGTGGATAGGAATCAGAGTTCCCTTCAAGAGGATCGGAATCTCTTCTAGCCCTTCTGGAAACTGGAGCACCCGTTTTCCTAGGAGGTTTTCCTTTAAATTCACGTACTCGTTGCTGAAGTGCTGAGGTGGCATTTCCGTCCCACCTCCTCAGGTCTTCTCCATGATCACCGAGGAGCAGCCACAGCGTGCTTCTCTTTGGGTACTGCTTCTGTCCTCTCTCCCGAGATCGGAAACGCCTTCGCCTGAGAGCGGAAATGTCGGTTGGTCAGGTGGGGAATGGAAGCTGTCCTCTCCGAGTGCTTTGGTTTCATGGAACAGCTTTTCGAACCGGTCGTCAGATTTTTCACGCAGTTTGTCCTCAGTTGACGCTCAGTTCACATCTGGAATGCTGTGTCCAGTTCTGGGCCCCTCAATTCAAGAAGGACAGGGAACTGCTGGAGAGAGTCCAGCGCAGGGCAACAAAGATGATCAAGGGACTGGAGCATCTCCCTTGTGAGGAAAGGCTGAGGGACCTGGGTCTCTTTAGTTTGGAGAAGAGGAGGCTGAGGGGTGACCTCGTTGATGTTTATAAATTCATAAAGGGTGAGTGTCACGAGGGTGGAGCCAGGGCTCTTCCCGGTGACAACCAACGGTAGGACAGCGGGTCATGGATTCAAACCGGAACACAAAAGGTTCCACTTACATCTGAGAAGAAACTTCTTCTCAGCAAGGGTAACAGAACACTGGAACAGGCCGCCCAGGGGGGTTGTAGAGTCTCCTACTCTGGAGGCATTCAAAACCCGCCTAGATGCCTTCCTGTGTAGCCTCATCGAGGCGTTCCTGCTCCGGCAGGGGGATTGGACTTTTTGAGGTCCGTTCCAATCCCTAACGTTCTGTGATTCTCTGATTCTGCGTGATGCACAAGCCCGCAGGGGGGTAGCGAGGCTGTCCTCATAGTCCCGAAGCTGGTTCATCACTTCTGTCACATTTTGTTGAATGCAGCTGCCCAGGACATCGATGGCCATGACCCAGCATATGCCGGTGGTGCCCGTTGTACAAACCTGCGTCCCACGGGTTGCGTGCAAAGGATTCTATCTGCATCTGTCTCTTCCGGACCGTTTGGCTCACAATAGATCATCTCCCGCACAGCTAATCCTCTCAGGATCTGGATACCTGTCTCCATAGTATTCCCTTCACCTGGATGACGCACAGCAGCTTCCTTGAAGGGAAACCTTGCCTTTCCTGGCGGTCAGGAGTCACCTGCAGAGGCTGGAGAAGTCCTTCTCTCTTGCAATTGCCCTGTGGATCCCTTGGCAGAGATCCCAGCTGCTTGCATTCGCTACGGTCCAGTTCCAGACAACTGGCTCCCTTGTCCCAGCATGGGAGCAGCCAGGTTACCGCATTCTTGCCTTCCCGACAACCACCACGGTGTGCCCTGGGCAGTGGCTCTGAGCGAGGCTGAAGCCCATCTGCCCATGGCCAGGAGAGCCACGGACAGGCCAGGCAAGTGGCGCCTGCGAGGATCTGCTCTCAGGGCGGACGGCTGGCAGCAGGGACTGGGACAACCCGTGCTTGCTCCCAAGGAGCTCTGTCCTGGGAGAGGTCGGCTCGGGGCCATGCTCCTGCTGCTGCCTTGCTGCCGGGGTGCAGGGGCCGAGGGCCCAACTCGTTGGCGTGTTCCTGGTCTGTGACGATCTTGGGGCCTGCAGGAGTGTGGGCCTGGCTCTGTGGGGCCAGGGAAGCTGAGAGCAGGGAGCGTTTTGAGGAGAGGCTGCCGTCTTGCTGGAACCCAGCTGGCCTGCAAGGCCGCCCTTCCCTGGCCGCAGAGCCGCAGGCAGTGCCAGCACCAGGGCTGGGGAGGGTTCAGGGGCCACGTCTCTCCCTGTCCCCACTTCCCAGGCCACATCTCTCTGGCTGGAGACCTTCTTCATCCTTCTCTCCTGGTTCCACAGCCGTGTCCCCCTTTCTTCCCCAGTTCCATGGGCACCGTATCCCTCCCCTCTTACCCACATCTCACAGCCGAATCCCTGTGTTGAACCATTTCCCACACCCGTATCCCTCCCTCTCCCCAGATTGCTAGCCATAGCCATCCCTCTCTCTCCCTCTCATTCCCAGGAGCCATTTCCCTCCCTCCCGCCAAGTCCACAGGCACTCGGCCGCCTCTCCCCCAGTTCACAGGGCCACATCCCTCCCTCTCCTCCAGTTCCAACATCCACATTCCTCCCTCTCTACCGGTTCTCGAGCCATAACCCACCCTCTCCGCCACTTCCCACAGCCGCATCTCTCCCACTGCCCAGTTCTGCAGCAATGAGCAGACAACACGGCAGAAAGCAGGCCCGGTCTCTCTCAGTGGCGCGGTGCTTTTATTCCAGAGGGGCCCCGGGAGGCCCGGCCGCCCCGCTCAGGCGCGGAGCCAGGGGAGACGCTGCGCATGGTCCCCTGAGCCCGGCTCGTCGTCCTGGACCCTGCGCAGCCACGACGCGTCGTCGTCACTCTCCGGCAGGTAGAGGAGCTGGCCGTGTCCATCTGGGTCCCTCTGCCCGGGTGGGCTCTGGGCACGCTGCCGGGGACCGGGGCGGCGGCGCTCTCCCCTCTCGGCAGAGCGTCCACGGCGCCTGGAACGGCTGCGGCTCCGCTGCTGCTGCTGCCGCCGCCGCCTCTGCCGCCACGGCCCCCGCCTTGCGTAGGGATGCGAGCGGCCACGGCCACGGTCATCCTCCAGCCGCAGGCGGCGGATGGCCACGATGGGGCCCCGGCAGAGCGGGCAAGTGGCATCCACGGTGCTGGCAGCCCAGCGCTGGATGCAGGCATGGCAGAAGGCATGCCAGCACGGGTCCACTCCAGCGGGGGCTTCCAGGGGAGCCAAGCAGATGGGGCACGTGTCCCCCCGCCGGCACCTCCTGGCAGCTGGTGGCACCGCTGGCTCGTCCCTGGACACCTCCATTGCTGCTGCTGGGACTTAGTGTCCTGTCGGTTGCTGGGACTTGCTTTCCTCTCGGCTTCTGGTGGGACTTGCTGTCCTCAGCTGCTGCTGGGACTCGATGTCCTCTTGGCCGCCGCTGGGACTTGATGTCCTCTTGGAGCTGGAGGCACTTGGTGTCTCTGCTGCTGGCAGGACTCGATGGCTGCTGCTGGCGCAACGCCAAGGCTCGGGTTCCGCTGGCGGGACTCGGTGGCCGCTCGGCCGCTGGCAGGTCACAACGTCTGGTTCCGCTGGCAGGACTCGATGGCTCGGGTGCTGCCCACAGGACTCGACGTCTCGTGTGCCGCTGGCAGCACGTGACGCTGGCTTTTATTGCTGCCCGCCGCTTGTGACGTCACGGGCTGACTGTGACTCTGGTGACATCACAGGGCTCTCGGGGGCACACCCAGGGACACACCCAGGAGCTGCCCAGCCTCACACATGCCCTGTGATGCAAAGCCCACCTGGCAGGGGGCTCCAGGGCTGGCCTCACCCGTGCTGGTCGTGCTTTAAGCTGAACTAGCAATAGAACCGGGATAGCCACTCACTCAGTCCCCCACCCACTCCCCAGACAGGGGAGAGAATTGAAAGGGAAGGGAGAAACTTGGAATGAGATCCACACAGTTCAATAAAATCACAAAATACTAGCGCGCTACTCGTTTATCTATATTTAAAATAGAAATGGAATATAAAAGAAAAGATACTCAATGCAATTCCTCGTCAACTCCATCTGCACTGAGCAGCAGTGCTTTTAGTAGGAGGTGGAGACACGGTTGCAACTTTGTTGATCGCATCCATTGGGATCTGACGACGTCCATCTTGCCATTTTATTAGTGAAAAGTGGTTCTCTCGTGCAGGTGCCTTGACCTGGCTTCGTTTTGATGACAAAACCGGCATTCCAAGGAATCTGAATTACTCTCGCACCTTTCTAGAAAACTTATTTTGCTGTTCCGTCCCATACAACGATGTCATCTAGATATTGCAAGTGTTCTGGAGCTTTTCTTCGTTCCAGTGTGGTTTGGATCAGTCCACGGCACATGGTAGGGCTGTGTTTCGAGCCCTGGGGCAAGCGATTCCACGTGTACTGGATGCCCCTCCAGGTGAATGCAAACTGCGGTCTGCACTCTGCTGCTAAAGGAAGAGAGAAAAACACTTTAGCAATGTGGGTTGTGGCTCACCGCTGAGCTGCCTTTGACTCCAGTTCAAGCTGCAGCTCTAGAGTGTCTGGCACAGCAGCACTCAAGGGTGCTGTAACTTAATTCAGGCCACGATAGTCTACTCTTAGTCTCCACTCTTCGCTAGTCTTACGCACTGGCCTAGTGGGGCTGTTAAAAGGTGAGCGAGTCTTGCTGATCACACCCTGACCCTCCAGTTGATGAATCAGCTTCTGGACAGGAATCAGAGAGTCTCGACCGGTGCGATATTGCCGGCGATGGACCATCGTGATAGCAATTGGCACCTGCTAGTCGTCAACCCTCAGCAATCCTACAGCAGAAGGGTCCTCTGAGAGACCAGGCACAGTCGACAGTTGATGAATGCTCTCCGTGTCCACAGCCGCTCTGCCAAATGCCCAGCCACACCCTTTTGGGGCCTTAAAACACCCCCTCCTGGGGCAGTCTGTGCCGAGGATGCACAGAGCACGTGGAGCAGTCGCAGTGGGACGCTTTTGCGCGTCTTTCCCAGTTTGGCTCATTTGGGCCTCTACTGCAGCCAGCTTCTGGGATCCCGCAGTCGCTCCAGAGCTACTGATGGATTTTGTTCCATTGTGGTTTGATGGGATTACTGTGCACTGAGCACCAGCGTCTACCAAAGCTCTCTGCTCCTGGGGGTCTGTGGTACCAGGCCATCGGACCTGCACAGTCCGGCAACCTCTGTTGTCCCTTTCCGGCGGCGGGCTGGAGGCAGGGCCCCTCTGATCTGTGTTGTGCACATTCCGTGGATAGGAATCAGAGTTCCCTTCAAGAGGATCGGAATCTCTTCTAGCCCTTCTGGAAACTGGAGCACCCGTTTTCCTAGGAGGTTTTCCTTTAAATTCACGTACTCGTTGCTGAAGTGCTGAGGTGGCATTTCCGTCCCACCTCCTCAGGTCTTCTCCATGATCACCGAGGAGCAGCCACAGCGTGCTTCTCTTTGGGTACTGCTTCTGTCCTCTCTCCCGAGATCGGAAACGCCTTCGCCTGAGAGCGGAAATGTCGGTTGGTCAGGTGGGGAATGGAAGCTGTCCTCTCCGAGTGCTTTGGTTTCATGGAACAGCTTTTCGAACCGGTCGTCAGATTTTTCACGCAGTTTGTCCTCAGTTGACGCTCAGTTCACATCTGGAATGCTGTGTCCAGTTCTGGGCCCCTCAATTCAAGAAGGACAGGGAACTGCTGGAGAGAGTCCAGCGCAGGGCAACAAAGATGATCAAGGGACTGGAGCATCTCCCTTGTGAGGAAAGGCTGAGGGACCTGGGTCTCTTTAGTTTGGAGAAGAGGAGGCTGAGGGGTGACCTCGTTGATGTTTATAAATTCATAAAGGGTGAGTGTCACGAGGGTGGAGCCAGGGCTCTTCCCGGTGACAACCAACGGTAGGACAGCGGGTCATGGATTCAAACCGGAACACAAAAGGTTCCACTTACATCTGAGAAGAAACTTCTTCTCAGCAAGGGTAACAGAACACTGGAACAGGCCGCCCAGGGGGGTTGTAGAGTCTCCTACTCTGGAGGCATTCAAAACCCGCCTAGGTGCCTTCCTGTGTAGCCTCATCGAGGCGTTCCTGCTCCGGCAGGGGGATTGGACTTTTTGAGGTCCGTTCCAATCCCTAACGTTCTGTGATTCTCTGATTCTGCGTGATGCACAAGCCCGCAGGGGGGTAGCGAGGCTGTCCTCATAGTCCCGAAGCTGGTTCATCACTTCTGTCACATTTTGTTGAATGCAGCTGCCCAGGACATCGATGGCCATGACCCAGCATATGCCGGTGGTGCCCGTTGTACAAACCTGCGTCCCACGGGTTGCGTGCAAAGGATTCTATCTGCATCTGTCTCTTCCGGACCGTTTGGCTCACAATAGATCATCTCCCGCACAGCTAATCCTCTCAGGATCTGGATACCTGTCTCCATAGTATTCCCTTCACCTGGATGACGCACAGCAGCTTCCTTGAAGGGAAACCTTGCCTTTCCTGGCGGTCAGGAGTCACCTGCAGAGGCTGGAGAAGTCCTTCTCTCTTGCAATTGCCCTGTGGATCCCTTGGCAGAGATCCCAGCTGCTTGCATTCGCTACGGTCCAGTTCCAGACAACTGGCTCCCTTGTCCCAGCATGGGAGCAGCCAGGTTACCGCATTCTTGCCTTCCCGACAACCACCACGGTGTGCCCTGGGCAGTGGCTCTGAGCGAGGCTGAAGCCCATCTGCCCATGGCCAGGAGAGCCGCGGACAGGCCAGGCAAGTGGCGCCTGCGAGGATCTGCTCTCAGGGCGGACGGCTGGCAGCAGGGACTGGGACAACCCGTGCTTGCTCCCAAGGAGCTCTGTCCTGGGAGAGGTCGGCTCGGGGCCATGCTCCTGCTGCTGCCTTGCTGCCGGGGTGCAGGGGCCGAGGGCCCAACTCGTTGGCGTGTTCCTGGTATGTGACGATCTTGGGGCCTGCAGGAGTGTGGGCCTGGCTCTGTGGGGCCAGGGAAGCTGAGAGCAGGGAGCGTTTTGAGGAGAGGCTGCCGTCTTGCTGGAACCCAGCTGGCCTGCAAGGCCGCCCTTCCCTGGCCGCAGAGCCGCAGGCAGTGCCAGCACCAGGGCTGGGGAGGGTTCAGGGGCCACGTCTCTCCCTGTCCCCACTTCCCAGGCCACATCTCTCTGGCTGGAGACCTTCTTCATCCTTCTCTCCTGGTTCCACAGCCGTGTCCCCCTTTCTTCCCCAGTTCCATGGGCACCGTATCCCTCCCCTCTTACCCACATCTCACAGCCGAATCCCTGTGTTGAACCATTTCCCACACCCGTATCCCTCCCTCTCCCCAGATTGCTAGCCATAGCCATCCCTCTCTCTCCCTCTCATTCCCAGGAGCCATTTCCCTCCCTCCCGCCAAGTCCACAGGCACTCGGCCGCCTCTCCCCCAGTTCACAGGGCCACATCCCTCCCTCTCCTCCAGTTCCAACATCCACATTCCTCCCTCTCTACCGGTTCTCGAGCCATAACCCACCCTCTCCGCCACTTCCCACAGCCGCACCTCTCCCACTGCCCAGTTCTGCAGCAATGAGCAGACAACACGGCAGAAAGCAGGCCCGGTCTCTCTCAGTGGCGCGGTGCTTTTATTCCAGAGGGGCCCCGGGAGGCCCGGCCGCCCCGCTCAGGCGCGGAGCCAGGGGAGACGCTGCGCATGGTCCCCTGAGCCCGGCTCGTCGTCCTGGACCCTGCGCAGCCACGACGCGTCGTCGTCACTCTCCGGCAGGTAGAGGAGCTGGCCGTGTCCATCTGGGTCCCTCTGCCCGGGTGGGCTCTGGGCACGCTGCCGGGGACCGGGGCGGCGGCGCTCTCCCCTCTCGGCAGAGCGTCCACGGCGCCTGGAACGGCTGCGGCTCCGCTGCTGCTGCTGCCGCCGCCGCCTCTGCCGCCACGGCCCCCGCCTTGCGTAGGGATGCGAGCGGCCACGGCCACGGTCATCCTCCAGCCGCAGGCGGCGGATGGCCACGATGGGGCCCCGGCAGAGCGGGCAAGTGGCATCCACGGTGCTGGCAGCCCAGCGCTGGATGCAGGCATGGCAGAAGGCATGCCAGCACGGGTCCACTCCAGCGGGGGCTTCCAGGGGAGCCAAGCAGATGGGGCACGTGTCCCCCCGCCGGCACCTCCTGGCAGCTGGTGGCACCGCTGGCTCGTCCCTGGACACCTCCATTGCTGCTGCTGGGACTTAGTGTCCTGTCGGTTGCTGGGACTTGCTTTCCTCTCGGCTTCTGGTGGGACTTGCTGTCCTCAGCTGCTGCTGGGACTCGATGTCCTCTTGGCCGCCGCTGGGACTTGATGTCCTCTTGGAGCTGGAGGCACTTGGTGTCTCTGCTGCTGGCAGGACTCGATGGCTGCTCCTGGCGCAACGCCAAGGCTCGGGTTCCGCTGGCGGGACTCGGTGGCCGCTCGGCCGCTGGCAGGTCACAACGTCTGGTTCCGCTGGCAGGACTCGATGGCTCGGGTGCTGCCCACAGGACTCGACGTCTCGTGTGCCGCTGGCAGCACGTGACGCTGGCTTTTATTGCTGCCCGCCGCTTGTGACGTCACGGGCTGACTGTGACTCTGGTGACATCACAGGGCTCTCGGGGGCACACCCAGGGACACACCCAGGAGCTGCCCAGCCTCACACATGCCCTGTGATGCAAAGCCCACCTGGCAGGGGGCTCCAGGGCTGGCCTCACCCGTGCTGGTCGTGCTTTAAGCTGAACTAGCAATAGAACCGGGATAGCCACTCACTCAGTCCCCCACCCACTCCCCAGACAGGGGAGAGAATTGAAAGGGAAGGGAGAAACTTGGAATGAGATCCACACAGTTCAATAAAATCACAAAATACTAGCGCGCTACTCGTTTATCTATATTTAAAATAGAAATGGAATATAAAAGAAAAGATACTCAATGCAATTCCTCGTCAACTCCATCTGCACTGAGCAGCAGTGCTTTTAGTAGGAGGTGGAGACACGGTTGCAACTTTGTTGATCGCATCCATTGGGATCTGACGACGTCCATCTTGCCATTTTATTAGTGAAAAGTGGTTCTCTCGTGCAGGTGCCTTGACCTGGCTTCGTTTTGATGACAAAACCGGCATTCCAAGGAATCTGAATTACTCTCGCACCTTTCTAGAAAACTTATTTTGCTGTTCCGTCCCATACAACGATGTCATCTGGATATTGCAAGTGTTCTGGAGCTTTTCTTCGTTCCAGTGTGGTTTGGATCAGTCCACGGCACATGGTAGGGCTGTGTTTCGAGCCCTGGGGCAAGCGATTCCACGTGTACTGGATGCCCCTCCAGGTGAATGCAAACTGCGGTCTGCACTCTGCTGCTAAAGGAAGAGAGAAAAACACTTTAGCAATGTGGGTTGTGGCTCACCGCTGAGCTGCCTTTGACTCCAGTTCAAGCTGCAGCTCTAGAGTGTCTGGCACAGCAGCACTCAAGGGTGCTGTAACTTAATTCAGGCCACGATAGTCTACTCTTAGTCTCCACTCTTCGCTAGTCTTACGCACTGGCCTAGTGGGGCTGTTAAAAGGTGAGCGAGTCTTGCTGATCACACCCTGACCCTCCAGTTGATGAATCAGCTTCTGGACAGGAATCAGAGAGTCTCGACCGGTGCGATATTGCCGGCGATGGACCATCGTGATAGCAATTGGCACCTGCTAGTCGTCAACCCTCAGCAATCCTACAGCAGAAGGGTCCTCTGAGAGACCAGGCACAGTCGACAGTTGATGAATGCTCTCCGTGTCCACAGCCGCTCTGCCAAATGCCCAGCCACACCCTTTTGGGGCCTTAAAACACCCCCTCCTGGGGCAGTCTGTGCCGAGGATGCACGGAGCACGTGGAGCAGTCGCAGTGGGACGCTTTTGCGCGTCTTTCCCAGTTTGGCTCATTTGGGCCTCTACTGCAGCCAGCTTCTGGGATCCCGCAGTCGCTCCAGAGCTACTGATGGATTTTGTTCCATTGTGGTTTGATGGGATTACTGTGCACTGAGCACCAGCGTCTACCAAAGCTCTCTGCTCCTGGGGGTCTGTGGTACCAGGCCATCGGACCTGCACAGTCCGGCAACCTCTGTTGTCCCTTTCCGGCGGCGGGCTGGAGGCAGGGCCCCTCTGATCTGTGTTGTGCACATTCCGTGGATAGGAATCAGAGTTCCCTTCAAGAGGATCGGAATCTCTTCTAGCCCTTCTGGAAACTGGAGCACCCGTTTTCCTAGGAGGTTTTCCTTTAAATTCACGTACTCGTTGCTGAAGTGCTGAGGTGGCATTTCCGTCCCACCTCCTCAGGTCTTCTCCATGATCACCGAGGAGCAGCCACAGCGTGCTTCTCTTTGGGTACTGCTTCTGTCCTCTCTCCCGAGATCGGAAACGCCTTCGCCTGAGAGCGGAAATGTCGGTTGGTCAGGTGGGGAATGGAAGCTGTCCTCTCCGAGTGCTTTGGTTTCATGGAACAGCTTTTCGAACCGGTCGTCAGATTTTTCACGCAGTTTGTCCTCAGTTGACGCTCAGTTCACATCTGGAATGCTGTGTCCAGTTCTGGGCCCCTCAATTCAAGAAGGACAGGGAACTGCTGGAGAGAGTCCAGCGCAGGGCAACAAAGATGATCAAGGGACTGGAGCATCTCCCTTGTGAGGAAAGGCTGAGGGACCTGGGTCTCTTTAGTTTGGAGAAGAGGAGGCTGAGGGGTGACCTCGTTGATGTTTATAAATTCATAAAGGGTGAGTGTCACGAGGGTGGAGCCAGGGCTCTTCCCGGTGACAACCAACGGTAGGACAGCGGGTCATGGATTCAAACCGGAACACAAAAGGTTCCACTTACATCTGAGAAGAAACTTCTTCTCAGCAAGGGTAACAGAACACTGGAACAGGCCGCCCAGGGGGGTTGTAGAGTCTCCTACTCTGGAGGCATTCAAAACCCGCCTAGGTGCCTTCCTGTGTAGCCTCATCGAGGCGTTCCTGCTCCGGCAGGGGGATTGGACTTTTTGAGGTCCGTTCCAATCCCTAACGTTCTGTGATTCTCTGATTCTGCGTGATGCACAAGCCCGCAGGGGGGTAGCGAGGCTGTCCTCATAGTCCCGAAGCTGGTTCATCACTTCTGTCACATTTTGTTGAATGCAGCTGCCCAGGACATCGATGGCCATGACCCAGCATATGCCGGTGGTGCCCGTTGTACAAACCTGCGTCCCACGGGTTGCGTGCAAAGGATTCTATCTGCATCTGTCTCTTCCGGACCGTTTGGCTCACAATAGATCATCTCCCGCACAGCTAATCCTCTCAGGATCTGGATACCTGTCTCCATAGTATTCCCTTCACCTGGATGACGCACAGCAGCTTCCTTGAAGGGAAACCTTGCCTTTCCTGGCGGTCAGGAGTCACCTGCAGAGGCTGGAGAAGTCCTTCTCTCTTGCAATTGCCCTGTGGATCCCTTGGCAGAGATCCCAGCTGCTTGCATTCGCTACGGTCCAGTTCCAGACAACTGGCTCCCTTGTCCCAGCATGGGAGCAGCCAGGTTACCGCATTCTTGCCTTCCCGACAACCACCACGGTGTGCCCTGGGCAGTGGCTCTGAGCGAGGCTGAAGCCCATCTGCCCATGGCCAGGAGAGCCGCGGACAGGCCAGGCAAGTGGCGCCTGCGAGGATCTGCTCTCAGGGCGGACGGCTGGCAGCAGGGACTGGGACAACCCGTGCTTGCTCCCAAGGAGCTCTGTCCTGGGAGAGGTCGGCTCGGGGCCATGCTCCTGCTGCTGCCTTGCTGCCGGGGTGCAGGGGCCGAGGGCCCAACTCGTTGGCGTGTTCCTGGTCTGTGACGATCTTGGGGCCTGCAGGAGTGTGGGCCTGGCTCTGTGGGGCCAGGGAAGCTGAGAGCAGGGAGCGTTTTGAGGAGAGGCTGCCGTCTTGCTGGAACCCAGCTGGCCTGCAAGGCCGCCCTTCCCTGGCCGCAGAGCCGCAGGCAGTGCCAGCACCAGGGCTGGGGAGGGTTCAGGGGCCACGTCTCTCCCTGTCCCCACTTCCCAGGCCACATCTCTCTGGCTGGAGACCTTCTTCATCCTTCTCTCCTGGTTCCACAGCCGTGTCCCCCTTTCTTCCCCAGTTCCATGGGCACCGTATCCCTCCCCTCTTACCCACATCTCACAGCCGAATCCCTGTGTTGAACCATTTCCCACACCCGTATCCCTCCCTCTCCCCAGATTGCTAGCCATAGCCATCCCTCTCTCTCCCTCTCATTCCCAGGAGCCATTTCCCTCCCTCCCGCCAAGTCCACAGGCACTCGGCCGCCTCTCCCCCAGTTCACAGGGCCACATCCCTCCCTCTCCTCCAGTTCCAACATCCACATTCCTCCCTCTCTACCGGTTCTCGAGCCATAACCCACCCTCTCCGCCACTTCCCACAGCCGCATCTCTCCCACTGCCCAGTTCTGCAGCAATGAGCAGACAACACGGCAGAAAGCAGGCCCGGTCTCTCTCAGTGGCGCGGTGCTTTTATTCCAGAGGGGCCCCGGGAGGCCCGGCCGCCCCGCTCAGGCGCGGAGCCAGGGGAGACGCTGCGCATGGTCCCCTGAGCCCGGCTCGTCGTCCTGGACCCTGCGCAGCCACGACGCGTCGTCGTCACTCTCCGGCAGGTAGAGGAGCTGGCCGTGTCCATCTGGGTCCCTCTGCCCGGGTGGGCTCTGGGCACGCTGCCGGGGACCGGGGCGGCGGCGCTCTCCCCTCTCGGCAGAGCGTCCACGGCGCCTGGAACGGCTGCGGCTCCGCTGCTGCTGCTGCCGCCGCCGCCTCTGCCGCCACGGCCCCCGCCTTGCGTAGGGATGCGAGCGGCCACGGCCACGGTCATCCTCCAGCCGCAGGCGGCGGATGGCCACGATGGGGCCCCGGCAGAGCGGGCAAGTGGCATCCACGGTGCTGGCAGCCCAGCGCTGGATGCAGGCATGGCAGAAGGCATGCCAGCACGGGTCCACTCCAGCGGGGGCTTCCAGGGGAGCCAAGCAGATGGGGCACGTGTCCCCCCGCCGGCACCTCCTGGCAGCTGGTGGCACCGCTGGCTCGTCCCTGGACACCTCCATTGCTGCTGCTGGGACTTAGTGTCCTGTCGGTTGCTGGGACTTGCTTTCCTCTCGGCTTCTGGTGGGACTTGCTGTCCTCAGCTGCTGCTGGGACTCGATGTCCTCTTGGCCGCCGCTGGGACTTGATGTCCTCTTGGAGCTGGAGGCACTTGGTGTCTCTGCTGCTGGCAGGACTCGATGGCTGCTGCTGGCGCAACGCCAAGGCTCGGGTTCCGCTGGCGGGACTCGGTGGCCGCTCGGCCGCTGGCAGGTCACAACGTCTGGTTCCGCTGGCAGGACTCGATGGCTCGGGTGCTGCCCACAGGACTCGACGTCTCGTGTGCCGCTGGCAGCACGTGACGCTGGCTTTTATTGCTGCCCGCCGCTTGTGACGTCACGGGCTGACTGTGACTCTGGTGACATCACAGGGCTCTCGGGGGCACACCCAGGGACACACCCAGGAGCTGCCCAGCCTCACACATGCCCTGTGATGCAAAGCCCACCTGGCAGGGGGCTCCAGGGCTGGCCTCACCCGTGCTGGTCGTGCTTTAAGCTGAACTAGCAATAGAACCGGGATAGCCACTCACTCAGTCCCCCACCCACTCCCCAGACAGGGGAGAGAATTGAAAGGGAAGGGAGAAACTTGGAATGAGATCCACACAGTTCAATAAAATCACAAAATACTAGCGCGCTACTCGTTTATCTATATTTAAAATAGAAATGGAATATAAAAGAAAAGATACTCAATGCAATTCCTCGTCAACTCCATCTGCACTGAGCAGCAGTGCTTTTAGTAGGAGGTGGAGACACGGTTGCAACTTTGTTGATCGCATCCATTGGGATCTGACGACGTCCATCTTGCCATTTTATTAGTGAAAAGTGGTTCTCTCGTGCAGGTGCCTTGACCTGGCTTCGTTTTGATGACAAAACCGGCATTCCAAGGAATCTGAATTACTCTCGCACCTTTCTAGAAAACTTATTTTGCTGTTCCGTCCCATACAACGATGTCATCTAGATATTGCAAGTGTTCTGGAGCTTTTCTTCGTTCCAGTGTGGTTTGGATCAGTCCACGGCACATGGTAGGGCTGTGTTTCGAGCCCTGGGGCAAGCGATTCCACGTGTACTGGATGCCCCTCCAGGTGAATGCAAACTGCGGTCTGCACTCTGCTGCTAAAGGAAGAGAGAAAAACACTTTAGCAATGTGGGTTGTGGCTCACCGCTGAGCTGCCTTTGACTCCAGTTCAAGCTGCAGCTCTAGAGTGTCTGGCACAGCAGCACTCAAGGGTGCTGTAACTTAATTCAGGCCACGATAGTCTACTCTTAGTCTCCACTCTTCGCTAGTCTTACGCACTGGCCTAGTGGGGCTGTTAAAAGGTGAGCGAGTCTTGCTGATCACACCCTGACCCTCCAGTTGATGAATCAGCTTCTGGACAGGAATCAGAGAGTCTCGACCGGTGCGATATTGCCGGCGATGGACCATCGTGATAGCAATTGGCACCTGCTAGTCGTCAACCCTCAGCAATCCTACAGCAGAAGGGTCCTCTGAGAGACCAGGCACAGTCGACAGTTGATGAATGCTCTCCGTGTCCACAGCCGCTCTGCCAAATGCCCAGCCACACCCTTTTGGGGCCTTAAAACACCCCCTCCTGGGGCAGTCTGTGCCGAGGATGCACGGAGCACGTGGAGCAGTCGCAGTGGGACGCTTTTGCGCGTCTTTCCCAGTTTGGCTCATTTGGGCCTCTACTGCAGCCAGCTTCTGGGATCCCGCAGTCGCTCCAGAGCTACTGATGGATTTTGTTCCATTGTGGTTTGATGGGATTACTGTGCACTGAGCACCAGCGTCTACCAAAGCTCTCTGCTCCTGGGGGTCTGTGGTACCAGGCCATCGGACCTGCACAGTCCGGCAACCTCTGTTGTCCCTTTCCGGCGGCGGGCTGGAGGCAGGGCCCCTCTGATCTGTGTTGTGCACATTCCGTGGATAGGAATCAGAGTTCCCTTCAAGAGGATCGGAATCTCTTCTAGCCCTTCTGGAAACTGGAGCACCCGTTTTCCTAGGAGGTTTTCCTTTAAATTCACGTACTCGTTGCTGAAGTGCTGAGGTGGCATTTCCGTCCCACCTCCTCAGGTCTTCTCCATGATCACCGAGGAGCAGCCACAGCGTGCTTCTCTTTGGGTACTGCTTCTGTCCTCTCTCCCGAGATCGGAAATGCCTTCGCCTGAGAGCGGAAATGTCGGTTGGTCAGGTGGGGAATGGAAGCTGTCCTCTCCGAGTGCTTTGGTTTCATGGAACAGCTTTTCGAACCGGTCGTCAGATTTTTCACGCAGTTTGTCCTCAGTTGACGCTCAGTTCACATCTGGAATGCTGTGTCCAGTTCTGGGCCCCTCAATTCAAGAAGGACAGGGAACTGCTGGAGAGAGTCCAGCGCAGGGCAACAAAGATGATCAAGGGACTGGAGCATCTCCCTTGTGAGGAAAGGCTGAGGGACCTGGGTCTCTTTAGTTTGGAGAAGAGGAGGCTGAGGGGTGACCTCGTTGATGTTTATAAATTCATAAAGGGTGAGTGTCACGAGGGTGGAGCCAGGGCTCTTCCCGGTGACAACCAACGGTAGGACAGCGGGTCATGGATTCAAACCGGAACACAAAAGGTTCCACTTACATCTGAGAAGAAACTTCTTCTCAGCAAGGGTAACAGAACACTGGAACAGGCCGCCCAGGGGGGTTGTAGAGTCTCCTACTCTGGAGGCATTCAAAACCCGCCTAGATGCCTTCCTGTGTAGCCTCATCGAGGCGTTCCTGCTCCGGCAGGGGGATTGGACTTTTTGAGGTCCGTTCCAATCCCTAACATTCTGTGATTCTCTGATTCTGCGTGATGCACAAGCCCGCAGGGGGGTAGCGAGGCTGTCCTCATAGTCCCGAAGCTGGTTCATCACTTCTGTCACATTTTGTTGAATGCAGCTGCCCAGGACATCGATGGCCATGACCCAGCATATGCCGGTGGTGCCCGTTGTACAAACCTGCGTCCCACGGGTTGAGTGCAAAGGATTCTATCTGCATCTGTCTCTTCCGGACCATTTGGCTCACAATAGATCATCTCCCGCACAGCTAATCCTCTCAGGATCTGGATACCTGTCTCCATAGTATTCCCTTCACCTGGATGACGCACAGCAGCTTCCTTGAAGGGAAACCTTGCCTTTCCTGGCGGTCAGGAGTCACCTGCAGAGGCTGGAGAAGTCCTTCTCTCTTGCAATTGCCCTGTGGATCCCTTGACAGAGATCTTAGCTGCTTGCATTCGCTACGGTCCAGTTCCAGACAACTGGCTCCCTTGTCCCAGCATGGGAGCAGCCAGGTTACCGCATTCTTGCCTTCCCGACAACCACCACGGTGTGCCCTGGGCAGTGGCTCTAAGCGAGGCTGAAGCCCATCTGCCCATGGCCAGGAGAGCCGCGGACAGGCCAGGCAAGTGGCGCCTGCGAGGATCTGCTCTCAGGGCGGACGGCTGGCAGCAGGGACTGGGACAACCCGTGCTTGCTCCCAAGGAGCTCTGTCCTGGGAGAGGTCGGCTCGGGGCCATGCTCCTGCTGCTGCCTTGCTGCCGGGGTGCAGGGGCCGAGGGCCCAACTCGTTGGAGTGTTCCTGCTTGGACTAGATGATCTTTTGAGGTTCTTTCCAATCCGTGATTCTGTGTGATTCTTTGATTCTGTGAAGTATTTTAACAAAATCTTCCTGTCAGTGAATTTGAGGTTTTGTGAGATAATCAGACATGGACAGAACAATAACAACAAAAAAAGAATAGAACAGTTGTGACTTTTGAAAGATGCTGTAGCTTTTTAAGCAGTGGTATAATAAGAAGTATTGATAGGTAAAGAAAAGTGACACCAACATTGGAAGAAGGAGTGCTAAGAACAAAGCCATTAAGTTAAGGCTGAATGAATTTATTTATCAAACCTTTCTTAGAAAAGTCAAATTGAGAGAAGTTTTACATGTTCAAGACTACCTGCAGCAATCAACAGGCACATGACCGAATACTTCGAGCTGAAGTCAAACTGTTACGGATATAGATAGATACATGCATATTTCTCATTTATTCTCTCATCTTTAAGACTCTATAACTATTCCCAAAATTGAGTGATACACTCTAGAATACTGTATTTTTGGTTTCATAAAACTGATTTTTTTTTTAGCCTACCATAGCATACAAAAGTCTAGGTTAGCTTTCTAAGGCAGGAGTTACCTTTTTCAGAGCTTAACACAGTAGGTAACTGGCTCATTATTAGCAGTGCTAGCTGATATGACAAGACCAAGAATACTAAAAGGACATTTTTTTTCTTGCAATCCATGGGTGAGCATATACTTTAGGATGAGAAGAATGTATGAAACACTGTTTAAATCTTTAGAGTCTTTCTCAGTCTGTGCTGTCAAACCTGATCCATTTTGTGCAAAGCACTTCAGTATTCATTCAAGCAAAGCCTGAGACCTTCATCTCTCAGATGAATATACACTCTACCAAGCTGCAGCATCACTCTCATCATCATTCTCTTTGGGCCATAAAAATCAGTGTGATGACGAATAGGAATCTAGGTGATTTATTTCTAGAGTATTTTTATGTTAAAATTGCTATGAGACTTTAATTTCAGCAAAGATAATGTGGTTTGGCTCACTGGATGAAGAAAATATTTTTATTTGGGGTAAATTCAGTATCAGTATAATACAGATATATTAGTTAAACTTCTGTTTTTATTGAGTTTGCTACTTTCCCAAAGAATCTTAAAGCAGCAGATCACAAAAGCATCCCACCATGTTTACTTTGTAAGTTAACTATAGACATTATTTCTTGAAATAGTTGTCTCTTTAATTTCAGGAATTGTCCACTTAGTTGGGAGACAGTAATGTTATAGTAAACTGCTCTTCAGCGAAACAGAGTATGCTGATAATTGAAGAAGTTACTACTTCAAATTTGTGCAACTTTGTTTCTATTTTCATTCACCAGAAAAATTATGAAAATCCTTTTTCTACACTGAAAACTGATTCACATACCTGGAAAACGTCCTCCCCCAGTAAAAGCACTCATCAACACACTATACAAAGCTCCAGTTTCTCTGTAGTGTAATTCTCCTCATCTCCTCATCTTCTTTCTTTAAAAATCATTTTTCAGTAAATTATTGCCATCAGGGGTGGTCTGTAAAAAGCAGAATGGAAGCATCTCAGCCATACGTGTGCATTTCTTCACACAGTTTTCCATAAAACAGTGCAAGGCAGACACAGAGGTTAGTAAAATGCAAGAGAAACCAAAGATCAGAATGATTTCCAAAGGATTCCTCACAGAAAAGAAAATATTTTTCTCTTTATAGAGAATGCATTCATATCTGGCATTTAGAATTCAATTACACAGCAACAGGCATCTGAACTAACAATGGTCTTAGTTGGTCATTTCACACTGAAAGAAAAGGTAAATAAATATGATGCCTTTCAAGTGAACTACTAATCATTCTCAAACAATACCTTGTCTAAAAAAAAAAAAAAAAAAAAACAAAAAACAAAAAACAAGCTTCTTCCAAGCCTTAAATAAAATAATCTGGGCATTCTGCCAGGCCCACATAATGATCCAGGATATCAGTATCAAATCTTTCTGTAAGTTTTTCCTCAGAAGGTTTGCAGATACATTAGTTGCAAGTAAATCCCCTCCAAGCAAGAAGAAGGTAGTTACATATTATAACTCACTCTCTTCCCACTGAAGATGTTCAGTTGCTCTACGGCTCTTCCCTCTCCTCCAGGTCAGACTCAGTAGACTCCCCATTTTGTGGCAGATATCAAAGATTTAGCAAGCCAAAAGAATGATTAAGCAAGATAGGCACTCATCAACAGTTCATGGTCACCTACATGTCATTATCTGTTCCAGAAACAAGAAAACACCCTCCAAAAGCAATCTGATTCAGCAGCAGTGCTCATCAAAGAGAGTACTGGCAACACAGCAGGAACCAGAGCACCTCTCCACCTTTGACCCATTCCATCTTATTTTCTTCATCCATTTTCCTCAACTTCTGCCTTTCACCATCACTTTCACCAGAAGCTGGGAATTTGTGAGAGTCCACAGCTGTCTTTGGAAGAGACATCCACACAGTGGTTTTCAATGGGTTGAAAACCATCTTTAAATACTTTTACTGTTCTAAGGAATAGTTCTGTTCTAAAAGGATGGATTATGTGCATGAAAATGGTTTACTTTTTGACATATTGCCTTGATATCACGTTCCAAGAACAATAATGTGAAAAGTTCCTACAAATAGTGCAGGTCTATCTCTGAGAAACAGACAAATCTAGATTTCTCTTTCCTGACTATGTGGGGATGGGAGGAGAATGTTTGTAAAACACCCATGAACTTGAGGGAAAGCAACACTGGTAAACACATTCACACACTTAATCGTAGACATTGATTTAGCTCAGTTTGTAACACAACCTTCTGGTGAGCCAGATACTCTCACTAGAGGCTGCCAGACCTGTCGATAAGCAATGGCTGCTCCAGGAAAAGGTTGAACTAATCAGTCCTCTTGGCATGCACAGCAGCAAATCTATTAGTGTTTAAGAAACTAAATCTTTTTTACTAGTCCTAAAGGTCTTCATCTTGGCTCTAATGATTTGCACTACTTTAATCTTGTTTGATGTCATGACAGTCCTCGGAACTTAAACTGTGACATACCTATATATGCAGGTTTTATATTTTACCCTATCATCTCACAGAAGCTACCTTGAAATTTTAATGCCAACCACTGGTTTTGTTTTTGATACAATGAATATTTACACTTGAGTCCTGAAGTTAATTTTGCTCTACAAAATGTGAATGGTGATGAATGTGAAAGAGGAGGAGAAAGTGGTAAAGACCATTTTGTTTAAACAGACAAACTCATGAATTCTACTAACAGTTAATGGATGGAAAAAAATGAAACTGAAATACTGAAGAAAAAAATGAAAGGATAATAAGAACAGAAAGAAATTAAGATAAGTTACTCTAATAGAAAAGGAAAAAAGCCTAACCTTACTATAAAGAATTTGAATTATTTGAAAAGTATGTCCAGTTTCAGAAGATGTCTATAAATCACACGGATGTGTAGGGTCTAAATGATCTGCATCTATATGCACTAAACAGGAGAAGACTGAATAAGTGAATCATAAAAAGGTAACGTTAAGGGCTATATATAAGGTACTACAGGATGAAGAATTTGCTTCAGTCTAATCAGTGTGAATATCACTGTTAGAGTAAAAATGACCAAGATAAAAAGAAAGACAATGTTGTAGCCTGTGCTAATCATAATAATATAAAGGTGATGAATAACTAATACAGGGGGAAATGAGAAATGGAATACAGAAGAGAGGCCTTAATGGTGAAATGAAAAAAAAAGGTTATCTGAAAATGAAGGAGTGAATCTTTGTAACTGAAAAAAAGTTTATAGATCATGGAGAGTTTATAGATCATGGAAGGAGGGGCTGGCCACTGGCGGAGAATATAAGGCTGTTGTCAGAGGGGTAGGGAGGCAACTCGGAAAGCTAAAGCCTCCTTAGAATTAAACCTGGCGAGAGGGGTCAAACACAACAGGGAGAGCTTTTTCCAACACGTGGCAGATAAAACTAACACCAGAGGCTGTGTAGGCCCACTGATGAATGAGGTGGGTGCCCTGGTGACAGAAGATACAGAGAAGGCAGAGTTACTGAATGCCTTTTTTGTCTCTGTCTACTCTGCCGGAAGCTGTCCTGAGGAGCCCTGTACTGCTGAGGCCCCAGGGGAAGGCAGGACAATGGAGGAGTTTGCCTCAGTTGATGAGGACTGGGTTAAGGAGCAGCTAGGAAATCTGGACATCCATAAATCCATGGGTCCAGATGGCATGCACACACGGGTGCTGAGGGAGCTGGCTGAGCTCATTGCTGGGCCGCTCTCCATCATCTTTGCCAAGTCTTGGGAAACAGGAGAGATGCCTGAGGACTGGAGGAAAGCAAATGTCACTCCAGTTTTCAAAAAGGGCAAGAAGAAGGACCTGGGTAACTATAGACCTGTCAGACTCATCTCCATCCCTGGAAAAGTGATGGAACAACTTATCCTTGGTGCCACCTCAAGGCATATTAGGGATAAGAAGGTCATTAGCGGCAGTCAACATGGCTTCACCAAGGGGAAGTTGTGCTTGACCAACCTCATTGACTTTTATGAGGACATAACAAGATGGATGGATGATGGCAGAGCGGTGGATGTGATCTACCTTGACTTGAGTAAGGCATTTAACACAGTTTCCCACAGCATCCTTGTATCTAAACTGAGGGAGTGCGGTCTGGATGACTGAGTAGTGAGGTGGACTGCAAACTGACTAAAGGGAAGCAGGCAGAGAGTCGTGGTCAATGGGGCGGAGTCTAGTTGGAGGCCTGTATCTAGTGGAGTGCATCAATGGTCAGTACTGGGACCTGTATTATTCAATATATTCATCAATGTCTTGGATGAGGGAATAGAGTGTACTATCAGCAAGTTTGCTGATGACATGAAGCTGGGAGGAGTGGCTGACATGCCAGAAGGCTAAGCTGCCATCCAGTGAGATCTGGACAGGTTGGAGAGTTGGGCAGGGAAAAATTTTATGACATATAACAAGGGAAAGTGTAGTCTTGCAACTGGGTAGGAACAATCCCAGGTTCCAGTATAACGTGGGGAATGACCTATTAGAGAGCAGTGTAGGGGAAAGGGACCTGGGGGTCCTGATGGACAATAGGATGACCATGAGCCAGCACTGTCACCTTGTGGCCAAGAAGGCCAATGGCCTCCTGGGGTGTATTAGAAGGGGGGTGGTTAGTGGGTCCAGAGAGGTTCTTCTTCCCCTTTACTCTGCTGTGGGGAGACAACACCTAGAATATTGTGTCCAGTTCTGGGCCCCTCAGTTCAAGAAGGACAGGGAACTGCTGGAGAGAGTCCAGTGCAGGGCAACAAAGATGATTAAGGGAGTGGAGCATCTTCCTTATGAGGAAAGGTTGGAGAAGAGGAGACTGAGGGGTGACCTCATTAATGTTTACAGATACATAAAGGGTGAGTGTCACGAGGATGGATCCAGGTTCTTCTCGGTGACAACCAATGATAGGACAAGGGGTAATGGATTCAAACTGGAACACAAGAGGTTCCACTTAAATTTGAGAAGAAACTTCTTCTCAGTGAGGGTGGCAGAACACTGGAACAGGCTGCCCAGGGAGGCTGTGGAGTCTCCTACTCTGGAGACATTCAAAATCCGCCTGGAGGCCTGCCTGTGTAACCTCGTCCAGGTGTTCCTGCTCCGGCAGGGGGATTGGACTAGATGATCTTTCAAGGTCCCTTCCAAACGCTCACATTCTGTGATTCTGTGATACTGTGGAAAGTATTAATGTAGCTACACTGAGCATCTACATTATTTACAGTAGCTTAGACCTCCTAACTGATTTTATCTTGCACTTGAGGTCCCAATACATATGTGCATGAGCCAGACTTCCCTTCTGAGTTGTGAACAGCACACGGTGCACACATGCTGCACCCCAAACATCCCCTACTACCACGGCATCCAAGAAAACAGACAGTTTAGACATTCCCTTTCTTGAAGGAACAATGTTACAACAGGAATGAAACAGTGCAACAGCAATAGAAAAGGTTAAAAAGATTAATGAAAGGAATTAAATGATACCTTTACCAGTGACAGAGGAGGACTTAATTCAACAGCAATTTCTAGTCCTTCATCCTCACCCCAACAGACTGCTGAAAACACAGACAAATAGGTTACAGAAATCAGAAATTTCATTTCTGGAATCACTGGGGGATTCAGGAGTGATTCAGTTTGCAATGTGGAAGCCCAGTTCTCTGTCTGAGGTTATGATCTCAATCTTTCCTTTTTTACAATGAGAAGGGATAACATAAGATTCATGGCTGGCAATAAGCACCTGCTTTCAAATATCCCACCATAATCACACACACGAATACTGGTGGTGAAATTATAGGAAATCACCCAGCAGAATTACAGTTTCCCATGGAAGGGAAATGGAGGATGGTTCCCCATAGCTTGAGTTTTCTTAGTGCGTGGAGCATCATATCAGACATACCAATTCTGCAATCAAAATCAATGTTGTTGTCTTTTTTTGTGTGTTTGATTTGTTTTGGTTTTGTTTGTTTGGGGTTTTTTTACTGTCTATATCCAACAGCTAACATATATTTTTCAACTTCTATGCTATTCTTCATTTGCTTATTAAAGTACAGCATCTGCAGAAATTTTCATTCCACTCTTACTTCCAGATGATTGCTATCCCAGGTAGTCTGTTTTACAGAGCAATTTCTCTTACAAAAATGTATAACAACTTTCAGCCTACAGTCTTTTGCATTGGAAAACGTTACATTTTATTTTAATAATGTTAGAAGACTTTTGTATTCAATCCATAAGATTCTTTAAGTATTGCTCTCTTCTTGATGCCTTTGTAGACAGCATCATCTTTCTTTAATTTTCCCAAATACTCAAGCTACAATTGCTTTTTGTTACTTTCTCAATATTTCAGTACTTTATTTTCAGAATTTTTCATTGAATTCATTTTTAGTAACCTACCTAGTCATAAGCATGCCGAATAAGCATGGAGGCACAAAACTATTGCAGCAAAGCTCCGGACTCTTATATCACTGTTTTCCTCATGATAAATCTACATAACGCTTTCTAAGCTTATTTAAAATGCAATTTGCATATTGTCCTATCTTTTTTTATCATTTTGTAGCATATCTGGTCTTCTCTACAACAGTTTATTGAATAAATTTTAGAGATCAGTTTTATTTTCATGACCACTGGTATTTTCATCAATAACTACTGCACGAGGTTTACATTCTCATTTCAGTTGCATGAATGGTTTGAATTCTCTGCAAATTTCTGTTCATTTTCCCTTCCAAGTTTAGTAATGATACACCTGCCCACTCAGTGCAGTTAAACTTATTTTTAAGTATTGTTTCATGTAGACATTTCTGCCACTCAAACTATTACCAAATTTCCTGCAGTAATACACAGGTTCTTCAAAATCCTGCTTCATCTCAGCTACAAGATTGTCTCATTCTTTTCCTAAACTACAAGTAATTTCAAACTAAAACCAGCTTTTCCTGATAATTCCATTTCCAACCACATTAGGGAATCTTCAGTGAGAAAATTATACCAAGAAAGAAACTAAAATATAGATCAGCATAATGTGACCATGGGAACTGCAATAGTGCAAGAAAGATAGTAAATTGACAAAACTGGACGTAGTTCTAAAGATGTGAGTAAAAATGACTTAGCATAGGTATCTATACAGGAAGAGGGAGAGAGCTGACTCAAGAGAAAATTATTTGTGACGTGGCAAGCAAAATCATGAACGGTAGAGACAAAAGTGGTTGTGGGAAAAAAAAAAACAACTAAGAAGAAGAAAACAGGAGACATTTTAAAGAACAGAACAACTACAAACATCATTTGATGCTTTCAAAGTATGGTAATACTGCACTACAAATTCATTTTATATGAATAACAAAGTCTGAGTTGCCAAAGAAACAAGCATATGCTATATAGAGAGTATTTCACAGCAGGCCACTTTCTGGATAAATGAGAATTTGCCATGAATCCACAGCATAAAAAATGATAGCAAACATACTCTACATATTCATGAAATAGTACCTCTAGGACTACCCCAAGATGAGACAGCAGTAAATCTGCAAATTCATTCCAGAAACTGTTTATGAAGCAGCAATAGTTCCTCTATACACTCTTTAGACTTCAAAAGTAGCAGAAAAAGAACTAAACCTCATGTTTGCAAAGCAGCTTTCCCAGACTATTAATAAGACATCAGATCTAATAAAGGACTTGAAACATCAATGAGCATTACATTCTGCTTCCTTTGCCTTGTTAAAAGACATGAATATGTAATACAGAAATGGAA
The DNA here is from genome assembly GCF_037038585.1 of Patagioenas fasciata. Taxonomy (NCBI): domain Eukaryota; kingdom Metazoa; phylum Chordata; class Aves; order Columbiformes; family Columbidae; genus Patagioenas; species Patagioenas fasciata. The sequence goes on from NC_092523.1 coordinate 40,769,346, forward strand.
TGATACTTAATGCTAGCAACATTAAGTGTTGCACCAAACTATTTGGCATCTTAGAGTTTCAGAATAATTTACAAACATTAATTTAGCCATGCAACACCCTTTCTGAAGAGCTGTTAGTATTTACTTCTATGAATGGTACCAAAGATTCAGGGAAGGCAGCTGACATCTCCAAACTCAGCAGTCAGCCAGCATAATTAGTAAAAGAGATTATAGTTCTCTATCTAAATAGGGTGCATTAAACTTCCCTTTTTGCTAACATAATATCCATTTTGATACACTAAATGGAATAAAACCATTCAGTAAGTTAAGTCAATGTAGCTACAAGCAAGAGATTTAGATCTAACATACCAAGTGAGCAAAATATTTATGAGAATTCAGGAGAAACCTCTTTACATTGTAGTCAGTTTAAGACTATAGGACAAAAAAAAATTTAAGTAAACCCAAATGTAAAATAATTATGAGGAGTTAATGAGATTCTCACATGTGAGTCATGGAGGCAACCCAGGCGACAAGCTCCAAGCAGACTTTATTCTGAACTGAAATGTCTAGCAGAGAACCAACTAGAAATGGGGTTTATCCAGAATTATTCATCACTCCAGCAACATTCAAGAAACAGCAGGTTGAATACACCAGTTGAGGATATTATTACCACACGACCACACCAGAATGATAACCCATAGCTGCACTCACTCACAAAACCAGAGGCCTCTTTTCACTCAAGGGTACCCAGAAGAAATAATCATTTGCCCAGGGAGAACAAGGGCTCACTGAAGGATAGATCCAGAAGAAAATTACTCACCAAGGAGAAGCTGAGGGTGCTCAGTCCTGCAAGGGCTCTGATCACAGACCCGCTGCTCTGAGAAGACCAACTCCAAGGCAGTCTTTGGCGCCATCTCTGTTTCATAGCCTGGTCAGATCTGGCTGTCTTCATCACGAGCACAGCCCAGAAGCTTCTCTGGGCCTGGGCACCTCCTTGGCTGAGGACCACGGCTGTTAACCAGCGGTCCTGCCCCTCCTGCACCCCCAGCCGAGGGAGGTGAATATGAGGAGTCACCAGGCCCTGGGGTAGGGGGGATGTGACTGTGGTACCTGGAATACAGGCATAGGGGGCATAAAAGGTGCATTTGATTTAAAAAGTGGAGCTTTCAGATATGCTTTTGTTATGAACATAATAATGTCCTCGATATGTGACAGACCTCTAAACTGGAGGCTTGGGCAGAGGGAAATTATAAAGGTCAGGAAAAATAATAAGGAATTGTACATAAAATCTATTAAAAAAATATTACGATGCACTGTACCTCTAACAGTTGATTACCGTCAACAGTTTATTGAGGAAGAGAAAAATTAATTTTTCATACAGTATAGCCATGGAAATACGTCACAAAGCAAAGAGGCATAAAGCCAAACTTACTGCTGGGTCATACAGCAAGTGCATTTATTTTTACTTGCACCAGCTGCGGTCTGTAGAATTTTCCCACAAGGTAAGGGTCTTTGAAAATGCACAGAAAGTAAACATTTGAAAAGCTGTCTTCAGGGCTATATTCAGAAACCTCCTTCTAGGGGTGCTGCAGCTGATTAGCACCTTCAGAAAGAAACCCAGCAAGCCACCAGCTGCTCTGTCAACCTGGTCATCCTATTGCCTTGCTTCTAATATTGCCATAATTATTTTAGACATATAGTCAAGTGCAGGCAGATGCATAACCTGCTCTGATTTAATTTATTTCAATATCTCATGCATGTGTATAATCTGTAATTTAAATCAATAAACATTTATTAAGCAGGTTGTCTATTGAGTCACAGATGCTTTTGCTGCAGTTCATTACACTGTCTCTTGTTCCAGAGTACCCAGCAAGTGCTGGAAGGATAAAGTACTGCAAAGTAAGTGATAAATGACTAAGGCTTCCAGCTCCTCCAGGAGAAAAAAAAAAAAAAAAAAAAAAAAAGGTATTATAGTGTCAACTTAAAGTATTAAAAGTTTCACAGTATTAGTAAACAGTGGGATGGAAACTCCAAGTTGGAGTACTGCCACATTTCATATTAGTTCAAAAAGAACCTAGAGCAAGAAAATCAGCACTACAAGACCAAAACCACTTCACAACAACATCCACAAAACCTCAGAGAATTGAGATGTTGCCCCGAAACTGTAAATGCACTGCTACATTGCTAATCAATGACAGGTTTGGCAACACAGAAATGTCATATACAAACTTCCGACAACTCATAGAATAGTTCATCTTATTCACAGATCACATTAAAGGTTAGCATTAAACCTAATGACTTCTTCAAGATGACTGCTTTTAAAAATACAAAGGAAATGAACATTATACTCAGACTAAATAGGGTCTTTAAATTTCCTGTAATGAATAAAAGCAGACGGGAGAGCAGTAAAATGAATTAGAAACAAGCCCAGTAGATTGTAAAGGAAAAAAAAATGTAATTATGTCCAAGTCCATTTTTTAACTAGCTGCTGACATTCATATTTATTGAAGTGACTGAGAATATGAGAAAATTAATATCTCCTTTTGCATACAAATAGGACTGTCTGAGAAAATAGCTAAGGAGAGTTCAATACAAACTGTAATTAAATAAAATCTGGAAGGAACAAAAATTCCTCGAGGGCAGCAGATATCCCTTGGACTGGTTGTGTTGCTATTTGATGTTCTGGATGTATTTTTCAGAAATACATGGACAAGCTTTACCTACAACATAGCAGTTCATCTATAGGAAATTAGGAGCTTTCCAGAGTCTCTAGTGCTTCTGTCCAGCTGGTATTCTGGGTAAACACCTTATGGAGGTTAGAAGTATATTCGTCTGCAAATTATTTGCATGTCTATGAGTCTCCAAAATCATTAAAACATGAAACTGGCCAGTTATACTGGTCAGAAAAGAGTGTCCGCCATACAGATGCCAACACTTAATGCTCTTACGAAATACTGGTTTTCTTCCACTGAAAACCATGTTACTCAGATTAAGCTTTCTGTCAATAGGTAAGGCTCAGAACTTCACAAACTGAGGTCCTGCAGGGGAGAATTTCACAAGGAGAAATGGCCGAAGTTAGCTGTTGCTGAAAAGGTGTATTACTGCTGGCAGTAGCAGACCTGAAGGAATTACCTGAACCTTTACCCTTCTTGAATAAGGGGATGGAGCTCCAGAAGAGGACATGTCTCCACTTCTTCACAAGACCACCAACAGAGCATGTTCCAGCACTCTGCACAGGTGGAGTTAGGCAGATGAGGAGCAGGGAAAAAGAAATGGGGCAGGTTTTGCTAGACAGTCACCCCTTCAGCTCAAACCAAATTCACAAAATATTCCAAGTTCCCAAGCTAACCATTTTTTTTTCACTTGAGTATAAAAAAATATTTTTCCTACATTGCTCCTTTTCGCTCTAAATGTGCTTAGGGATTTGTTTTTATTTTTTAAGTCAGGTTCTTCTAAGTGGGGAAACAGTATCTACTAAGAGCTGTCTCAGAGCCCACTCTCAGGTAGCATTTGACTTGGTGGTGGGTTACAGATGGAAAAAAACCCAAACAACACATCAACCAACCAACAATAACAAAACATCAAACACAAAACATCATACAAATCAAAGTAACATATTTCCATGGAGAAAATACTGAGGTCCTTTCATACTTAAATCTAAAATGCTGCATTTCAACAACACAAAGTGTGTGATAAACACAAAGCTTCACAAATTTAGATAGCATGATGCAACTACAAATAAAAATATGAGCTGGTCCTTGCAGATTCTCCATTAGTCCATTCTCTTTGCATACTTTAATTTCATTCAGCCATCTAGCTAAATTATTGTACCTGAGTGCATCATGAAGCATAGTTTGTGCAGTGTGATTAATGTATAACAAACACAAGAAATGATTCTTCACACAAATCCTAAACAAACAGAGAAATAAAATAGTCTCCTGCCACCATACAAATATGTCTTAACTGTTCATTTCAACAGCTGCAGTACTTTAGTGGGAGACGTTAGGAATTTGAAATCTAACATTTACTAATCCCTGGTCACAGAAGTGACTTCATGTAATCTGATGAGGCGATGAGGGACACAGCACTGTCTTGAAGACTGCAGGTTTGCCTGCACAGAGGAGCTACAGCGCACACTCACCTGTAGGAAACACACAGCCCACTAGACACTTTGTGAGAATTCCACACTGCCAACAATCCCAGTTTAATCTAAGCAAGATTACATACTCTTTTATTGAAAAACATGGAAAGAGTGTGAATACACCATTTAGCAGCATACAGCACCGACAGCCTGCAGCTGCCTCCCACAAAGCTGGTATATCCACATGACATTATGAAGAGCTATTAACCACATCCATCTCAAAGGACATATGGAGCCACACCAACTTCATTGCGATGCAGCTGTGACATAACTGAACTGCTTCAATTTCTGAAGCTAGCATGGGCACTTCTGCACTACGTGTTGTGGACAAATGCTCTAAAATTGTCAATGCAAGGAGTTAGTATAAAGAGAGTACTTGGAACAAATTACATAGATGAATATACGGTTTACTTGCGGCAATTCCACTTTTTAGGCAAGTCCTGTTATTCCACAGGGTATGCTTAAATCCTGATTTGGATTAAACAGCCACGAAATTGAGTACAGGAATCTCATATCATCTCATATCACTAATGAAGAATAATTTAGTATGGACAAAAAACTGAGAGATTTTCGCATTTTTCAAGCTGTGGAGGAGCTGGAGAGGTTGTTTCCTTCTCTACTCAAATAAAACAAGTAGCACAGTAACAGACTAGCATCTTTTAACTGTAGGTTCCTTTGCCATCTAAGTCTAGTTCATGTGTCTTGAGGAGTCATAATCCCAAGTGGAGACAGTAAATCAACAAAGACTTATTGATAATTTTACATTTTCTTCAACTTTATCATTTGAGCACAATTATAAGTCATGAGGCATAGCTTAGAAACTGTCCATACAGTAGAAAGAACATATATTGTAATTTACTAAGTACTCCATGCAACACATAAGGACACAGTAATGAGAATGAATTCTCACAGCAACACAGCCAAGAGAAATCTATTAAATTTCTTGGAACATATGTAACTGATTGAAGCAAAGTAAACAACAATATCAACTAAGATCTTTAAAAGGTAAGAGAGAACTTGAGAAGAAACCAAGACCAAATTCAAGGATTTGTATTTAATTTAAAAAAATCTGCTCTTTCATTCTTTTTTATCTGAACAGTAAGACAACCAAAGTGTGTAATAACTTTCAGCAATAAGATGCATCTCTTCAGAGTTAACTTATTTCTACAGTCAGACTGGTTGCAGTTTATTTACATGCTGTGAGAAGGAAAACTGGAAAGTTCCCTTAGCTGCACCATGAATATACTTTGGAAGAGGTTTATGTAGTCTTCACAAGGACAGTCGTAGCGGAACATGATCCTAAGCATTGAAAAGCACCCAGGATATGGAATTCTGGCACTATCATGTTTTATCTAAAACTCCACTGAAATTCACCGATGCAAAGCAGTCCTTGTTTCTGAAGTGCACTGGTTATTCCAAGGCCTCTGATTCTACAATTCTAGTCCAGAGGAGAACCAAATCCACCTGAGCACAGACATCATGAACAGGGGTTAAACCCACAAAACAGATCTCATGAACTTTCCGTTTCTGAAACAAATTCTGAGAAACAGCATCCTTGAGAGTGTTTGGGAATTTCCACCCCTCTTTTTTTGCCCTATCCATTCAAGCAGAGATTATAATTGTAGTTTGAATAGCTTACTTAAAACCAGCAGCAATAAAACCTATCCACCTTTCTTTATTTGATTTCAAGAAAAAAGTACTGAGTACAAATAACAATCTCTCACCAGCACTCCCTCTCATTTCTTTCAGGTTGAAAACACACACAAAAAGCATATACAGTTTCCATCAAGAATCCAAACTACCTTCAACGTCATACATTTTCCATTTAAGCATAACACACTTATGTGAAAGAGAGAAAAGCACACAGCAACACAGACAAGGAGAGAGGGAGCGGAGAATAAGACAGTAAAAGGAGTGTGAAACATGCTACATTATTTTGTAGACTTTTGGCACGAGGAGTTACTTGGGCTTTGTCAGTTTAGTGCATGGAGAGCACCAAAGTTCACAGCTGAGTACTTAGCTTGGTATAGCTCACCAAGAAAAATTATTAATACAATATGTCACAAAGGCAGTTGTTTCATTCGCAGAATTCAAGTTTGGCCTTCAAATTAAAACTCCTTTCATGTAGTAATAGAGCAGGGATGAGCATTCTGAGACCAATGCACCCTACATTCCCATAAAGTGCTTAATATGATCAATACAACCTCAGAACTAATAGCAAGAGGTTTCTGTGTGAAGAGGTACTGGAAAATGTCTTCAGGTTATGAGCACAAAATGTCCTGGTTTAATTCATCCCATATTCAGGAAACCTGATTCTATAAATAAAGTGACATCAACAAAATACCTCCAATTTCTCCTAATAATTGAAACAAGCCTGAGTGCTGTGCTGCTTGGGTCAACAACTGATAATAGTAATACTGCCTGTAACACTTTCTGTTTCACATTACAACCTCTGAGAAGCAAATCCCATCACAGTGAATGCCAGCAACACAGGAACCTTGAGATCACAGCTAAAGAGGTCTAAGCCCACAGAAATGATTGCAAGTTTGTTCTGTTTAGCTGAAGTAGAACATTATATTTTTCCCTACAAATGCAACGGCATATCTGTAAAAATTAATGGCACAAAGAGCAGCCAAGGGATCATGAAGACAAAAAATGTAATCCAAAAGACGACACTGCATCACATCTTATAAAAGTAACATTAACCTTCAATACCAAATACATAATGTGTTCTTTTCTTCTTTTCTGAGAAAATAAATACATAACAGGAAGCACGGGCATACAGTACTAGAAGATAAATACACCAAAGTGGAATCTGAACTGAGCAAGGACTTAATGTTGAATTCCAGAGGTTTTAATGAACACAAAGGTCTCATGAGAGTTGGGTTTCCTTTCCCATGATGCAATATTTACATAGTATTGAAGTTGTTCAGGTGACCTTGGTTACCACAAGGCTATGCAGACCTGTCGCTTGAAGCAAAATACTTTTACCTCTGGGGACTGGAGTAATTACAATCAATTTGTTGTGTTGATTGGTCAGTGATCTCTTCCACAACTTCTTAATTTGCAAGACACAGAAAGCTCTGAAAGATGTGAGTGAAGGCCCATAAAGGGATCTCACATCCTAATAAATGCAGACACATCACTGCTAAATACTTCATTTAATACCCATCTGAATTTTTAGAAGCTCTTCCAATTCCCTCTTTTGTTTTCAACTATTGTAACCCTTTGGGAGACCAAGCTTCAGTGTCACCTAAAAGAGTGACTAATGTTATTCACAGTAGCCATTTAGAGCTACTCATATGAGGACCAAGAACTTATTTCAAAGTTAAACTGCTCTTCTGGTTGTGGTCTCACACCACTCTATACTACTGTGATTCCATCTATTTATGTGGAGTGATTGCTGTTTGACAGATAGCTTCATAAAGCAGTAACAAAATGTACCTTTTCATTGATAATGTGTTTCAAAAACAAAGCTGCAAATAATTCAAAAATAAGCTCTTGGAATCTGCAAATGCTTATGCTTGATTTGTTACTTAACCATATCTGCCAAAATGAACTTCCTCTCTAGTGACTGCAGTGTTCTAGGTTCTTGTTTGAACCCTTTTCAGAAGGAAATCTGCACTTGAGCTCACAATTTCCATGTCAGGTTTCATTCAACTGCAAATTACCCCAGCTGAATTACACAAACCACTGAAATAGACTATAAAGTAAACTTCAGTTCTTAACTGGCAATGTTGCTGAGTTTGACTGTAATTACTGCTACACCAGCACTTCATTTACAATCCCCTAATGCCCTGTGTCTATTGCTATCAACAAATTATGGATTTCCAACTCAGCTGGTTGCTGTAAAATAGATATTGTCTGTCTAGTATTCAAACTAATAGCCTGCAAATAACTGACTGGAATTATGTCATGTCAATACAACACCTGTAGGAATAAAAATGAAAGGTATGCACAGATGATCTCAGCATTTTTTTCATCTTATGTAACAAAGTTACGTATATTTGAATCAAGACCAGAGAATCTGGAAAGTGAGTAATGCTTAACCTACTCTTTTATAGCAAATGGAGATGGCACATAGAATGTTCTTTGATCCAGGAGATAACTACAACTTCTTTTCACTTTATTTTGCAAATGCCTTGTGCACTCTATTGCTTAGCAGCTTCTGCTGGACTTGAAGCAGGAGTTGCAGCTACTTAAAGCAGGAAAATAATATTTGTGGAATTTCGACTAATCAAGGTAGTGACACAATCATGGGAACGAAAAATACCATGATGTCATGACAGTAACAATTTCTGATAGTAAGTTACATAATAAAGAAAAAAAAAATCTGTATTTCAAGTTGTCTTAAGAGTTGAACTTTTTCTGTTAGATATTTCTCTACATTTCTTACTCTATTTTGGGAAAAGCTTTACAGTTGATTTAGTATTTAAATAATTTCCCTGTTTGTTTATTTGTTGTTTGTTTTGGGGTTTTTTTTTTGTTTGGTTGGTTGGTTTGTTTTTTTTCTGTCAGTTTTGGAGTTACAGAAATCCATAAGACGTTGCATGTGCAGAGATTATTTTAGAAATCATTTAAAACTGTGCAAATTTTACACCTGTACTTTCCTGGAGTGCCAAGCAGAATGACTAAGAAGAGGTTTCTACCAGAAATCATACAGAAGTAGGGCTTTATGTGCAGAAGCATATGATCCATATGCCCACCGATGTGATGTGCGAAGGCTGGTCATATTCTTTTGGCATACTTATGCTGACCCTATTCAAGTAGTTGGGCCACATGTTCTCACCTCCATACAGACTTTAACCTTTCTATTTTATATCATGTTCCTGCTCCACGTGAGAATTCATAAAATTGCAGGTAAATATCCAACTGAAGGAAGAAAGAATATAGATAAATGAACAGTACAGCATATCCAGAACCATAAAATAGACTTTAGCTCAGGAGGTACTTAAGCTACTAAAACCAGAAATTGGATGAACATGCCAAGGGATCACTGTTGTTGCTTTCTTTCCCTAAGAATTTGCCACACGGGATGTCAAGCTAGATGAACATCTTATCTGACCCAAGACCACCATTCTCAGGTTCTTATTAGTAGGTATAGCCATTCCAGACAGTGCCACTGATTACAAATGTCCATCAAAGACATACTGAGAATTAACCAACACGCCAAGGACACAGCCACAAATCCCCAGTGCATCTGAAATAATGTAATTTTCTTGCTGTCAAAATTGCTATATTGATTTATATCTTGCCCTATAGATGTGTTTCACACAGAATCAGAGAATCACAGAATGTTAGGGATTGGAAGGGACATCAAAGATCATCCAGTCCAATCCCTCTGCTGGAGCAGGAACACCTAGATGAGGCTACACAGGAATGTGTCCAGCTGGGTTTTGAATGTCTCCGGAGAAGGAGACTCCACACCCCACCTGGGCAGCCTGTTCCAGTGTTCTGTTATCCTCACTGAGAAGAAGTTTCTTCTCAAATTTAAGTGGAACCTCTTGTGTTCCAGTTTGAACCCATTACCCACTGTCCTACCATTAGTTGTCACCAAGAAGAGCCTGGCTCCACCCTCGTGACACTCACCCTCTATAAATTTATAAACATTAATGAGGTCACCCCTCAGCCTTCTCTTCTCCAAGCTAAAGAGACCCAGCTCCCTCAGCCATTCCTCATAAGGGAGATGCTCCACTTCCTTAATCATCTTCGTTTGTTTGTTTGACCAAGTCTATTTTACCATGATATCATGACAGCATTTAATAAATAATCAACAATAAATACCAACCTGTTAAAATCAATGGAAGTGTAACCTTTAATTTTAGGCGGAAAAATGTCTGCAATGCATAATGAAGTCTGAAAAGAAATTTCTAATTTTAAAACCTACTTTTCCAGTGTCTTGTTACATTTATAGGCATGTCTTTAGAGCCTATTTAGTAACTTCTGTTAGCTACACGGTATTGTTTTTTCTTGCAATACTACTTCTTGCTTCTGCATTAATGATACCAGTTCTGATAAGAAAATGTTCTTTGAAAACATGTTTCTTAAAAGCAAAACAAAATGCCTGTAAATAAAGATCTTCCCAAAAACATTCTCTATGGAAATTTTGAGAAATAAATTTTCAATATAATCTCTATAGGTCTCTTAACTAAGCAAGGGGTGTACTAGGACAAAAGATGCTTACAGATTTATTTTTTTAAAGCCTTCTGTAAAGTGATTTTCAAAACATGCAATGGCATAGGATAACAGAGAGCATGTTATAGGAAACACCTTTTTGTTTTGTGTTTGTAGGGCACAAAGCACAATAGAATCCTAGACAACAGGTAAGAGCTTCAAGGACATGACAGAATGCACACAGAGAGCAATTTGATGCAGTTTATGATTCAGTATATATTTTTTCATTAGATCTTTTTAAAATGTCTTTCCAATTTCTTCTTAGTTTGAAACTGTTTCTCTGTTGATTTCTTATTTGCACCTGGAGGAGTAGCTGCTGAAAACAGGTGTGGAAAATACCAGTTTACTCCTTAAGAGGAATGATTTGTCAAGACCTACTAACAGTGAGTGGCATATGAGAGCTGTGCAAACGAGGCCGCCTCTTGACAGAAGCAATATGTGGGCTGCTACAGAGATAAGAGGTTGCAGCTGTTCTAAACACTGGCATGATGCTGTATGCTGGTCATATACCGCATGGATCAGCTTCTTCAGGTTTACAGGTGTACAATTCAGGGTTTAATAAATTTGGCTAAGAGTGACCAAAAGCTTATTTCCTATAACCCTACAGAAAAAATAACCACCCAAACTATTCTCATGGAGAATTTGGTAAGCTGACATTGTGTTGTCACTTTCCTAACCACAAGAGCACAAAAGATGAAAAGATGTTTAGATTCTAAGGTGCACAGTGACTTTTGAAATGTATTGTGTCCCAGCTTGATACCTAGATAAAGAATTTCACAACTACTGTCACACTTGCCGTAACAAGGAGAGGCTATGACAAGAGAAGCGTTTCTCTCATTGCTACCTACATCCTATGAAAAAAATCATACAGAATGTTAGACTTGACCTTAGGGCACTGAAAAATAACTGTTACCTCCTTGGAAACACTGACACTATTTTTACAGGGGCTGTGCCCCCTCGGGTTGTGGTTAGTACTGATACTTTGTAAATTCTTAGCCCAGAGAAGGACAAAATAGTGTCATAAGTGAAATGGCGCTGCCCAGCTGAGGGGACTGCACGCAGATCGTATTGAAATACCTTTCTATACTCAGGGCTTTATACTTCGTTTTGAAATTACAATTATCAACATATATGAAACTGAACATGCAGCTCCTTACTGGAGCTTGACTGACACAGTAGCAACTAGCTATTTTGCAGCTCTAAGTAATTCCAGCTTTATCTTGTAAGGAGGTTCTTGGAAGAGAGGTAATACAGGAAATAAAGGAAAATAAAGGGAGAGAACTGTCCTCATAACAGTAGAGTACTTAGAGCAGTAATTCACCTGAAGGGAAGTAGCTAGCTGGTTGTCAGTGAACAATTTGCTTTCATTGATCTCTTGGTAAAATATTAAAGACGTTTGCCTGCAGTGTTCAATGAATGAAAATAAATGCCTTAATTACCCCACTTTTTGTGCCTGTGCTTGTAAATCAACAAGTGTCACAAGAGGAAAACTGGTAAGGTTTTAAAGCATGCTCTACCACTGTCAGCTGCGTCTTCTAATTGCCCATGTCATGGACTTACTAAGACAAACATGGTTAATTTGTATTTAGCAATCTCGAAGGATAACTGGGCTCATTTTCACTCCAGGTGGCTCTTCACCTTTCCATATCTTGTGGCAAAGATCTCTACTGCTTGACTATAGTCCCCTCCTCAGCCCGCTCCTGTTATTTTGAGCCCACCTTCTGCTGTCTTCCCTTATTTTTCATAAAAATGGAAACTCTTGGAAGACGTTCCTCATTATTTCCCAAGTACTCTTGATGAATATGTTGCTGGTGTTTTTTGCATTATTCATCAACACATTTAAATTATCATTACATTCATGGCATCAGTTTAGGATGTTTTTAAGGTCTGTTTCTTCTCTGAAGAAAGCCCACAGCTCACAGTTGTTGTCATGAGCCTTCATGTTCCTTGCTCTGCCAGTAGCATCCGGATTCAATACCTGCCATTTGCACACATAACAAAACAGAGGAGGGGATGTGTCCAAAAACCGACACTGCAAACAATCTAGGATTTAAAAGCCAAGCTGGATTCCTGCCTTCTCAGCCATCACACCGCCTGGTTTTGATGGCCAATTTGTACTTTCAAATCTGGGCAATCCATGCCTGCTTTAAAGAATGCCAAAGAAGTAATATTCTTCAAGTCTTACTGACAACAATGTAAAGATTGTACAAAATAATTTGAAACCCTGATGGAGTAGGGTTACCTCACAGACATTCAATAAATTTATGCCTGATTTCCATAGGAGTCCTTGTGACTGAAAAAGTTTCCCCTTGAGAAAACTGAAGGAGAGATCTTAATTCAGATATATATTCCATTAACTTTTGTTATTAAAGAGACAGTTACCTTTGAAAAGTACATTATCTTGCAAATAAAAGCTCCTTTTTTTTCAGAAACTGCAGCCTTCCACTTGCCTTCCTCACTTCACTCAAGATCTTGAAGGCCACTACAGACAGGCTGCCATTGACGATCATCTCCTGGACCTATTTGTTAGTGAACAGCAGACCCAAGAGATCCAAGGTGGCTACACTCAGTTGCTCATGTCAGTTGGGTAGTCTGTGAAAAACACCCAGGAACACATTCTTCGTCTTCCCAGCCCATCTTTCCTGAAGAGCCTGTCTTTATGCTTCACAGACGGCAAATCATTCAAGCCATCTCACTGTACCTTAGTTACTCCAATGGTGCCATACTTTAGTGTCTGCACAGGGAGTTGTAACTCCTCCTGCTTGTTTCCACAGCTATATACTTTCATCTACAAGCACCTGAGTGAGCCCCATTTCAACCTCATCTTTCCAGAGGGCTCCCTCACCCCCATCACCTTGGTTTACACACTTGCCATCCTGACCTCCACTCCCTCACTTAGATGCAAGCTATTATTATTATTCCCCAGCATGGATTATCAGACCAATTTTTAATTATCCTACAAATTTACTGGTGTTTATGGAACACAAATTGAGAAAACACAACATGGTCTATTTTCAGTATCAAATAGTATCATCTGCTCCTTTTTTTTTTTTTTTTTTTTTTTTTTTTTTTGCTTTGAATGGATTGCAAGCATAGATACAACTGCTTCTCTGGAAAAGAGGATAAAAATATAAATACTGTCAAGGTCAAAACTGAGCAAATTCTTAAACTCCTTGCTGAATCAGGTTTGGAAGGATTTCTTTGAAGATGCAACAGTTGAGTACTTACGTCCCAATGAATTTCAGTGACTGTGGTCAGAAGAAACTGTATGCAAACTTGTGCTATTTTTCACTATAAATTTACAGTGAGGTAAGCTCTGTGTGACCACACTTGGTACACACTGCACTTATAAAGTGTTAAACAGGCCATGAGTATATCCTATACTGATTTACATTGTCCAATAAATAATAGGGATCCTTTCAGGCAAACGAGTGTGCTGGGAACACTGCCTAAATGAATACGGCTTAGGATCCCTATTTCTTTTATTGATGCTAAGAATTTATATTTGTCTGACTTAAATGTCCATAAAAAATGCTGCAGCAATTTATTACATTACTGTAAAATCACACTAGATAAATTGAAGTCATTGTGTATGCCAATAGAATGAAACATATATTTGTTACATTTAATATTAGAATTAAAATAAACTATTTGCCAGAAGTGTCTAATATGCTATGACTTTTTACAGCAAAAATAATTACATTTTAACTACCTTTCTCTTCACTATCTCTCCATTCTCCAAACTTACTTCATCATCATCAGGCCACAATTAACAGGCCTGTGAGCTTCTTCAGGGAAAAGAGGGAACTCTAGTTAAATTATGCAAAAAATTGTATACGAAAAGTTAAGTACAAGCAATTTTGCTTCTAACACAACAAAAAGCTTCAACATGTTCAAGGTTCAGCATTTGCCTCTACTTTAGATTCAGAAAAACAACTATTTCATCAAAGGACACCTAAAGTACAAAACCTCATCTTAGTTTTTTGTCTCTATCCGTGACCTGCAGGTAAATAGAAGGGTTCTGCCTTGGGGAACAGAGGGTTTATAGATGACCGGCACTAGGGAAAGTATTTAATAACGCAGGCAATATCATCTTACTAGAGAAAGTGCTTTAGAATTATGCCTTTTCAGACAAAATTAATTACTTAGTTCAAGCATACTCAGCCTAACAATTCATCAGTAGAAGTTCTGTGAAAGACTGTCAAATGAATTGGTGGAGGTGAAACACTTCAGGGATTTACCATACTCTTAAATTTCTAGAAAGCAGTCAGTTGGTATACTGATCATATGCTTGCAGGCTTAAAGCCAGAAGTTGATATGCATTTTATTACTATCATCAACAAAAAGTAGAGTATATTCAATAACGAAGCTGGTTTCCCATTTGCTACAAAAGCATAATAGCTAATGTATGATAATGTAACTGTAATTTTGATTTAAGTTAACAGGACAGTTTTAGTATGACTGTATGCTACAGTTATTCACATATGGCCCACATATAAGGGGTTATTTTTCATGACCTCATAATCACAAGGAAAACGTGTGGAGCAGTAACACCAGAGTGATAAACAAGGGTAAAATAGCTCATCATGCAAGTACTTGAGAACTGTGCTAAAAAAGCCCATTGACACTGGATGAAGTGAAAGCAAGATATGAATACCTGAAATTAGTAATTCTCATTTAACTTTTACATCTATTTTTCAAGCATGACCTCAGTTAATTGAAGATTGCCTCCCTAAATAAAAAAGTACCATTGACTTTACTAGGGTCTGGATCATAATCTTCATTCTTTGCATTCATTTAAATACAGAAAATTTCCTTCATACTCTGACAGAGTAGTGAGAATTATAGTGACTGAGGAACTGGTGTTCAGTGTAGCTGCAGGCATGAACTGAATATGGAAATAGGTCACAAGATGACTCTCGATGAAAACAAAAGCTCTAAACAGTTGTCCACTAAGCACCTCTATCTCCCCTGTGTTCTCTTAGAAATAAAAGCAATTCCAACAAACACAGGGGAAAAAAAAAAAAAAAAAAGAAAAGAAAAAAAAAAAGGTGAACCAATTTAAAAAAAAAAAAAAGTAAGAAAGTTTGGATTGAGATTTTATGCAAAGATGTGTAGTGATGGAAGCTCTACCTGATGCAATCTACTTTGCCACATCCAACATGTTCGTCCACGTCACGACATTACATTTCCGAAAAAATGTCTTCCCATTTGGAAAAGCTCAATTATTGCATTTAGCCTGTATTAAAACCTACAAGCTTTATCTTAAGTTTATCGCTTTCTATAAATTTGTATAGACTTTTACAGCAATAAAACCCTAAAAAGCAAACAGTGGATGTTGCTTTACAAAGCCATTTTGTACATCTACTACACTTTCACCCAACGGTCAAAAAACACAGCTCCTTAAAGCAATATTCTACATAAAAAATTATAGAATCACAGTATCACAGTATGTTTGGGATTGGAAGGGACCTCAAAAGATGAGCTAGTCCAATCCCCCTGCTGGAGCAGGAACGCCTAGGTGAGGTCACACAGAAATGTGTCCAGGCGGGCTTTGAATGTCTCCAGGGAAGGAGACTCCACAACCTCCCTGGGAAGCCTGTTCCAGTGCTGTCACCCTCACTGAGAAGTTTTTTCTCAAATTTAAGTGGAACTTCTTGTGTTCCAGCTTGATCCCATTACCCCTTGTCCTATCGTTGTTTGCCACTGAGAAGAGCCTGGCTCCATTCTCATGGCACTCACCCTTTATATATTTATAAACATTAATAAGGTCACCCCTCAGTCTCCTCTTCTCCAAACTAAAGAGACCCAGCTCCCTCAGCCTTTCTTCATAAGGGAGGTGCTCCACTCCCTTAATCATCTTTGTTGCCCTACGCTGGACTCTCTCCAGCAGTTCCCTGTCCTTCTTGAACTGAGGGGCCCAGAACTGGACACAATATTACAGATGAGGTCTCACCAGGGCGGAGTAGAGGGGAAGGAGGACCTCTCTCGATCTACTGACCACCCCCCTTGTAATACACCCGAGGATGCCATTGGCCTTCCTGGTCACAAGGGCACAGTGCTGGCTCATGGTCATCCTGTTGTCCACCAGGACCCCCAGGTCCCTTTCCCCTACACTGCTCCCTAATATGTAATTTCCCAACCTATACTGGAACCTGGGGTTGTTCCTGCCCAGATGCAGGACTCTACACTCTTCCTTGTTAAATTTCATCAGGTTATTCCCTGCCCAACTCTCCAGCCTGTCCAGGTCCCGCTGGATGGCAGCACAGCCTTCTGGCATGTCAGCCACTCCTCCCAGCTTAGTGTCATCAGCAAACTTGCTGATAGTACACTCAATTCCCTCGTCTAAATTGTTAATGAATATATTGAATGATATTGGCCCCAGTACTGACCCCTGAGGCACTCCACTAGATACTGGCCTCCAACTGGACTCCACACCATTGACCACCACTCTCTGGCTTCTCTCTTTAACCCAGTTTGCAATCCACCTCACTACTCTATTGTCTAGACCACACCTCCTCAATTTAGCTGTGAGGATGCTGTGGGAGACTGTGTCAAAGGCTTTACTGAAGCCAAGGTAGACCACATCCACCGCTCTGCCATCATCCATCCACCTTGTTACATTCTCATAAAAGCCTATGAGGTTGGTCAAGCATGACTTACCCTTGGTAAAGCCATGCTGACTGCCCCTATTGACCCTCTTATCCCTGATATGCCTTGAGATGACACCAAGGATAAGCTGTTCCATTACTTTCCCAGGGACAGAGGTGAGGCTGACCGGTCTATAATTACCCGGGTCCTCCTTCTTGCCCTTTTTGAAGACTGGAGTGACATTTGCTTTCCTCCAATCCTCGGGCACCTCTCCCGCTCCCCAAGACTTGGCAAAGATGATGGAGAGTGGTCCAGCAATGACTTCAGCCAGCTCCCTCAGCACCTGTGGATGCATCCCATCTGGACCCATGGATTTATGGATGTCCAGATTGCTTAATTGCTCCCTAACCCAGTCCTCATCAACTAAAGCAAACTCCTCCATTGACCTGGCTTCATCCGGGGTCTCAGGGGTACGGGGCTACCCAGGACAGCCTCAAGCAGAGTAGACAGAGACAAAGAAGGCATTCAGCAATTCTGCCTTCTCTGTATCTTCTGCCACCAGGGCACCCACCCCATTCATCAGTGGGCCTACATTGCCTCTGCTATGTATTTGAAAAGTTCTTTTTGCTGTCCTTGACCCCTCTTGCCAGCTGTAATTCTAAGGAGGCCTTGGCTATCCTAGCTGCCTTCCTACATCCTCTAACAGCAGCCTTACATTCCTCCCAAGTGGCCAGCCCCTGCTTCCATGACCTGTAAACTCTCCTCTTCTGCTTGAGCATACCCAACAGATCCCTATGCAACCACGCAGGCCTCCTGGCTCGCTTCCTCGACTTCCTATGTGTGGAGATGCTCTGATCCTGAGCATGGAAGAAGCAATCTCTGAATGCAATCCAGCTCTCTTGGGCCCCTTTTCCTTCAAGCAGTCTTGCCCATGGGATTTCCCCCAGCTATTGCTTGAAAAGGCTGAAGTTAGCCCTGCCAAAGTCCAGGGTTGCAATTCTACTTGCTATTCTGTTCCTGCCACACGAGATGCTGAACTCCACCATCTCGTGGTCACTGCAACCCAGGCAGCCCTCAACCTTTACTGCTTCGACCAGACCCTCTTTGTTAGTGAGGATGAGATCCAGCAGTGTACCTCTCCTAGTCAGCTCCTCTGCCATCTGCATGAGGAAGTTATTATCAATGCACTGGAGGAACCTCCTGGACTCTGGCTGGCTGGCTGAATGGTCCTTCCAGCAAACATCAGGGAAGTTAAAATCACCCCCAACAACCAGGGCCTGTGACTGTGAGGCCACTCTCAGCTGCGCATAGAAGGCCTCATCAACTTCCTAAGCCTGATCTGGTGGCCTATAATAGACACCTACAACAGTATCACCCCTGCCAGTCTGTCTCTTGATCCTGACCCATACACTCGCAACTCATTCCTCATCCGCTCCTGGGCAGAATTTAGTACATTGTAGTTGTTCTCTCACATAGAGAGTAACTCCACCACCACGCCTGGCTGGCCTGTCTTTCCTGAAAAGGGCGTAGCCATCCATGACCACATTCCAGTCATGTGAGCTGTCCCACCACGTTTCTGTAATTGCCACCAGATCATAATCTCCCGACCGAACATAGGATTCTAACTCCTCCTGCTTATTCCCCATGCTGCGCGCATTGGTGTACAGGCATTTCAGGGAGCGAGCAGAGCACACCAATTTCTCCCTAGGGGCACAGGAGGCCACTCGGTCTCATCCGTTTTAGAATGCTGCCCCACTGGGACAAGCCCAGCTACAACCTCATCCCCCTCTGAGCCTAGTTTAAAGCTCTCCAAATGAGCCCAGCTAATTCCTGCCCCAGCATCCTTTTGCCCCTGTGAGATAAACCTTTCCCGCATAACACTGTCCAGACTGGAGTCTTATAAAACCAGCCATTATCAAAAAAACCAAAGCCCTGCCTGTAGCACCAGTCTTGGAGTCAACCATTTAGAGATTGAATTTTCCTATTCCACCCCACATCGTCACTTGAAGAGGGAAGGAGCGAAGAGAAGATCACTTGAGCCCCTGAGTCTTTCACCATCGTTCCCAAGACCTTGAAATCGTTCTTTGTTCCCCTCAGACTACGGGAAGCAGCTTCCTCCCCATCTGTCTGGAAGACCAGCAGCGGGTAGTAGTCTGTCGGGTGCACCAGTTTGGGGAGCTCTTTAGCAATATCCTTGATCCGGGCTCCAGGTAGACTACAGACTTCCCTAAGATGAGGGTCAACTCTGCATATTGAGCCCTCTGTTCCTTTCAGAATGGAATTTCCTATTACAATCTTTCCTATTACAATTTCCTGCTACAATTCTTTCTTATCAGAGGCAGTCTTAAGTTGTGTAGTCAACCGCCTCTTCCTATGTGATCTTGTAGGCAGGCTTGGCACCACCTCCTCACCTACCTCTTCTTCGAGATCCAGGGCCTCAAACCTATTACGGAGGGGCACCTGGGGAGGCAAAGCAGGCAGGGAGGGGACCTGCCCGTGGCGCCGAACTGGAATACGCTTCCAACCCTCATCTTCTTTTAGGTCCCTTACCTCTGCCCGACAGCAACAAGGGTGGGGCTGTCTCAGGACCTCCGCCTCTGTCCGAGAGGGCAGGAAGTCCATCTCCTTTTCGGGGGTACCTCCCTGGGGCCTTTCTGACTGGCACGTCAGGGTGTTACTCCACCAGTCGATCTCCCTTTCGCACTCCCTGATGGACCTCAGCGTCTCAACCTCCTCCTTAAGTTTCACAACCATGTCAAGCAGATCTTGCACCTGCTCACACCTCACACAAGTGTAGTGCTGGCCTCCCACGGCAGCAGCAGCCTCTGGCACTCCCTGCAGCTGGAGACCTGAACAGCCACCATTCGGGACAGAACCTCAGTCTGCGTTGCCACAGCCTTTCTGAGACAAGCTCTCCTTCTGGAGGCGACCATGGTCATCAGCAGCCTGGGATGCTGGCAATAAGTTGGAGGGAATGACAAGCAACAAGTGCTCTCTGCACCCTGCTGCACAAGCTGGTTGCTCCTCTCTGCACCTGGTGGGCCCTCCCAAAGGCTTTTTCAAGGCAAGGGGAGGAGGTGTGGTCGCCGTCACCATGGGAATGCCCCCCCCACCCCGCCACATCAGCTGCTCTCTCGCATTGGCTGCCAGGGCTTCTGGGGGATCAGGACGGCCGGGAATCATGCTGTCCCTGTACGTTTCCCTCTGAGCTTTCTAATCTCAGCTAAACCTTGTAGTCGGCTGAACCTCGCCGGCTCTGGCTCTCGCTGCGCTGGCTCCAATCAGCTGACTGAATCTATCAAGATTTTTCCAAGATTCATGTTTTGCAAACTAAATATCTGAATTAAGGCCATCACAGATTAGATTTAAGTCTCATGGGATTGCTCCATCAGTTCCAAAAGACTTATGGTACATTGGTGAAGCTAAAGAACTTTTAAATAATTACTAAGTACTTTTCTGGTTTCAGTTAGGCTACTTATTTGTTTGTTTATAGAGACTCTTCTGCAGCCATTATGCCAATATTTTTTTCATTAGTCATTGCCAACAGTGTAACTTTTTCATCTTCTTTTTAATGTTAGTAGACTCAGTGAACCAACAACATCACATCACAACCAATAATGTTTGACTAGTATTGCTATCAGACACTTATTCACCTAGAGAAAATTAATATACATATGGACAGAGATGCAGAATAGAGAAATACCATGGTCTCAAGCTAAAAGTATTTTTGCTTCAGATAAAAGTGTTAGAATTCCAATCCAAGGGACCTCTGTAAGTACTTTCTTTAATATAACGATGTATATTAACTACCCTGTGGTTCAATCCCACACATAAAAAGGTAACCAAGATGACAACAGTGTTGTACCTAGAACCACAGGTAAGCAAAAACAGCAAAGTAATAGGGGATGTACCAAACACGGCAGTCTACCAGAGCCCTTATCTGGAGAGTAATGATCACAATGAAAAGCAGAGAGACTCCTTCAGATAACAGTTACTGGCAAAAGCTAAATATCCAGGTGTCAATACTAGACATATACTTGGTTATTCTTTGATTCAGTAACAGTCGTGGAAATGTATGTATGGTTGAAATCATTACTTCTGATGTGCAGCATGTGCCTTTGGTCCAGATAATAAAGACAGTGTTTAACTAGTTCTCCTCTGCATTCTGTATTTACTTCAGGAAGCAGGTATTTCTCAACATTTAACATCAACATTTTATGAACAATAAGTATCAAACTTTTGTGGCTGTAGTGGCACTCAGGTGAAAAGAAACATCACTAACAAAAAAAAAAAAATTGTTTATTTAAGTAATTTGGATAGTAAGCTTGGGAGCAATAAGGATGAAAGGGAGAAACTAGCTGATCCCAGAGCATATTCCACTTTGCTGTATGCCCATCTCCTTTCTTTTCTTTTCACATGCAGTTCTCTTTCCCCTAGCCTTACTGACTTGAAGTGGATTGACAGCAGAAAACTAGGTCATATCATGAATTCAAACAGTAGGAATAATTATGATGGACACACTTGGATGAAGCAGGAGAAAGGCAATCTGATAAGGACCGATTCAATTCTCACTGTAACATAATCTTTCTAGTAACTTTTAGAGGGCTTGGTCTGAAATCTAGACCTGAGAAAGAAGTATGTATCACTTTCCATGCTCAAGGAGAGGCTCAGTGAACTAAAAAAAACTGGAAGATTCACATAGCAAAAACCCTCTATATTTTTGGGGAAAGCCAGAATAAAAGATTAGCAGATGAAATGGAGACAGAGGAGAATTTGGGTAGTGATGATAAATAATGATGACTGAAAAAAAAAAAAAAAAAAAAAGGGGAAGTATGTTCTGTGTTTCAAATTTTAAAATAATTTAATTCTTCACGGATTGTCTCTGTTACCACTAAGATGACAAATAAACTTCCTATTGTCTGTAGTGTTTCCTGGTTACTAATTCTCATGAGAAAGCACCCAGAGCGTTTCATATTTCATACACTGTTGTCATGGTTTAACCCCAGGTGGCAACTAAGCACCACACAGCTGCTCACTCACTCCTCCTAGGTGGGATGGGGGAGAGAATCAGTAGAGTAAAAGTGAGAAAACTTGAGATCAAGGCAGTTCAATAGGCAAAGCAGAAGCTGCACATGCAAGCAAAGCGAAACAAGAGACTCATTCACTACTTCTAATGGACAGGCAGGTGTTCATCCATCTTCAGGTTAGCCAGGTTCCATCGTGTGTAATGTTACCTGGGAAGCCAAATACCATCACCCCAAACATCCCCCCTTCTTTCTTCCCCCAAAATATATACTGGGCATTATATCTTATGGCATGAAATATCCCTATGGCGAACTTGGGTCAGCTGTCCTGGCTGCGCCCCCTCCCAGTTTCTTCTACACCTGCAGCCTTCTTGCTGAAAAGTCCTTGACTTGGTATAAACAGGGTTGACAACAACTGGAACATCAGTGTGTTATGAACATTTTTCTCATACTAAATCCAAACCACAGCACTATAGCAGCCACTAGGAAGAAAATCAACTCTATCCCAGCTGAAACCAGAATAACCGTGGATACAATTAATCAGAATACAGGAAGCTCTATCTACATAATAAAAAAGTGTGTTTGGCTTTGAATGGCCTGATTTATGACTGCCATAGGCAAAAGTGGCTATTGGCACTGATTTTAAGATTTTTTTAATATGTCATTCAGGATAGGTTGTTTAAAGAATGATTGCTCTGTCTACTTTCATCACATTTAAATGCCAGATTGAGGCTGTCAAATGTGACTGGATTTATCAATGAGGCAGAAGGCTGAAGAGGAAATTAAAATGCTGCAAAATAAATTATTTTGGAAGTTAATTATAAATAATATAATCTCTATATGCAAATATTAAATGTGTTTATTTAATTAAATCGCTGCAGATTTTAGAAGTTCTTTCTGGCTTCTTTGACATGTCATCCCATCAGACTGTTTCTTGGGGATATAATTATTTAGTTAAATGATTAAATGAATGCTGTTATACATATTAGCCATTTTAAGCTTTAAGCATATGAAAGTGTTTTGTCAGAATTCTAAGTGGGGACTGATCTAATTGCAAAAGGTTATATTGGGGAAGAAGAAAAGAGTCATTAGCTAAAAAAGCAGTATAATGCAGTTATTCTCACTTGCATTTTGAAGGTCGTTTGCAAGTTGCACACATAATACTATTGAGTCACCTCAGACCTATTCAGAATTTTCTCTTTTACTCACTTAGAAGTCTCAGAATTATGGCTTGACCTCAGTCATCATTCAGAGAGGAAGAATGCAGAGTAATCTTAACTAATTAATTTTAGAAATGAGTAGGGATGAATAACCAATTGTCGTCGCTTGACGGAAGCAACGTCGTGATTTCAGCCATGCTTTAGGCACTGTCCATTAGCCTCACTTCCTATTGTCCTAACTCAGCCATGTTTTGTCATAGATTAGGTGAAATAATATACAAATCCCCAAACAATTCACGAGTTTCCCTGCCTCTGCTTTCTGATGGCCAAACAGCATCAACCCAGCAAGCTATGACATCCACGGACTACCCACCACCGCAAGGGGAGCTACTAATGGACCACTGCCCAGCTGGAAGGGCAGGATCTCCCGCAGTTCTGCAGTCTCCCGCTTGGCTCCTTGTGACACACCAGACAACCACCGCCAGGAGAGACCTATTTATGACTTATGTATTCACAGCATGAGTCTAAACCTCAATGCACTCTTAACTTTCAGCATCATATTTTGATAGCCTAAAACTGACACATAATAATGTGTTGCTCTTTAATGGCCTGTCACTGTGAATGCACCTGGTTCACTGTTTTAATTCCTTGGGCTCCCGGGTTCAGTCAAGCATGGATTTGCACATTATTCCAGCCAAAGCATCCCCTGGCTAGTACTTCTTGTTTTTTGACAATACACCTAAGATGGGTGTACTCAAGATAATACACAGTTAAGCTCTTGTATTTTATTACTCTTTCAAGTCAACTTTGCAATAAGAAAAGAAAAAAGAACCTTTTAATGAACAACTTAATTTCCCCATGTCATAGTCTAATCAGTTTATTTTTTTCAGAGTATGGCAATATCTAACGTATTTTTCATGAAATCTTTACCTTCTCTCATGTAAGCGGTAAGACTGAGTGAGCGCTGAAGAGACAGAGAAGGATATATATTAAAAAGAACAAAATCAACTAAGTTGGTAATCATAGATGAAGTAGCTCTGCATACTCAAAGTATGCTGCTACAGTTGCTGGTACAAAATGGTTTCCAACATACACTTCTTTTCTTCAATACCTCCAACGTATTTCCAGAACAATCATCATTATGCAGTTTCCATGACAGCTCTAATACTGAAGATTTCTTTCCCTAGGTGTCAATAAAACTGTTGAGCTCTCTTTAATAGAGATGACTGATATATAGACTGAAAACTTATTTTTTTAAATGGGTAAACTGGTATACTTCAAATATCTTTAAATGCATGAATTTTCCATGTACTTTCAAAACAGGACTTTTCATAAAGGGTATTTAACTACAAGAGTACACTTTGCTACATTAAAAAAAAAAACCCTCACATTTTCATATCAGAGATATCACTACTAAGTATGTTCCTTGACAAGGAGGAAATGCCTCTGCTTCT
This sequence comes from Patagioenas fasciata, assembly GCF_037038585.1. Taxonomy (NCBI): domain Eukaryota; kingdom Metazoa; phylum Chordata; class Aves; order Columbiformes; family Columbidae; genus Patagioenas; species Patagioenas fasciata. The sequence continues at coordinate 40,793,869 of NC_092523.1, forward strand.
CAGCTAATCCTACATTTACACTGGTTTAAAAATGATCCCAAGGAAGCTCTACCTAACGTAAATTAAAATCCAGATCAAGCATAAGGGCTGTAAAACCAACACAACAAAATTCTACTTTCTGCTCATTCACGTCCTAAAAGGCCTTCTAGTGAACCACATATATAGCAAGACCACGCAATATGTATAGTGTAGACTCATACATAGTAAGACCACGTCTCAATTGGTGTCAGGAGTGTAACTGCTGCAGGAGAGGCAGACGCACAAGAGGCAGCGAGGGACAGCAGGGCTGGCAGCATTCCTGGCTGCAGAGTCAGTTCCTCACTGCCTCTTACTCTGTGGAGTATCACACAGTGATAATCTGGCCATTGCTCAGAGACACTCTAGACCAGCCCTCTCAGGTGATCTCATCTCGTTAACAGACTTTTCCTTTAAAACAACGGAACATCATGATGAAAATGAAATTTAGTGTCTTCCCATTTAGCCTGTGAGTGAAGATGACCCTAATTACTACTGATGTACAGATTTTTCAGTAAGAAAATACGTCTAATATTATAAGAGTACACAATTTTTTTCATATCACTAAAAAGTGCAGCTTCTTTCTGAAATAGGAAAAATTGCCACAGGGAAACTATTTTCATTATTATAGTGTCCTCTATCTCCAAGTAAATATGTGTAATTAGGAACAATAAATTATGCAAGAGTTACTGCTGAGAAAAAACGTATCGTGACTGCAATCAGAGTAAGTTACACAACAAATTCCCCCTGTCTGCTAGAAGAACTTAAGAATCTCTGTTTTCATTTATCTTTGCATTAAAGCACCAACATTTTCAGGCAAACAAAGCCAAAACAGTATCCAAAGAGCACATGGCAAATCAGACAGCTCTTAGACTGTCTCTCTCTGTTACAATGACAATGCTTTTTCATTTACTTATTCAATATTTACTATCTCATGTCACTCCATCAAACAACAGTTCTAATTTTTTTCTATGATGGGTACTATCTGATACATGCTCCATATTTCCAATTTGTCCATATCTGAGAGAGATGAGGGTGACGGATGAGATGGAGATAGAAAAGCTTTTATGCAAAACTGAAAATGTAAAGCTTTCCAGAAAACTGTAAAGCAAGAGGATTTCATGGGTCTGGCACGACCAAGTATTTTGCATTTCTTGTGCACACTATAGAGTTACCTAGTAATCTAGTCTTCTAGTATCAAGTATCTAGTATCTAGAGGCCACATCAGCCCCGCGGTTGCCTTGAAAGGCCTGAATGTAATTTTAGGACTGTAAAAATGTAGCTACTCCTGCTGAGGAGGAGTAGGCTGATGTGCCTCCCCAATGAAAATGAGTTTGACGCACCTATTCTACCAGATCTGACTGGAGAAACTTCACCTATCTCCTAACATGACCCCCTGAGCCCGATTCCTTGCATTCCTTTCTGATGTGCATCCCTCCTGCTCATCATGTCCCCCTTTCTCTAAAGGCTGCCCCTATTCCAAATGTGAGAAGTGTCTCTCCATATACTGCTTTCAGTACCAATTATTTTTCCACTCACATTTTCCCCAAGGGTGGTTTCATGTCCATGATTTACTCAGCCCTAAAATTGCTATTGCAAAGTGCTAAACCATTAGAAATCAAAATTTGTGCACACACAGGAGACAAGAAGGAAAGAATTTGAGCACTAAAAAATGCAAAAGCAAACAGCCTGCTAACCAAAACATGATCACTTCAGAATTCATGTAATAACTGGTATCTCTCTTTGAACCTGAGCTGAGTTGGGAAGATCTTGTTCCCCTATTTGTTTCCTTTTTAAACATTCAAAGAGCAAAGGGACTTTCTGACTAGGCACGACATGCCATATAATGTTTATTTGGCATTACTACTTAATCTATGCTCCCTACAAGAAAGGAACCAGGAGAAGAGTTTGCTGTCACTAACAAGCTGAATGAATGGACAGGAGAGATCACTCAAGATCCTCTGTGCTGATGATTTTTACCAGTGAGAAAAGGATCACTATAGCAGTGATGGTGATTTTTCTCCTCATTTGAAAATAAATCATATCAACACAAAACCAGTTTACAAATAGCCTTGCACTAGTATCAGATCCCATCCCAAAAATGAAACACAAGTTAAATGCTTTTTCTCCCAGCTGCAGTCCACCGAGCTGCCCGCTCTGCCTCTAATGAACTTCTTTCTTAGTAGTATTGTGCAGCACACATTACAGGCTGCATATTGCATCATAATAATCCTTAAAAAGAAAAAAAAATCCATTTAATGCATTTACCCCTCTTCAATTTACACAAAGATGTAACAAATAGATGTAACTGGAAGAAACTCCTTTTCAATTTAGAATTTAATTGTAGAAAGCCAATTATAAAATTTTAATTTCCACTATCATCTGTCTTGAATATTTATCTTATCTAGCAGTTATTTTAGTCATAATGGAAACCTCTGATTGCTTTTTTTTTTTGTTATGCTGTTCTGAATCATGGATAACGCACACTACACTGGATTAAATTTGTATGGAAAATAGGCCATGCTGGCTTATGTCTGAAATTAGATGCAGCTAACTTAATTTTGCTGACATCTAAAAGAAAGGAAGTTTTGTACATATATTAAAAAAAAAAAAAAACTTAAACTCATAAAATATTTCACTTGATATTGTATTTGTCTAAAGTATGAAATCTACAGGAGCTTAAACAGCAATTTACTGGAAATCAGAATAGGACACCTGGGGTGCCCACTTTCTGCTGATCAAGATTGCATATATTGAGTACTTAATAATTATGTAAATTTAATGTTATAAGTGTTTAGTGTAGTTCAAAATCCTACTTTTTTAAAGCTGGAAAATTCAGGTTGATGTTTATCCAGAGATACAAACTTCAATGCACTGAGACAACCTCTAACATAAAATATATCAGTCTTCAAATAAAGAAGAAAGAAGAGCATGGGGTAGATAAGCACAGATTCCCAATTACAAAGCTATTCCAGTAAAACAGATTTGCTGCAAGATAAAACAGAGGATGTACATACAGCAGGGCAAAGAATCCCTCTTTTAATTACTGTGGATAAAGCAAAGCAATCACCACTATTTGCACTTCAAAAGCATGACATTTTCACAAAATTGGGAGGGCTATAGATTGTGTAATATTCTGATTATCATTTGCAGAAAAAAATATATATCAAAAGATCCAAACCTCTACACTTAATATGATTTTAGCTTACTCATCAGTAAACTCTCATTTTGAGTCAGTTCAAGTAATGTGGTGGACTCTTGACATTGACATGCTAGGTGTGTTTTCTTGACATTTTAATGCTTCCATTCTGTTCCCCCACATTTTTTTTCCTCTTTTAATATATGCTTTCAGATTTAACTACATCAACACTTACTTTTGTACCAGTCATGATACACTATTACAAATGCATAAAAAACAAGAATTTGGGGGAAAAGAACCATAAGCTGTTCTTTCTCACTCTCCTTGGTTTAGGTGGAGAGAAATATTGCAGAGAGTCGTTGAAAGCAGGACCTGCAGGATTCACACACCAGGATCCCGGTTTTTGGTCATTTCAGGGCTTTGGTGATTTTCCACAGCTCTTTTGTTCCTGAAGTTTCTATTGACCACAGCCCTCGTAATGCCAGAAAAGTCTTTCAGTGCAGTTTGTGGTAAAGTTGAGTATTGATTGAAGTAGTAGGAGGAAGGAGATGAAGGAAAAAATTATGTTTGGAGTAAGACACTGGTACCATCTTTCTCTTCCCGCATCTCTTGTGGCTGAGCAAGTCTGAATCCATTCTGTGATTGAAGCAGTCATAAGACTTCAAGAAACTGGATTATTTTTCCAAAATTCATAAAATGAAAATTAAGCCTCTGCCAAGTGCATGAAGGATTTAGTCAGACTTGCCACTGAATAACATAATATGCATCCACTTGCAAGTCACAATAAGACAAGTGAGGTAGGCCCTTTGTGATACTGCCACATGTAAAAACATCTTCATCCACATTGTGCAAGAATTATAAGGTGTAAATGCATGTATCACATCTCAGTGGTGTTAAATGTTTCATGCTAGCACATTGCCACTGCAGTTTTCTACAGAAAAACTCAAAGATGTTGAGCATGCTAGATGATAAAAGCTGCTGTTCTTCAAGAGAGAGAGATAATCCTGCCTTACTCAGTGTAAAGGCACAGCTGACATGAAATTAGCAGTGCATTCTAGAAAATCACCAGTAAATAAACTTTAGTTTATCACCCATAAACCCCAGAATGGTGTTCTTTACAGTTAAAGAAAAATAATGTAAAATTACTACCACAAAAATAAGTTTTAATTAATATTAATTTCCTATTAGACAGAGACATGTCATACGCGCAAAATAGACCTGAAGCACAGACTGGGTGACAGTCACGAGGACTCGGTAGTGCTTGCATTAAGCAGCACTGTAATATGGATCAAGCACGGATAGAACTCCTCATACAGTCCACATGGAATTTACCCATATTACTGCTTGGAAAACCAAACGCATGACTTTGTCCACCTTTCTGATCATCTCTTGACATAAGGAGCTTAAACTGCTCCTTAACAATATCTAATACGTGAAGCAACTACTCGCTTCTTTTACTTATTTTTAAGACTACTGTAAAAACTGAACACTAAGCACTGTACTTAAAAGACAAAAAGTTGTCTAAGGAAGTACATGTCACCAGGGAAAAAATGTAAAAGAAGCATTTCCCAGCTTGATACATGGGGACATGCAGAGTTTCAAAGAAGGTACCCAGAGTCCTCGTTCTCCACCTGGTAAGTCTTTAGTGCAATGAGACCCATTCCACTCAGTCCAGATGTGTTTGAAGAAGTTCAATCAGTGCTCATTATTTTGCTTCTCTGAATGCACAGGTCAAAAAAAGTCTGCTCCAATGACAGTTGATGAGGTTATTCACTAACCCAACAGAAGCCTTTCCATTGATTTCTAATGATGATGAATTAACTCATTAGCCTGTTTAAGCTTTAGACACTCACCTGCAAAGTGACAGCTGTTACACTGAACGCATAGATAGAAAACATGCTAACAGTTTTGTTTAAACCTGAAATATTATATCACGTTGGCAGCAATGAGTTGGCACGATGAACAACTGATTGTTATCACTTCAGCAGTGTGTGCTTACTTATTGTCTTTAACGTTGAATGAAAATTAAAGCAAAAATTTATTTTCTTCATAGACAGAGAAAGCTGCCTATGGACGGGGCTTAACTGAGAGGCTTGCTGGGAGGAACAAAGAAGATAGTTCTCCGATTTTTGTGTCTTAATGGTTCCTTGCTGCTTTGGCACTCTCTCCATGGCACAATCTTCTAGAAGGTCTCATGGTCAGACTATGCTATACACATTTTTGCATTGCTATAACATGCCCTTTCACTAAGGCAGGATAACAGATATCTCATTTGCTCAGCAAAGTAGAATCCAGAACAGTATGGATGAAGGACACTTGGGTGGAACCTACTGCAAAGAAGAAAATTAAATCAGAGTTGCTCTTTGCACAGCACCTGCACCAGTACTCACTCTCTGCTGAGAGAAGGTGAAAATATTGAAAGGTGTGTCCACTGTTGCCCAGAACAGACACTGTCACACCAGTGTCACTTGGCATAGCTGTCCTTAATGTTGAGCTGCACTGAATGATTGAACATAGGGCCCATCACCCTCTTCCTCACTGGGGTCTGCCACAATGCCACTGGAAGGAGCTAAGGCAGCAAGAGGGCCCACCACCACACTCCTGGTGGCTGAAGCTCAAGTCAATTTTCTTTCTACTTGTGCAGTCAGGGAAAGAAAATCACAGTTGTGTCTCAGTCAGATGTTTTTTAACACAAGGCAGCATACACAGTCTGGGTAGAAGGAGTATTTGTCAGCTCTTCAACTCACAGTATCTAATGGCAACTGTAGTACACAAAGCAGAAGCTGTCCAGGGTAGTTCTGGAGAAGAAACACAGGTATCTGCCAGCAAGTTGCCTCCCACAGGTTGGCACAAACCTGTAAAGCACAGCATGCACATGTTTCTAAAAGGGTGACTGGCATGCGTCCTTTCATGGTTCCATATGCTCATGCAGCCTGACCAGCTTCTCCCTGTGGCAGACTGCCCACCACTGAGGTGCCACTTCTCCCTCCCACACACCCCTGGGAGCAGCAGAACCAGCTTTTGCTGGGGTGGCAGAGCAGTATCTCACACAAACCCGTGCTGCAACCACCCCACTCTCACACCCCACTCTGTCCCCAGCCACAGGGTGGACACCCCAGCTACCCTGACAGCACTAGGCTCTGAATTTGTAATGTATTTAAGATGAAGAGGTATGAGATAAATACCACAGTAGTGTGAAACAATTAACATCTCCTTGTAGCTCATATATCTGTAATATTAAGTATCCTCTGGTATTATCAATAATTTCATAATGCCAGTGCACTTATTGCATTTATATAGACAGAATGAACAGGAATTATTAATAAATGGTTAAAATAACACACAACAGACAAGTAAAGCAGGGTCATATTTTTCACTATGGCACTGGTTGGTTCCCTGTGCACAGCTTGGAACTTTAGCATGCTCTTGTAAAATTATATCCTCTGTATGTTTGATTAAATATATATATACAGAGAGAGAGAAGTTTAAGTGTTAAATAGACTGCCAATAATCAAATTAGAAATAACTGATGACTAACTGATGCCAATAATTGCTATTTCAGAGGACAGTATTGTCTCTTAACAATATCTTGATGATGTATTCACTAGGTTTTACATTCATTTATAGAAAACCATATTAAAAAAAAAAAAAAGTCATGTAGCCATACAGTTCAGTAAAATTTAATTCGCTTCAAATGTACTTCATGTGTTAGAAGCAAGATTACTCAAACTTTATTGGCTTGGACTTTGCTTATGAAACTCTCCCACTGATGTAATAGTATGCAGAGAGTTGTGTTTCTGATGGTGTCTATTTTGTGAATCCAGCAGCAATGCAGGATAAAAACATCCTTTTGTGATTTGACACTAGCCCTAGAAACTGTACTTACATTAATATTCTTTTGCACATACTTTCTGGTACTGCTGGCACTATCCCAGTATTTGTTCAGATCTGATGAGAATCCTACAATCTAAAATACTTCTTTCATACGTAAGAATGTGGCACTGAAAAAGAAAGCTATTTGTGTAGATAATAAACTGACTGGATACGATAAAATTTATACCATTGAAACTGTAACAATCAAATTTAAAATCTCTATTTTCAGTATAACTTCATGCTGAAACCATCATTTATGTTTACGGATGAGTAGCAGTAATATATTGATATCACTGTAGTAACTGCAATTCCAAGCATATATAATAGCAGTCATTATCAAAATGATTCAAATGTGGTACATACGTGTGTAAAACTGTGGCATGCACAGCAGCAAGCTTAGGTCCCGGTTCTGGTTGCTAGAGCTCAGCCTCTACCTCCGAAGAGCTGTGGGACTGCCCTCTGTGCAGGTCCTTCACTCCAGCTCCTGGATGGGCAAGACCATGGTCAGGTCATGCTTATCCCTTCCCTTCTCTGGAAAGGCAGCAAAGCTGTGGGGCAGAAACAGGGATCCCAGCTGCCAGTCACTGCCTCACACAGGTAACATCGCATCGGTGGGGAATAGGAGGCTAGTGAAAATTAAGAAGCTCTCATTCATGGCTCTCTTCACCCCAAAAAAACCCTACTTCACTAATTCTGTCCAAAACACTGAATGGTGTGCATTACCTGCTATTAATATATTTTATTTGGTATCAGTATTTTGAGTCATTTAAATGGTGTTTTCCATCACCGTATTAATCCCTTAAAGGTAGTTATTACCAACATTTAATCCTGATACTCATTGTTTATTACGATGGAAACCATCACTGCACTGAAAGGTTTCATCAGTTATCAATATATTTTAAAAGTAACTTAAAAACTAAGTCAGAAGATTCTGCATGAGGAAATTACCTGCTCTGAAGGTACGCACAAAACACTGTGATCTATTTCATTGTGTGGTCACAGTTTTTCCAGTGAACCTCGACCTTACTCAGTATGCAGGTCATCTAACATCACAGTCAGTTTTAAAAGATGAAGTATGAAATTAATTGTTGAGGTTCAAAAAATGCTCAATGAATTTTCAGAACATGGCATTTCAGTATGCTTCAGAAACATGGCCAGAAATGCCCTTAATTTCTCTTTCAACTGGCTTTTTGCTATGCAAAACTAGTTTCCACCTAATTAAATTGTTTTTTTTAAAGTTCCTAATGTATTAAACTGCTTAGTCCTTGAGCCACAGGATGTTACCCACCTCCTTTTTCAGACACTACCTTTCTATGTTACTTTTAAGTTATTTATAAATACATCTCTCCTGCAGCCTCTACCAGCAGGGCACCTTCACATGTCGGAATTTAATGAGGCTCAGGCACAAGTCATGAGTCCCTGAAGAAAAGCGTTACCTGAACTGCTTCATTTATTTCTACCAATAATCATACCATTACCTACAGCTTCTGTTTTTAATTAGTGGTATCTAATGATTAACAGTGGCCAATTTGCATCCAATTATGTCCCCTGAAAAATCATAAGAGGATGAAAAGGCTGAATGCAATTAATCATTCTGCAATGTGAATTTGCTCAAGTATCAAGGATAAATGCGTTGTACTTTCCTAAATAAGATTTCATTGAAAACATACACTGTCTGGTTATGAAGCAAAAGCACCATGCTTCCCATGACAATAAGAAATCTGGATATTAAACACTACAGAATTACCAAACACATTCATACATATCCTTTTAATAACAATGAAAAAAATGATGTGACTGGTATCTAATTACACTCCGGATTCACACACTACAGAAACAATTAACAACAATAAGCGAGATAACATTTTATGACACATAGACAGATCTAAACCTTGTCTGAGACAAAGTTTGGGTTTAATATGCGGTCTACAGCATACAATTGCCTCATCTTTTCTTTCATTCTTAAGAAGTTTGGCTTTATATAATATTCCATTCTAGCTTCAAAGCAAACATTCAGTGCTACTTAGCTATGGGATTTTCTGGACCACCATAACATCTTTAAGAAAACTTATAAATCATTGGAAAGATTTACAAAAAATCTTCAGCTTTCATCCAGTTTTCAGTGACGAAGCTTAATCAGTCAACATCACAGATGATGAGGGTGCTTTTAATGAAAAGTTCTCTTTCTTCTTTCTTATGCACTCATCTCTCTGATAAATTCTGAAGAGATCTCTCATATAAATGTAAAAATAGTAAATACCACTGGTGAGATTTTTTTTTCCTCCATGATGGTGAAATTACTCTGTCTCTAGGATAACTTAGAGATAATTAAAATAACTTGACAATTATTTTAAAGGTAACTTGCAGGTATAAAACAGAGCAGCAGCCCTCCCTCTAAGCTTGACTTACAAAACCAGATTTTTTACACTATGTTAATTCATTCCTTCATTCCGAATTTTTCCAATTAAAACATATTGTGAAGATGTTTAAAATACAGTAAAGTTGATAGAAATCTTTTGGAAGAAGATAACAATGAACATAGGGTTTAAGACAAGTGAAAATCCTAAATTATATTTACCCTTTCTGACTTTTAACATGCAAAAAGTCAAGCGCCTGACTTTGTCATGGATGAGTGAAATGTACCTCACTCAAAAGAGAGAAGCAACAACATGTTTTGTTGAGGTAAAATAACAATTTGGCAGGGTTCAGTGAATTTGATGGAATTCAACAAAGTTAAGAGTGGTTTGACTAGATTCAAGGAGTTTGATGGCAAGGTTCAACTTATTAATTACTGTATAGAGGAATTACACAGAGGAAAACCATGTTGGCCACAAGTTAGAATCATTTACACAGATACAACGGATGTGAAGAGTAAGGAAGACCTTCTCATTTAGTCACAAGTTTCAGAATGGAGCCTCTGGCTTTCTAAACTCCTTACGGAGCCTAGTTGTGGCTAGGTCCAGTCTAAGCACCAAAGAAATGCTGTGCCCTGTGGCTTTCTGGAACAGTCCAAGTTCTTTTGGGCTTGTGATATACATGGAGAAAACAGTCCCAATATATATCTTTTATTGTTAGAGTTATGGTTTAAACACTACCAAGTGTACAGTAGCTGCAGTCTTTGATCTTCATGGATATTTAGCCCAGTGACTAGATTTGACCATGATGACATCATAGTGAACACAAATCGTGAAAAGACTGTGACTTTCAGATGGAGGTGAAAGACCCAAAGACTGAAGGTGTGACTTCATGCAGTACCATGGAGTGTTATTCTAAGGCACCTCATACTTATCTCCCTGCATTCCTTATAGACGATCACTTGAAGAAATACTTTTCTAATCCAACTGTTCTGCATTTCAGCTGTCTCTCAAGCACAATCTTGTAGAGGCCTCACTGTAAAGATAACCAGTATAGCCTCATTTGAAACACTTAGCTTTTCTCTTCCACTCCTCCTACTGTATATATTCTCTCATTTTTTGATAACATCTTTGACCTTCCTGCCACTTGAGTGCACCCATCTTTGACATCCTTGACCCGCTCTCCTCATAAACCCAGTCATGAACATCCAAGTATTTCATATGCATCTAAAACTCATATTTTTACTGGCAAAACTTGCTATAGATAAGGTTGACTCTCTTTTAACTCCATAGGGTTCAAACTAACTGCAGTTTCCATAGTGAATTTTTCCCCAGTCTGCACTGTTTTAAGTATTACTACATTTGAATTCACACCATTGCTCCTCTTTTCCAGGTCAATAAAGTTCTCTAATTCTACATATTTTCTCTCTTCTATTGCACTGCTCACTGCACCAAAATATTGAATGTGCTCTGTTCCTCACTTGCCCATATGATCCACAACTCTTATCCCTTTTCCATGCAGAAACAATAGCTTCTTCTTTACAACCGACCTTCATGCTTTTACCATGGCACTAACAGGTTAACCATATAAAATGATACAGTAAAATCAATTGCAGCACAGCAAAAGCATTGTTTTAACTCTTTCCTGCACCATTGCCTTTTGCCTTTTTTATTGCTGCTGAATGGAGAGCAATGCAGTGACAATTCAAATTCAATGCACTGGAACATTCTCCTCTGCTAGTCACTCAAACCAATTTTCGTACTCTTTGTTCCTTGTCTTGTTCTAACATTCTCATTGTTTATTTAGATAAACTTGTTATACAACTATGTTCAACTTTTTAGATGCTTAGAAAGGAGACTTTTAGTCTTATAGAATACTCTAAGTATGAGCAGACAAACCAGTTACAAGAAGTTAAATTAGGGTATAATTTTACCATACAGCATTGACAAAACAGAACTACCCATGTGCATATATTGTAAGAAACAAATGTACACCACTCTCAGTTTGGCCTGTGACAGACCGTATATGTGCCCATCCCCTCTATAACAACTTTTGTAAATAGGGCATGGAAATTAAGTGGACATTTCAGAAAGGACTAAACCCTCTTATAACTTTTCAGTACATAAATTTCTGCTTGTAATTACATTATAGGTGAAAACACACATTAAATGAAAAGCTGGATTGTTTGGATTATTTGCAAGAGAAGAGGGATTTAAACATTTAAGACTTATTTAATCAGTAGAATAAGGTCCCTAATCAGTCTTCCTCTGAGAAAAAAGTTTGTCAAAGGAGGCAGACGTGCAAGCTGTTGTACTGCAGATGCTTTTACTAGGCATTCTCAACAACTGATGGGCCAAACAGTTGTACCTCCCATGTTTTGTACTGTCCTTGAAATGTGGGCCTCGACCACATCTGTTTCAACACTTGGTGTAAGAAGTGGTAACCTGAGGGGGTGAATGATACTCCAAGTAACTTGGTTTTTGGCAAATTTCTTAAAAATACACTTGACAGATTAATCTATATTCCTAAATATCTCAAGTCATCTACAGTGACAGTTTAACTATTGATTTTTCATGAGTACTTCCTGTCATAAAGAAATTGCCTAGAATAAAAATTAAGCATGAGTCATCAGCGTACCCAGGATTATAAACCTATTTAAGTCACTTGATCACTGTGACCTTGTCTGTGGCAGGAAAATTATGCTGATAGTTCAGTATCAGTGCAAGCATTAGGTTAGGCAAAGCCAAGGCAGCGTTACTACTGAGAGGGCAGGCTTCCTTGAACTAGTTTAAACAAACCCAGCTCCTTCTGCTCTTATTGTCTTTGCTCATTTTATGAGGAATTTTACTGTAAACTCCTAACTCCAGCACTGCGGCTGTGCACAGCTTCTGCACATAAGCAATAACAAAATAGCCTGGGACCAAGACAATATCGCATGTACTTCTTTGTTTTGTAAAGTAAAAGTGAGGGGCATGGGGCAGATGTCACCTTTGAAAGGCGCAGAGTAGCTGAAACCAAAGCAATAGAAAGCAGTAACATATTGCTAATATAAGCCAACAGTGAGGTTCTGGCCTCCAGGACAGAAGTAAATGGAGGAAGGATTGTTTTGGGGGGGGGGATTGTTTTGGGTTCAGTGGTTTCTGAGGGTGCTTATGAGAAGCAGATAGTTTTCACTTGCTCGGGGCTATATTTAAAGCCACTATCTAGCCTGTTAGCAGCAAGGACTGGCTTTGCCCACGTAAATGTACTTTCTTAACAGCATATCAGGTATTTTACAACATTGCTTATAGAGTCAAATGGGGCCACGGACTGGGACTCCTTTGGAGATCAAGTGTCCCAAAGTGGGAATCTGCTGCAGAGTGGAGCACACACAGACCCTGTAAATTCCGCCTCTCCCCTCCACACTGCTCCAGGTGCTGCCAAGTGCCTCTCCTTCCCACTGCCCCAAAAGGGAGTAGATAGGAAGAGGGTCTTAGAATGCAAACCAAATAATTTAAGACGAAAAAAAAATCTGCAATTATTGTCTTTATTATTAATTAAAAATAACACGGAAGATTACTGCATAGGATCACTCCAGAGATGGAGATCAGCTGAACCCTGGGTATTCCCTTGGCACTGGCAAAGCAGATGCACAATTGAGCAGTCTATATGATGATGTTTGCAAATGATATGAAACACCCAGTTAATTAAGCTTGCTACTGTAATGTGAATGAGAGGAAGTCTATTCATTGACCTAAATATTGTTCTCCTTTTTGTTTTTTTTACTGTCTTAGGAACTGAGAACTCTAACTTGATAACTGAAAGCCAGATTTTACTGAAATTCCCTCCACCCTCCCCCCAATATTGCCATGGATCCTCAAATTGATCTTCCAAGGGTGTGTAAGGGCTTTCTCTACAAGATACAGTGTTAGTGAAGGCCTCTAACCTATGCAGGAATACTCAGAATTGCCTTTACGGAGCACATGTCTGTGATTTGACGGTTTTCTATACCATGCTTAAGTGCTTAAAAAGGCACGTACATACAGTGTTGGTGTTGCTGGCATCTTCAAAGCTGCTGACTAAACATACCATGGTACAGCTATTCCTTCCTATCAGCATTGGCAAATTATCCTATATACTGCTTGTACCACACACAACGATTGTAACCAGAAATTATAACCTTCAGTCAAACCACCTCCTCTCTTTGTCCCCAGCAGCCTATTTTGTCCCTGAGCACCCCAGTGGCATTTCACTGTATGAGGATGCACCCATCCCACTCACAAGAGCCTGACAATGCAGCTTTCCTTATGGCATCCTTAAGGCAGACCCAACTTGGGCCTATGGACCAAGCACAGCAAGTGACTGGGTCTGCATTCCAGTCAGATAAGCTTGCTCACTTTAATCCAGACTTACCCAAAACACCAGTTACTGGGACAAATCTGTGTTTTGTGTAACTCAATTTAAGATAGTGTTTCCAATACCATAGTGTTACTACAAATGGTCTTAACCAACTGAAGCTCTTAAGATTTACACTTACAGATCCATATATTGCTCCAATAATTATTTAAGTTATTTTCCACCATCTCCTACAAATCTGAACAGTGTGCCGACCTCCAAGCTCAGGGCCTGATTCAACTTTTGTTCTTTTTTCAGTGCAGCCCTGAAGGGAGCATTTCAGTCCGTGTTTACTGACTAGTCTTAAAGATGTTTAGCTGATCCATTAACAGGCTTGATTTGTCACCAACCATGTGGTTGACTTCAGATGCTCCTCACTCCCTTCTAGCAATCCCCATACAAAGGTTTTCTATCTTCCACTTATTGCACATACAGGTGCTGCAAAGGTGTTTTTTATTCTGTTGTGCTCTTGCTACAACTAAATGTTGTTCAAAATTAGATGGCTTGAATGTGCAGGAGGGTTGCTCATGTGTCTCCCTTCCCTCAAACTTTCCACTGCATATACAGGAGCCAGTCCTGAAATTTTCAGTTGGGAGTTTTTACCACAGTCTCATCTATAAATAAGCAATATAAGTGGAAAATAGAAATATTCCTCCAGCCCCCTCCAGGGGCATCTGCTTATGCATTTTTGCTAGAAAGATTGTTTCCTATCTATTTCTTCCTTCTGGACTGAGCCTTTTAGCAGTTGGTTTGACTTCTCCGTTATTCATGTCAGTATTTTCGACCTTACAAACTTCCAATGAAGCACTTTAGCCAACACTTTACAAATAATATCCCCTCAGCCCCCCAAAAATTGCATACTTTCCAACTACTAATCACTCCACCCAAAAAATATAATTTTATTAAAAACTGAAAATGTTTATTTTTGATGAAGCCATGTTGGCAATTATCAGCATCCTTAAAAGATGACTTTAAAATTTCTATGACTACATGCACCTAAAAGGCTTACCCAAACATCTCTCCTACAGTACTGACTTATTTTAATGCTGACCTACAGAGTAACATTACTGAGTAGGTTACAGAGGAGTTACATTATCAGCCCTCGTGGCTTGAATATTTTCTCAGATCTTGTCAGAAAACAGTTTGCCAGAGTTCATAATTACATGTCAGACTATGCAGGCATTTCCAGTGCAGTAGACTTGTAGAGCAGCAAGGCCAACCTCTCTCACGCTTCAGCAAAACTGTATCACTCCACGAGTTTTTACACCTGTCTTGTGCAGCTCCTGGTACACCGTTGTATCATTGAGCTTCTGGAGGGCAAATTATCAGTAAATTCAATGGACACTGAGGCTTCACATAAGAACAGGTGAGCCAGGCACATTTTGCTTGCAGAGCAAAGGCCTACAGAGGAAGAGGCCTATGGGAAAAGATGGTCTGTACGCTCACAGAGCAACCTCTCTCCCGTGTACAAAAGGAGTGTTTTGCTGTGGCTTACCGGGCTGTAACTGTACTTGGTGGTTAACTCTTCTCTCTACTCTTGACCAAATGTGGAGAGGAGAATTTAAGATTTCCAGCAAGACTGGAAGGAAAAAACTTACCCCCATTCTGCATTCCTGTCTCTTCTTTGCACTTACACATGTACACAGGCATCACAGCCAAGGATTATCACATATTGCAAGGTTAGCTGTAATTTTTTGTTTTGGTTTGGTTTTGGGGTTTTTTGTTTGTTTGTTTGTGTTTGTTTTGTTTTTTTACACCAGATGAAGGAAAAGTAGTCCTAATTTCACCACAGGGTGCTTGCAAGTCACCAGGTTAGGAAAAAATGAAGATGCAAGAATTGAGCTGGGCACCTTTTTCCTCTTGTATCCACTTTTAGAAGAATAAACCAGGAGACCCAGTAGGATGTGGGGTGCTAAAAGCATGGAATTGAAATAAAAAGTCCAGTCCTGAAACTGTGAATCAGTATGCAATTGACATTTAGCCAAGACCTGGGCAAACATTCATGTCAAATCTTTTATTTGGACATGCAAATAACTTGAAACTAAATTAATTATTTTTTTCCAGCTGTCTTCTCATTTATTTTCAAGTTTTATGCAACATCCTGAAGTTTGACAAGCCTACAGTAAGCACAGCTGAGCAGGTAGGATTTAGAAGGGTTGAAAGGGTGGGTGTTGGAGGGTAACTGTGGAAAAGTGTGTTACATTTCAATAGAAAACAAAGTTTTTAAGGTGATACTTATGTAGCTCAAGGGGCCTAGAAATTGAAATTCTTCAGGAAAAAAAGGAACTTTGACCTTCTGAAGACACTGCTTGTCTTTGATACACAAGAAAAGAATATTTTGTATTCTTATGCACTCACCCACCCTTTTTCTGTTGTGCCAAAGTGAAAAACTGAGAAACAAAGAACAAAGTAAAAATATGACTTCAAACCAGCTCAGAGAAACCTGGAAAGCTGTCAAGAGCGACAGGATAGGGGCTTAGAGGAGCACTGAAGCTGGGGAGATGGGGGCAACCCATCAGCATTCCATTAATTCATGCACTGCAATGACCTTGTGAATGTTACATACTCTTTTATACACAGTCCCAAACAGACTTTTTGCCTCACGATTTTTTTTTCACCTGAGCACCACTCAGTTTTAGAGGGGAGGAGAGACTTGGGGTTTGATAAATGGAGATCTGAATTTAGCTTGCCACACACCAAAACCAATTAAAATCAGGTTGAGTGGCTCAAGAGACACTTTCAGTTTTCTGCTGAGTACTCAGAAAGTATTAATAGCACTTTGAAAGAAAAAATATGGAAAAAGTGTGCTCAAGGGAGAGAGGAAATTTTGAATTGGTGGATGTTTAAATGAAGTGATTTCAAGTAATGACATAAAAAAAATCACAATGTAGAATCTCTCATACTGCTAGCTTGTGTATAAGGGACTTATTTCCAAAACAATGCATTATGAAAGAGAAAACGAATGGAAAAATTTGACAGAATTAGAAGTTAGGCTAAGAATACACACCTTGCAGATAGATGTCACAGGGATCCTAAATGTTAAGCTCTACAAATCAGAAACTAACTTTGCTTCAGTTCTTTCTATGTATGTCAAGCAATAAGTCCCTAAATGCACCTGGTTGAGCCACATAAATAATTAATAATTGATGGAGAAATAAATTATTCCATAAATCAACTTGCTTCCTTCAAGCCAGCTATGCATAGAAATCTTGAGAAAAGTTTAGCCTTGTAACACCTTAAAAAAAATCTCATTTCAATACTGAGTGTGCTGCAAAAAATGTCAACAAAAGCAGCTCTCAAAAGCACACCCTCTTCATTGAGAGTGAAGAATTTTAAAGGTAAAAAGGTACTGGTATGCACTTTTTTATAAGGCCTCAGAAGTTTAACCACACATCAAAATGAGAAGATAGAGGGGTAACAATAACATTTCAAAAAGCAAAGATATGAACCTTCTACTTATTATTATGCAGGACAGTGAAACACTTATACTCCTGTTGGAAAGTAAAATGCGGGAAAGCAAGATGTGCGGTTCCAGCCAACTGGATTATAAAGGAAGATCAATACTAACATGACCATCCGGACGGTCAAAGACATAATACTAACATAATAAAATATAAGGGGCGTTGGACAGATTACTTTGAAGTATGTTTCTCATAATTGTAAAAAGTTATAGCCCAGACTTGTGAGAATGGTATCTCGGGCCGGATAATCGCCCCCAAGTGCATGGGATGTGTGAATGTCCTTGGGCCTGGTCTGTGAATGAGTGGAAAAACAAGTGAGACAAATATCACATGAGTTTAGTGTGCTCTTAATAACAGTCAGTGGAAAAGTACCTTTTTGTAAAAATCTTAGTCCATGCCCGTATCTGTAAATCCTATAAATTGTCAATGGTGAATAAAGAAAGCAGCCTAAGCCTAGGCCTAAGTCAGCTCTCTGCTTGGCCAGGCTCTGCGCTCCTTCCTGAACAAGATCTCTGCCTCTGCACAAATTTCTGCCTGCGTCCTGGTATGCGTCATTCCTAATCACCGCATACTCCTCCAGGCCAGAGCTTACACTTAGAATCGTGCACTTTATGAGGACAGGCACATTTCAATTGGTGTGATCTGCTGATGAACAAACAGATGGAAATGCACCAACGTGACATCGCTCTGCATGGAAAGATCCAGAGGCTTTGCGACTCACTCAGACTCACAGGCAGCAGCATTAGACACTTCTAGGAACCACTTACACTTCACAAAAGCATCGCAACAGATTTTCAGCTGAGCTATGACTACTTCAAACCAGGTCATCCCTCTAAGAAAAAAGCAGGTCTGAGAGAGGTCACTAGGGCTTTGTTATACTTTAAGTTAGAGAAGCAGTTTTTACCAATGTACCCAGGAGGTAATTGACACCTCCTGTCACTGTAGTCACCACAACAGAAAAACTAATATTTTTCCATTTTCAGGTAGATTTTGCAGCCTGAACTCGTCTCCATTGTACTTCATTTAAGCAGCACATTGCTGCTCAGCAAGAGCTTGGTACTCCCGTGTACACTTCATTCATACAGCATGTGTTGAATATGAGTAGGCACATCCAAACATTCCTGGTACTCCTCCAAAGCATATACACCACATTGTGCATTTGAAGCAGCAAAATGAGAGCCTTCTTCTTAAGTAAGCTTTGTATAGAAAGTTTAGT
This sequence comes from Patagioenas fasciata, assembly GCF_037038585.1. NCBI lineage: Eukaryota > Metazoa > Chordata > Aves > Columbiformes > Columbidae > Patagioenas > Patagioenas fasciata. The sequence continues at coordinate 40,812,302 of NC_092523.1, forward strand.
GCATGAAGTCAGAATTGCAGCGACCTTAAAAAAACAGCAACTGCAAAATACACCCTCAAAAGAAGCTTTGCAAAAAATGCCAATAAAGACTATTTTGTCTAAGGAAAAATACAGTACTTGAATCTTTATACTGTATTTACTGAAAGTTTAATTTTTAAAAGGATTCAAGTCCACTCATGCTTGAAGTCAATACCATTTTATAGGTTTTACATTGGTTACAGCAGCATATGGGCAGTGAATGTTTTGCAACAAGCTATTAATTGTAACTTCAAAACAATGCAACATTCTTATACACTTTAAACCAAAATATGTTTGAAGTATCTGAATAATGTGCTTTTTGTACTTTGACTGCTATTTTTAACTAACAGCAATCATTTATTTGTTCTGCTCCTCGCTTTTTATTATGCCTATCTCACTTGCAGCTTTAGTCATAGAAGAACTGTAACTGTCTCCTGTCTTTGCTGGATGGCAGAGCTGAAATGTGATGATGTAAAGAGGATGTGAATATTGCTAAATTGTGTCCAAATGAAGATACAGGGAAAACTTGTACTTCTCTTCTGAATGACTTAATATAATAGTTCTTTAACTTTGCCAAGCTGACTACTTTCTACTTCAAGCACTAGCTCTCTTGGTAATTAAATGCACTCCTATACATGCAAGTATTTTCAATAAAGTGAGAAGGGTCTATCTGAAATTAATTGGGAAGATTCTATAAGTTAATGATGTGTCAAAAAAAACATATCTTCTAAACAATACTGAGGCCAAGAAAAAAGCTTTTCTCCCTGTTAAATACAAATTTTTAAAAGTCTTCACCTAACTCGTATAACTATTCTATCAATAACCTGGTTGTAACTTTTTCAAACTCATTCTTTTTTTTGCATTATAAATCCATATAAGTAAAAAACTACAGACTGCAACAGCTTGTTTAATGCTACAGTCCTTCAGCAGAACTACAGTAAAATAATCCACTCTCAGCCCACTGTCAGATGAAGTACAGCAGGAAAAAACTTACAGCTTTCCTCCATGTACTTCATAAAGAATAGAGGGCCTGAATAGTCTCCAAATTCAACACCCATTTATTCCAAATGGTAGCTCAGAGAAAGAGCCTGTATCTGCCCCCGTGCTGCACAGATCCCCTGTCCATCAGCTCCAGACCTCTGCCTTTGCTCATCCTGCCCTTTTCATGCCATGCTGTGTCCTCCCATCAGGATTCTCTGTCTCTGCTCTCTGATACATTCCTTAGGACACTGCAATAAAGGAGGGTGCTCTTATACTTCCTGGGGACATTTTGTGGAGAAAACAGGGAACTCCAAAGCAGAAACATTTCTGTTTTCCTGCCAAACCTCCATGATTAAAAAAAAAAAAAAAAAAAAGCAAAAGCCACAACAAAAAACCACAAACAAACAAAAAACCCACAACAACAAAAACACCACATTACACAAAACACCAAAACAAAAACCCTCCTGATTTCACAGAGTATTTCCCAGATCATTCCAATCTCTGTTTCTGTTTTTATAGGACTCTTAACACGACACCATTTCCACAACCAAGAAAAGAAGATATAACCTCTCATACATGTCCTCTGAGGGTCCCTTTTATTATCTCCAGAAATAAGGTCAGAAAGTAAAAGGAAATAAAAAAGTGTCATGGGTCACAATAATTCCTGCCAAGGTTTTCTGCTATTTTTGTTGAAGAGTGTCTCTCTTCCCGACTGACGCAGCTTCTGTTCTCTTTCAGCCTCTGTGTGATGGGAGAGGAGTCGTTACTGTTCCCAGGAGCTGTTTAAACTCCTATCATGGATCAACTGCCATCCCTGACTGACTGTGAGGTTCATTTCAAGAAGACTTGGGAGCATAATTATTCCTACTCCGTTTAGACTGGATTGTCATTTCAACTACTCTCCTAGGTGCTTTATGACCATCCAACTTCACAGCAGCCAGAAAAGGGAGTCTCTTTTCAGATGAACTGTTTCCGTCTAGAAACTGCAGTTATAATTGCACAAAATTATGACACTACTTTTTCAACTGGAAAAATTCAACATAGAGATATTTCAGGTTTTAGATTGAAATAGTATTTCAGAATTTGCTTGAGTTGAGACACAAGGAGTCCCACTGACAATTTCAATGACTTTTTCCAAATTGAATAACACATCTCTGTAGGCACATATTTTTTTCTTCTGCTCACAGAAGAAACAGGAAAAAAACAGCTTCATAAATTATATTTCTGCTGTGGCATTTTTTATATTCATGAACTATAGATATAAACTCATTTGTCCATGTCCTTAATCACATGACTAACATTTTGAAATACAAACATGGAAAGACTGAATTTATCCAATTCCTGATACAAAATTTCTTATGTAAAAAATCATTTTAAAAAGACTTATGCAAGTAGAGTATCAGCAAAATGCTACACAGAGGTCCAAGGTCCTGTAATTAGGATTCCTATAAAGATGCACACAGTGTAATTTATTACTGAGAACAGGAATAAAAACCACATTTTCTTTGCACCTGATTACCATCAAGGAAATAGTATTGTGCTAAATTTACCATTAACACAAATAATTATCCTATTTTTTAAAAAAAAGGGGTCTCATTTACTAGTCTACAGTATTTTTTAAATTGGTTTAGGTTTGTTTACTTTCTTAACTGTAAAATACTCTACCCTTTTCCTGCTTGCTAGCTGCTTTGACAGATAACATTTGCAAGAACTATGTATGTACTTGGTAAATAGCAGGTTAAGCATTATAATTTTCTACTTGCTTATAGTATGGATTGATTATTCTCAAATACACCTGACATTTTAAAACAAACATTTATATCAAACAACAAAGAACCAAGAGGGAATACTCCAGATCTAACTTTAAATCCAAGCTCAGGCATTCATTCCATGTGTGACCTCAGGCAACAGACTTGACCTCCTTCTGGTTCAGTCGGTTCAGCTGTCTAAGAGCAGGAAATCATTGAAAACCAGATGCTGCATCTAAAAAGCAGATCTTCCCCAGGTAAATAAATTACAAGAGAGCCACAGGGATGGAAGAATACACTGTTTCTTATTGTAAGAGTCAGGAAGGCATATGGACACAAATTGGAAATAAGTAAAAGGTCTTTTAGCCTCAAGCTTTATTTTCATATTTGAAAAACAGCATATTTAGTGCTGTACAGAATTTTGTGCCATGATTAGACTGCAAGGTTAGACTATCTTTATCCAAATTTATTCATATTGTGTAATCAAGGATGTTTGTTTCCTTTAGTTGTACCCAAATTACTGTTCACAGACATCTGAAGTATTAACACCAACCTCTGATTACATTTGCAATAATGTAGGACACGGTCCAAAATTCAGAATTCTAAGGACTTAGGGAACTATTGTAAACAGAGGGCATGGTTATTTGGAACACTAGGACAGTGAGGGTCTCTCTTTTCTGTAAAGAGGAGAACACCTGCAAGTTCCCAGCATCTCTGCCTCTTTCCCTGCATCCAGCTCACACCAGCCTCTTTAGACTGTGGTTGTGGTTGCCAGAGTTAAGAGTGCAAAGTCCATCTAGGTCTCAGAAGGTATATATCACACCATTCTATCAACATGAAAAAGAAAGAGGAAAGGTTTATACTTACTTCAACTTTCCCACACCTCATAGAACGACTGGGATTGTTCATCCAGATCTTCAAAGCCTCTAGGCACACAGTCAATTTCTGATTCGACCTTCAGACAGATACAAGTGAAAATATTCATGGAGAAGACATGATGCTGCAGCTTGGTGAGATCATTAAGTAACAGGCTGGAGAAAAGAAGAAGCTGATTTGTTAAGTTTGGGTTTGGAAAAGTATTAACATGTACAGGAGAGTTTCCCACAATATTAAATAACTGACAATAGAGAAGATTCTGGCTACAGTGATGATACAGCAGGACACGGGAACTTCTTGACCTCTCCTCTCAACAACTATTTACACCACAATCATCAAAAAGATCAAACCACATTTGCCAAAAATGGAAAAAAAAAAAAAAATATGTATCAGAAGGGTATCGAGAACTTAAAATCTTGTTTATAATATTAAACTTTTACAGGAATGTAAATAGCACATTATTACATTCCATAAGCATTACATATAATCCTATAATTATTTTGATGTGTTCTTGGTTGATTTCTCTGACATGAAACTGTCATGACATAAGCAATAGGTTAAAAGCACACAGTTAGTAAATGTAGCTTTTAAAAATACATTATTTTTGTATAAAAATACTTCATTAATAGTTTTGTCTATTTATGCCTACCTAACAAAATATCAAGTATTTATAGTGGAACACTTGGCTAAGACAGGTGGGAAAGACAGGCTTTCAGGGTAAATTACCAGCACCTGGGCAATAAATTGCTAAAAATCAACCAAAGACCAGTTCTTGTGCTGAAATTTAAGACAAAAACCAGCCAGTCTCAACAGTTATAATATTTGAACTGTGAACTCAAAGGCTGACATGTCTTCTGATTCTCATCCCTTTCACAATTCAGAAAAGGTTCTGTGCTACACAAACCAGTGGCCATGCTTTTGTACAGTTAAAATAACTCAGCAGGCATGCAATTTCTCACAAGAGAGGTGAAAGAGCCACGTGCTACAGAAGGTGAGCAGTTATGTTCTGTTTACTCCACATCACTCTGTTGTCCAAAAACTATATACCAGTAGGAATAATTTTTTTGCTTTTATGATCAAATGTCTTGGGAACTGTGTTGACTTTCAAATGCAAGCGTGTCTGTGCCCACGTGTGTACACGTGCATGCATACACACACTTATTTTACATAAGAAAGGAAAAAGTACTGCACCAAAAGTAATACATTCAGACTGAGGAGATCTGGGTGCAAGACTGATTCTGCCACAAAAGTGCTAGGCAAATACTGAACAAATTCCCTGGTTTAGATTCATACCTACAAATAAAATTTTGCTTTGCGCTGTTATCGCTTTTCCTGGAAATCTAAATTCTCAGATACTTTCTCTCTGCCACTGCATGTGTAAGGAAGAAACACAGAAGGATACTGACCTCACTTTAAACTCCTGATACAAAGGTTAACATAAAATAACTCTGATCAATGTTGACAGGTAGAAAAAGGATGACAAAGAGTTTCAGAACAACAACAACAACAACAACAACAAAGTCACCCCTCCTTTAGTGGAAAAAATGGAGAGGAGAAAATGGATTTTGCTTCTTATCATAAATAGATACAAAATGACAGAACTATTTCTCCTTTCCTGTAATCAAGATTGCAGATTATACAAACCATTATCTTTCTATATTAGCTATTTTAGCAATTCCATTAACTGTTTTCTTTTCCCTTTAAATATCAGTTCTTGTAGAGAAGGTCAATATAAGCTTTTAACACAACACCAGACATAAATGGCAAATTCAATTTAGACATGCATCATCCCACTTCCTGGAAGCACTTGATTTCCTGATCTCAATCGAGAAAAGGCAGCATGTCAGGGAAAGGAGTGTTTTATACTACAGACCTCTTTGCAGCAAGGTCCAGAAAACAGTCTAAGGACCATGAAGCTGAATTATTGCAGCATTTCTATGTAAACATCAGGTACTCTGGAGCTCCACATAAGGCATTCAAGGCTTCCTATGTAGTGTACACAAGCAGTCATCTCAAAATGGGATCCTAACAGCCAGTACAAAAAGTATGAACTAAAAGAAGTAAGAATGTCTTCAGTTCCTTACTTCTTATGATTTCGTGCATCACCCCTTGCCTACCAGCCCATTCCTTCCTTCACTTACAGTCCACAACATAATACTTGTTTCCTGAAGTCCATCTCATATGCTTAGTCATTCAGAAATTAAGCAAAGAGGTATATGACACGTCATTTTAGAAAAAAAGGAGGAGCTCCTTGCATTTCTGAACTGATATCAAAACTTTGTTTTGGTCAAACTCCATAGAACCCTTCCCCAGCAGAGTCCACTAACCCACAGGCTGGGAGCTATTCTGGAACTGTGAAGCCTCACTAAATCTTTGAGGTGAAAAAGCCTGCAGAAACTATATATAGATGCAACATATGGGAGTGGGATTGCTTCTGTCTGCCAAAACATAAAATGAGTTACTGAATGATGGGGTGTTAATTCATTTTCCATTAACTCATCTTCCTTTTGCCTTAATTTTGCAGCTATATTGTCACAACTTAGGGCTGCTCATGGATTTAATAAACCTAAAAGCGCAATCACACGATGAGCAAGTAATAATTACAAGGGATCAGGAACAAGCAGCCACTACTTAATGAGGATTGTAAGTAATATAAGCTTGGATTTGCATTAAAAATTTCCAGACTTCGTGAGATTTTCCGAGAAAGGAAATATGTATGCTAGAATGTTCTCATAAATAAGTTATCACTGAAGCTCCTGTTTAGATTTTGTGCTACCAGAATTAGTAAGTAACTGGGTTTAGGGTTTCCAGAATTATACTTTTGGAGTTAGGTACCTACATTTCACCATTTGTTCCTAAATAATTCCTCTTTTTTTCTTTACCTGGCACTCAGAAAAAAATTAGGCATGATTCCCCATTCTTTCTCTTTTCCCTGACATCTTCAAATCAATCATGAGGGAACCTTGTTCAAAGAGAAGCCACTGACTGAAGTCTCCCGAGGGTTGTACTGCCAGAGATGTTAGAAAAGATGTCAGTAAGAACTCCAATTTGCCACTGAAGCATAATGATCGCAAGCACTTTTAAGTCCTGCAAGGCCTTTCAAATAGCTTTGCAGTTTAGCAAATGTGGTAAGATGTTCTGGCTTTCAATTTCTACGGAACTACTGCAGGAACTTCCACTGGGAGCCTCAGGTCTTAGCTGCTTCTGCAGGATTCTCTAAGAAAAGAGCTCTAAAATTAGTGTTTGGGAAAAGTCAGAATGTGATGGCAGGGTCCTGTAAGCGAATAGAGAGAAGTAATGTACATATAGCAGTCTCAGGGGTTCATAGGAAGAATGCAACAGGCCGAAAATCAAAAGTAGGATTCTTTTGAATACCAAGGAGATTGTGTTGGATGCAGACTATATGCAAGTCATAAAGGGTTATATTCAACAGATTTTAGAAAAGCTGAACAGAGGTAGAGAAAAAGTAAAACAGAAATGAGAAAAGAAACAGAAGTCTTAAATGAAAACTGGAGCATTTAACATATCTAACAAAAAATCAAATGCTAATTGGACAATAGCGATAACAAGAATAATCACAGTGTTAAGGATATTGCACTGCTTCAGAAAATAATGTCAAATTATATTCAAGGAATAAGACAAGACAAAACCTGAGCATTAAGAGTGACCTACAAGTTGTTTCAATTATTTCATAGTGTCAAAGCACTAACTGAACTAAGAAACGACATTGCCTTACCACCCAGTTAACAGTTTGCATCAACAAGTATAAATTTTGCATTGTCTTGTATTAGATAATTAGTGGCAACTGTAAGATCTGTAACAAGCTGCACATTAAGGCTGGCTTAAAATTATTTCTTATTAAGTAATGGGGGTACATTCATACAGCAAGTAATTTTGCAAGATAAGAGATGAACTCACTAGACATTTTTATTTAATATAACTAGTTAAAAGACTGACAAAACAAAGGACTCCTCTACAAGAATATTCAACAGTACCTAGAATATTCTGTATTTCTGCAACATGATGTTCTCATTCCGAAGAGAATCCAGATATCACGTTTGCCCACACAAGCCACCTCTGAGATCTGTGCATGGAAAGGCTTGGAAATAATTCAAAAAGTGTGCAGAATACTAAGAAAAGTCCAAATTCCCAACATACAGAAAGTGGTATTTGTCCATGAAATCCAGCCAGGCGCAATAAGTAAAACTTCCTGATAATCTGCTCACCAAAACTACATATCATGGTATTCACTGACGAGTAAAGATCTTGCCCATCTCAAGTTTATTTAAGAAACAAGTCTGCAGTAAATATTGGTGAACAGGGCAAAGTATTAAGTACTGGTAACTGACAGAAAATGAATAGTCTCATCAGATGCCTTATGGGTTTAGCTACCGGTTGAATGGAGACACCACTTCAGTTTTCAGTCTCACAGAATGAAACATGTTCATGCTTTCATGCTCTGACAGTTAATCACTGAAACTAACAAACATCTTTGAAAATACGTAAACATAAGTAGTATATAAGCTTTGGGAAAATAAGTACATTTCAATCTTCCTCTGAATTCTTTCTTCCTTCCCCAATGCAGGTACTTTTAAAAATCTTAGGCGTAGCAATGAAACACTCCCAAACATAGATTAAGCCAAATTACAGTTTTCCAAAATATCTGTTAGGTCAATGGAAGACATGACGACTAGTGTATATACATTCAATCTAGCTAGGAAACAGAAGTTAGTCTGACATCTTGTAATATTGTTCCCAAAAAGATACAGAACTGACTCAAACTTGCCTAAACTAGGATGAACATGGGTACCTGGCCTCTCAACAGCAAAGCATTCTTCCTAGACAATGCAGCATAATCCTTCTGAAGGTTTGGTTTGTCCCTATCAGGGACTGGCCAGAACTGAAGAAGTCCAAAGACACCAGAAAGCTATTTTTGTACTCCACTTTTCTCTCAAAACAACAGCTATAAAGCTAATTCAAGTCAATATTTCAACAATTACAGTTAACTTTTACTGCTGCAGGCTGATTTGGCAGAGACTATCACACCATAAAGCATGCAGTGCACAATCACTGGAGGATTCTCAGGCTGCAGAAGAACATTGCCTACAGCTGGAAATGAGTTTCAACAATTGTTTGAGAGAACCCATCTATTAAGGAACAGTCCTAGTTTATATTTTATACTCATTCTAGTTAGGACTCCATGTAAAACCAGCATCCTTGCTTCCACCGAGTATGCTGAAGTCAAAGGCATAAGTGGAATCCCTCTCATTTACTATGTATTAGTGGTAATACATTTTTTTCAGCATTAATCCTTTGAGCAAATGAAACATTGATAGTCTGGGACACTAATGGGATACATTAATTGCAAGTAGTAAAAGAAAAGAGGATTACTAAAACGCATGTTGGAAACAGAAAATGAGATTAAAAATTGCATTTTGGCTAAAGTTCTTCAGGCTATTAAAAATACAAGATGATTAGTCAAGGAGAAACTAGAAAGCTCATAAATGAAAAATGCTGAGGGTCAAGGAGAATCTGGGAAAAGGGATTTATGACTAAAAGTGGAAGAGAATAAAGCTAGAAACAAAAACAGCCCTTAAAGGTAAAAAAGTATGGTCATTCAAATAGGAAGTCATCCATATTCTTCAGAGGAGAGCAGAGCTAATGCCCAGATCCTGCAGACGTTTAAGCACATGAATGACTGTGTTAACAGTAGCAATCATGTGGTTATAGCTAAACTCCTTAAAAATATAGCCCAAGCAGACACCAATATCTTCAATTAGATAGCAAGAAAAAATCTGACCAGCCTTTGCATCATAAGATTACTCCAGTCTGTGCATGCACAAGCAAAGGAATCAAGTCAAAACAGTGAGGCAACTTTTAGAATGTCACCAGTCCTGGAATAGTGTATTTTACACTGTTTACATTCTTAAATTAGAAAGGATTCGGAGATTATCCACAACAAACAGTTCCAGTACCATACATTACAGAAGATGCCAGGGGAACAATCAAGAAGTTAGTTAAGGAAAAACTAAAAAAAAAGTGGAAGGAAACTTTGATAGTGAACTCTACAAAACAAAAGTATCACTAGACCCAGGGATTCACACATTTGAAAGCAAAGACTTCAAGGATGATTTCCTGGTTGGTAGTCCCTCAGCTACTACAGTTATAGTTGATTACACATCCCCCCTAAAAAAGGAGTCTTCGATTACAGCTGATGTAGGAAAATATACTATGCATTGAATTGCAACTGGAAGCAAAAGAAAGCTAAAACAGAGCACAGAAGACATTTGGCCTCACTGGTCTACCACTCCTAACTGATTCTGCAACGATGGAAAGTGTCAAAGGTAGGAAGGACATGCAGGTTAGGACATGCACACACGACTGGTAACGTGTAATCTGGTACAATAGTATTGAAATTCCACGCAATAATTTGTTGAGAAAAAGTGTGTATATGTACACAACACACAGGAACCTCTGAATAGTCATTAAAACACTACCTAGTTCCTTCTACTTTTTAATAGCCTTGAGAACCAGGGAAGACAGCAGCGCTGAGAGGAACATTTCTACTGCATAGCCCAAACTTAGAGCCTTCAGCACAATTTTCTCTCAAAAATCATCATCCAAAATACAATTCTTCATGCTATAGCTGCACTCCGGATCTCAATATTTAACTTCAAAATATACTTATAACTTGTTCCAGAAGGAGCTATAGAAAATTTCTTTTCTAATGAAAATTTCCAGACATCCACTGAGCAATTTAGTTGTGTATTTAGATGTATAGAATTCAGCATCTAGGTATCTCATCTGAAATTTCATATCCAAGTTCATCCTAGTGCAGTGAAATAAAAATAACAAAAAATAACTTACATGGAAAAGGGCAACAGATGCTGCACTGGCATACACTGGCAATAGCGGATGTAAGAATTGCTACTTTTATTCTCTCAGAAGTATTGAGATTCACACTGCGGCCTATGGAGTGACATCTAGACTGTCCAGCTAGTTCACAGTAGGACCAATTATCTGACTGAACAAGAAAGAGATGTGCTTTCTCTTTCCTACTTGTTAATCTACACTTTCTTTACTTTGTTAATCCATGCTGCCAGGAAGAAAGGAATGTTAGAACAGGGGAAGTTCTGCATGCAATGACTAGCAGAATCAGCACTCTGAGAGCAGACATAAGTAATCAGCACATTGTAGACCTACTGAGATGAAAACTTGAATAAATAACCTGTTTTCATTCCTCCAAGATAATTCACATAGACCAGTTAAAAATAATTAAATTTAAAAAAAAAAAAAAAGAAGATAAAATTTCAATATATTGCCATGAAGAAAATTGCCTACCGCAGAGTTTCTGCTGGACTTCTGGCAACATCTACCACCAAACCACAAAGAGAATCAAAATAATGGAACATTTTTTGCAGTGTTTTAGTTAACTGCTTCACCTACTAAAAACAAAATTCTTCTTTTGAATCTCCACAGTTATCAGACTATGTTCCCATCTCTACAGAAACAGAATAGAGCTCAATTACTGAGGAAGAATTCTCAAACTATTTTTATTAGAATATGTCTGGGAACAATTTTATTACCTTGCATTGAGGAACTTAGATGACCCTGTTTAAAAACGGGTTTAGATTTATTTATTTTGCAGGAAGTATAGGAGCTTGGGGGGAGAAAGAAAAAAAATGTTCAGATGCTTTTTTTAAAAAAATATACTTTGGTTGCAACACCTGAGACAGGAGGTAGGTGATAGTGGTGTTAAGGAGGAAAGCACTTTGCTTGGCACCAGCCGAGATTCTGACTTCTCACCTGAAGTTTGTAGAAGACAGACCAAGTTTGCCCTGCAACAAACCCAAATATTTCTTAGTAACCAAACTGTATTTGAAACACTCAATCAAATTTGCTACCACAAAACAAGAAAAAAGAAAGAAAAATATATATATATGTAAAATAAATAAATAGATAAATAAATATAAGTTGGTAAGGTTTAGGCCTTGATTGGTGCTTGTTTTCCTTGCAGACCAAGCAAGGAGCAGGTCTGAATTGCAAATGTTCCATTTCAGAAAACCTGCTTGAGGTTGTCTCAATGATAAATGATACCATGTGAAACAACAGGGACTAGCAGGTGATGACTTTGGAGAGTTTTTATCCTCTTTGTAGGTTCCAACACTGCTGCACCTTCCAGGCAAGGAGAAGCCGACAAGTCCTGTCTGCTTTAGCCCAGGACAAGGAAACTGCTAATCAGTGCAACTAAAAGCTGTATCTGTATACCGCTTTCTGTTAAACCATTTCCTCATGCATTATGTACATTTCTCAAATAGCACAATCTTTGGCATATTTTGGTACACGTCTATTTCTTCCAGCAGTAATTTATTCTTTGAAGAAGCAGCAGCACTACCCTCACCCTTTTCGTTGTTCTATCTCATGGATCATCTGAACAACGACATGTAATACAGAAATGTATTTGTCAGGAAATTAAAGCTTGCCCTGTATGGCCAAAAAAAACAAACAAACAAACAAACAAAAAAAGCATCATTTGGTTGCAAAGATCACAGCTGAGGAAAGAGCATTTTAAAGGAAGGGATTATTTTCATTTGCAGAGCAAATATAAGCAACTAGATGGAACCTGAAATCAGTTACTCATCTTTCACTCTTTAAGCAGAACGACAATCCCAGTCAAGGCACTGCATCTGCTGTTTTAACCATGAGACATAGCTATTTATTGAAAACTGAAGGGTTGTAATATAGATTTATATGGTAATAAGGGTATATAAAGCAAATGTTATGAGTACCACACACTATTTCAAGTACTAGCTACATCTGTAACCTGGATATCTGGGAATGCAGAACTGGTATGTAGAAAATACAGCACCATTAGTCCTCAATTCCATAGACTTCCACACAGTTGGATACCTGCATCCCACAGATTAATTTGCAGCACAAGCAGCTTATTGCATAATATGCTGTTGTGAGCTGTGCTACTGAGAAATCCAAACAGAGTCAAAGGCTTTGTAAGCTCACCAGTTGGTCTGACAATTTCTGTTACAAACTTAAAAATAAAATAGTTTCAACAGTATTAAAAATTTCATACTTCCCTATCAAATACAACTGTTCTAAAAAACAAAATAAAACCCAAACAAACAAACAAAACCCCACAAATGAAAGATTTACTGAGAATGAATGGAACAGTAAATGCTAGAAAGTGAATGTCCAGGACAGGACCCGGCCATTCTTGCTCTCAGTGCAGGATTTTATCCCTGTTAGAAGGAGGTAAGGCTTTTTAAGTGACAGTGGACCTTTTTTCCCAAAAAAGATAAAACAATTTTTGGAACTGGAAAAATCAAAGAAAGCAAAATGCTATCACCTCAGCTGAAATGTTCATCACTAAGATGCTCTGTGAAAGAATTTCAGCCCTTAGCTAGTTAAGTGTCAGCCAGAAATTAATTTATTCCATCCATTTTAGGCCTAAATACTGGTGTACTGATATTCTCTGTGGCTTCTCTGAAAGATCTGGAATAACCAAATCATCTGTTACCTGAGTTTAAAGCACGTCATAGTTACAGAGAAAACTAAGTATTTGTACTTCTGTGTGTAACAAGCCTGAGATCCTGTGCCTTTTTTTTTTTTTTTTTAAGAACTATATAGTGCTTCTCCTGGCAGAGGAGCCATGGGATTATGATTCTCTCTTTTATTATATTTCATATGCAAGACAATTCCCATCAGTGTTGGAATAGGTGCACATACAGGTAAGAATTACAATGCAAGTGACAGAATAACTCAAACCCCTCCCAAAACATAATGTTTTTATTTACCCGTTAAGCAAACTGTTATCAGGACTGCTTGCAGAGTTTTCTCACACTTTCTATCCCCATGAACTCAAGTAACTTCCATCATTTTAAAGGAGAAGCAGCATAACTTGATACCCGTGTAATTATTCTCTCTCCCTCAGGTGGTCTTCACTTGCTTGCCTGCCTTCGCTCACTCAGAGACTTTTATGTGAAGATAAGGAACTTCTTTGATCTCCAGCTCTCCCCTTGAGGGAATAAGACATTCTCTTCTCTATGGAACCACCCTGGTAATTTTGTTCCCATTGATGGTGCAACTACAGTCTCCTCAAGAAACTTTTTTTTTTACTCAAAACTTGCACTGGGGTATGTTTTATCATCTTATTTCAAGGTTACAGAAAATAAATTCAGATTAAACCCACATGGATAGAAAGTGACATATTTGTATACAGAAATATAATTTCAGACAGTGGTGTCTTAATTGGTGCAACTGTTCATGCAGGCAAAAGAGAGAGCATACACAGTGAGTATGTGTTTCGATTTTCAGACATATGCATGCCCTAAGTGTCTTACCAAGTTTCCTAAAAGTGATATTCAACCTTATCGTTTAATTCTCTTGATTAATAAAACTTTTCCAAGTGTTTTATGAAAAAAAAAAAAAGCCATTTAGCACATATTTGTTTTCAAGTCATTCAGAGCATTTCAAATTATTTCCTTCACTTTAAGTCTATCTGTAATCACAGGTATTCTATCACAGACCGAAAGCGTAATACTAAATAAAGACAAAAGTAGCCTGATAGCTGCACAAAGAACTAATTACAAACGTATTTGCATTTACTTTAAACCATGTAATTGACATAGAAATGTATGAATCAGATAGTATCTTCCTAATATTCTCACACTGTTTTCAAAGTCAATGATGGTCATGTTTATTTCAGATCATTCAGGAGGTGTCATTTTCCTCACTCTCTTTTTTTAAAACAATCTATTTTCAGGGCCATAGTTCAGTTCAATAATTCATTAGCCACTCCTTGAAACTGATGCTGGGTGAGACTTGTGACTGCTGACTTGCAAGGGTTTGTTTGCCTTTTGTTTGTTGTTTGTGGTTTTTTGTTTGACTGTTGCTGTTCTTGGGTATTCTGTTGTTTTGGTGGGGTTTGGTTTGGTTTGGTTTTTTTGTGTGTGTGCATTTTTCATTTTTGTAAATAACTGTTTCTATTCATTTCAACCACCACAGCTTTATCTTCAAACTTCAACCTCATTAGCCACATCAAGAAATTGACACCTGTATAGATGCTTATTTTTAAATACCATGTTTATTTAAACTCTTTCATAAAACCGTTTTTACAATTCTCTAAATAGCCACTCACACTGGTACTAACTTTAAAAAGCTAGTCAGCAACACCAGCTTTGAAGTTTTGTTTTAAATTTAACTTACTTTGCCTAACTTGGGTTATGTTTTCCTCTGCATTCTAGAAAAAAAAAAAAAAAAAGGAAGAGAAAAAAAAAGTAGGAACTCCAAAGAGCCAAGCAGAAATTACTTGGATTACCTGAGTAAGAAAGAAAAGGATTCTTCTGTGGCCCTAAGAAAATATTTTGTAGGACTACAGAAAAGTTCCCATAAATAAAAGACAACCTCCAAACAGTTGCTTCGTATATACTGTAAAAGAGCCTACTCAGCTGTATAAAAAATAACAAACACCAGAATCCAATCCTATCTAAAAGGTGATTTAACCATGTTAGGCTCAAACAACTTTCAGTCTTTGCACAAATATTTACATTTTCTGATCTTAAAGAGGTTTCTTTTCCCTGTTGCAGCACAAAACCCTCGAGAAAAGTTCATAATTTTCAGCCAAAGCAATGCAATCTCCCAAATCAGCTACTAAAGCATTGCACCCTACTCTGTCCTGCTCACTATGGCCAGTCTCAGTCCTAGCTAGTCTCACACCAGTATCCCCTAGTTTTGTCACCTCTGGAACTGCAGTACAGCCATAGCATAAGAAGTGACATTTACTACATCATACATTAGACATCAATCAAAGTAAAAAGAGAAAAAACTGTAATGATTTCTTTCTGAGTACTCACTGCTTTTACAATCCCAGGCATTCTTGGTTGGGAGAACGAGAAAAGGTCAGTCAACGTGGAGACTCTTTTTAAGATGACAGATTCATCTTTTAGATCACTGGATCTGAGATAGTTTCAGAAAGCACTTGCAACTGCTCACGATAAAAGGTTTTGATACGATTGGCCCGCTGTTCCCATAGGACAAAAACCATTTTGAAAAGCACATCGAAATCATCTAGTACTTGAGTGTAACTCACATAATAAGGTATTATGACTTAAAAGGGAAATATTGTCAAAGAATATAGGAATACTGCAAGACTTAATTATGCCCTTACAATATTTTAAATGCATTTAATGGGCTATATAGGCTGGATCTAAAGATTATGGTACTGTATAAGAGGACTCCTATTGACACGAAAGGTGCCCTGAAGCAATTATTCAGTTACCTATTTGCAAAGCCATTCAGCAGATCTGCCACTTGCAAACTTGTCAGCTTGCTGTGCACAGAGCAAGAGTTCAGAATTAATTTATTTTTATAAAATTACGTAGTCCCAGGTAACAGACAGGCATGACTGCTGCTATGAAAGACATCCAATAAAAGAGTTTTGATAACTTTACAAGCCAGTTGGTATGAATGGACCACGGAAATGTGACAGCAGAAGAAACAGGACTCAGAGAAACCACAATGTTATGAAACAGAAAAAGCAAGCTCAAAGCTGAAGTCAAAATGGTAAAATAAGAAATCTGCAAGTATGAGCAGACAGAAGTGTTTTTGTTGTTTTGTTTTTAAAAGGCAAAAATTAAATACAGCATTTTAAAATAAATTACAGTGCTGACAGACACTTTCAGCTTTATGATACATTTTATAAAGTTTTCAAAATACAATCAACAAAAGTATCTTGCCCCACTCTTTAAGTACATGTTGACTAAATGCGTTACTGATTTTAATGGAATAGCAGCACCATCATTCTATTGCCTTATATTAATGGTTTCCTTAAGATCCAACATGCAACTTTGAGGTAGTTGTGGCAGAGGAGAGGGGTGTTTTTGTAAATATGAAACCATTCAGCAACTGGGAGAAACTTAAAATTCTATTTCATGAAGACGCCTTGAGGAGGTGTTTTGGTGAGCTTCGATTTTTCTCCCAATGTCAGGTAATTCAATTATTAACATTCAGCTGCAAGCTGTTTTTACTGAACTTAAAGCCTTATTTAATCTGCTACAAACAGCAAGTTATTCTTGTATCTATCCTTGTACACCATGTCGTACAAATTACTACATTTCACTTTATCCTAGGAAGTCTAAGTAAAAGTGAACTAGAGCCCAAAGAGAATTTTCTCCCAGTATATCAAGCAACAGTGCACAGACACCTAAAAGCTGCCAGGTGTGCATCGAGGCCCAGCCCTCACTGCCAAGCAGGCCTTGGGCTCCCTCCTTGCTTAAAAGGCCTTGCTGATAACTTCGTATCTACCTTAGTTAACTTGTCAAAGTGCAGCCAATAGTGGCAGAACATTATTTATGTGCTGATTTCCTGAATTTAATAACCTAGATAGGCAAAAGGACTTTTTGGTTTTTTTTTGCTAGCATGTATCTATTTCATTAAGGCCCTTGAGGCCGCTTGGTTTCCTTCTTAGGCATCTGTGCTTTGTTCTACTTCCTCAATAAAAAGGTAGCAGAGAATACGTGTCTGGTTACACAACAATTCTCCCAATCACAAACCAGAAACAAACATTATGAAAATAAACATGCCCTCATATAATTCAACCATTCTAAGAAAAAATTTGTGTTTGCTTTTTAAAAGTGGCAGTCTGGTGGCTAAAGCCATTCTTCAAGGACTCTAACAGATAATACAGAAACTGTTGCAAACTAATGGCCATTTAGAGGTACAAGATAATAAGGACATCAATGCTAGACTCTGTAGGCACCGTTACACTCAGCGAAGTGCTAAATAATCTCCTGCCGAGGTAAGAAACAAATCTGAAGATATTACTAAGGTTGACTCCTGCATTGATATTTAGAATTAGATGTTAGACAGAAAAAAAAGTAAATATATTAGGAAAAACACTGAACTGTATTCACAGCAGCACAGTGGGCACATCCACAGCAGCAAGAATAAAATCTTCGGAGTTATTAGCTGACATTATTGCCAATTCCGTCTGCAAGTATATCTCTTTATTTAACATGGTCGTTTGAATATAAGGCCTAGTAAAGAGACCAAAACACCTCGTATTGTCAAAGGGCTCCTACTTTTCCTTCCAAGGAAAGATTCTAGAAATAGTACAATGATACACACACAACCCACCATCTGAAGCTTTTTTCTAACAGTTAAGACACATTATCAAAAGCACCTTGATGTACTAGGCACATAAATCTAGACCTGTATGGCAATTACAGCTCTAATAACTTCAAAGATCAAGCAAATGAGGTTCCAAAATCTCAGTAGGAACATGTGAAATATCCCATAATAAGACACTGTTATAAAATTTAATTCCAAATTTTATTAAGTTATCTAAGAAAAATTACTTCAATTTAAGCACAAGAAATATCAAGAAATAGACAATATATTTAATAGAAAAAAAGTAAATCACTTAGAACTAAACTCAATTTATTTCCAGCTATCAAGCAGTCCCATTGATTTCAGTGAGACTATTCATCTGCTTGGATTTTAACTAGATGTCTTGTTCCTTACAGAAGCTGGATATTAGTCACTGTCTTTTTTTTCTCACAAGAACAGAGGAAAGAGAAAATGTGCTATAGTACAGTCAAAACAGGAGCAGATACCATCTCTGACATGGCTTGATGTTGTTTTTAAGTTGAGTACCTTTCAGGTCGACTGCATGCTTCTAATGCTGAGTTTGTCTCAGTCGCCATTTTTGAAAGTATGAATTTCAGGCTCTTAAGAGAAGTGGGAGAACATTAATGTCATACATTTAGAACATTAACTATAATTTCCTAATAAAGACTGCAAGTTGCAGTCGCAGTAATACAGATTCCCCTTTTACCAGATACTCCCAACTAGAAGCTCGTGCTAAAGAGTAAGTTGCCAGATTGTTAACATTTCTTCTGTGTGTTTTCATTGAATAACTGAAATATTTTTCAGTGCCACTTTAAACCAAGCATCTCAAATTTTTCTGATATCCATATAGACAGAGTACAACTACCACACTGACAAGATCATGAAAAATAACTAAGCAACAAGGACTCTGGGTTAAAGTTTGAATTTTTTCAATATTTTTTTAGAGATTTGGTGTTTTTAAAGCATAGCAGATCATTCTCATTAATACAGATAACAACATGGAGAATTTGGTTTGCTCTTCATAAATGTAAAATACCCTAAACCATATCATGCTCAAGTAAGGGGAAAATCCTTTGTAAAAATTACAAAAAATGCACAAAAGTGGACCAGTTTTATATCATTGTTTACAAAGTTGGATAACTAAATGTTAGGCAAATAAATCTTTGTCCAAGATAACAGAAATATTGGTTCGTAAGTCATAGTATTTAGCACACAGCAAAAAGCTTCCTAATAAAAGCTTTTTTAACTCAGGTCTATTTTCCACTGTCCAAGAAAAGGCTGTAAGGTGGTTATCACTTTATACAGAATTATGTGGAGACAAAGGTCTGATAGTGGGTAAGATGCATTTAGCATTTGCTGACCAGGTATGGTTTATTCCCAGCTGGCAACTAAGTACCACGCAGCCACTCTCTTCTTCCTTCCCCTCACCCCACTGAGGTGGGGAAGAGAAACAAATAAACAAAAGTAAAATTCATGGGTTGAAATAAAGACAGTTTGATGGGACAGCAAAGGAAAATAATAATAGAATATACAAAACAAGTGAGGTACAGTGCAATTGTTCACCACCTATTGACCAGTGCTCAGCCCATCCCCGAGCAACAACCCCAGCCCCCCAGCTAGCTCCTCCCAGTTTATATACTGAGCATAACATCATATGGTATGGAATGTCCCTTTGACCAGCTTGGGTCAGCTGTTCTGACTGCACCCCCTTCCAGCTCCTTGTGCACCTCCCCACTGGCAGACCATGGGAAGCTGAAAAGTCCTTGACTTTGTATAAGCCCCACTTAACAACAAACAAAACATCAGTGTGTTATCAGCATTCATCTCATACTAAATCCAAAACACAGCACTGGTCCAGCTGTTAGGAAGAAAAATTACTCAGCTGAAACCAGGACACAAGGATACAAAAGCTATTTATTGCAAGATGGCATTAAACTGAGTGTAAAAAGTGGAAACTTTCCAAATGAACAGTGAAAATGAATAAGTACTGAAACAGCTTACCTCAGATTGCGGATTTAGAATTTTTAAAGAACAATTAATCCTCCCTGCCTCACCAGAGATATGTTTGGATCCAGCCTTCCTGGGGTAGCCTTTGGCCTGCTTGGGCAAGAAATCTCTTTTCCAGTCTCTGTGCTAATATTGATAACAGGTTGTTCATTCTACCCAAAATGGTCATGACCTTCTAGGTTGTTAAGACAATAATTATAATACTTTATAAAGTCCCTATAGAAGAATGAGGTTTTTTTCTGACCTCTCTCCTCTCCAGTAAATAACTTCTACTAAAGGAACTGTTGTGAGGATAGCCTTTTCCCCACAAGAGTAGAAGGTTGACTACAGCTGGGTCAAGGATACTGAAGTAATTGGCAGTCTGAAACATCTTTCTTTCCTATAACTGCATAGTGTTCCTGCTCACGTATTAATGTATAAGATGACAGGAAGGAATTTCTCCCTTCTCACTTGCCTTTCTTCCACTATACCATAGTAGTAGTGCTTTGAAAATAGGTACTTTCAGCACTCCTTGGTCTCCTCAGATCTCAAGTCTCACTAACTTCTTAGCATCACTAACAACATCCCATCATCTCATTACAGATTGTCACTACTAGATCCAAAGTAGTATGGGGGTTTTTTAGCTTATTTGAGCCAGGTTTGGCATGAAGTGAGCAGTTCTTGTCTGTCAGCTGAAACGTTCTTGGCAAATATGATTATTCCTCCAACAAAACCAAGGTAAAGACATCTGTATTTCCAAGGCTAGACAGAGAGTCAATTCCAGCATGCGAATGGGCTTGCAGAGTACACTCGGATGGGCACTCAGTAACTCCAGAAATTGAGTCAATTACACTACACATTTTCACTTTTGGTAAATTAGGCACCAAATTTTAGATGCTCAGCCTTAAAATGTTTCTTACCTTTCCCTCAGTCTTTCCCAGATTTGCTGATAATAGCTTGGTTTGTTTTGAAAAGCATTCCTACAACCACTAAATCTCAGAGAAGTTCCTGCTTGATAGCTGTACAACAGAGTAGAGTAATGTTTCAAACCCAGTGTCAAAGTACACATCAACACATGGGCCTTCTGCCCCACTCAGCTGCCATGGGAATACAATTCTTTTAAGGGTGGATTTGAGTCAATGATTTTGTCCCATGAGGACACACGTTCTCAGCTAAAAAACAACATGCTGGTTTATATCGCTAAGAAAACTGACAGAGTAAGAAACTATAAATAACTTATTTATTAAAATGTCTGGCATGATTAGCAGCAATTTGACTTTTTATTGTCAGCCTCCTAAGAAAATATGACTGCTAAAAGAGGAACCCCATGTGCAGCAGATGATGTGGAGACATCAGATCATGTGAAATACTACACCCATGCAAATCATTCTTTGTTCTTAGAGACACTGAGGTTGCAATGAAAATCAGAATGCTAAGATCAGGAAAGCAAGAGCATGTTGTTGCCTCTAGCAATGAATGTTGATGAATTATCAATTATCTGCTGCTGCCAGGCAGGCTTCACCATTTCATGAGAAAAGGCTGCGGCAGAGAGATTTAAACACCATTCCCGACACTATTCAGGTTTGTCCTCTTCTCTTTGTCTAAGTTGCTACTGCAATGGCAGCTGTAAGAACCATTATACTCCCAATCTTATAAGAATACTTTCAGCATTACTTTAGTGTCCATAGCAAAACAGCAGGTGTTGAATGGACTCAACAGGATAATGTGGTCCTTTAAAATTGTCTTAGTACTGCTAAGGAATGATGGAAGTCGAGACAATCATACCAGTTTTCTAGAATATAGATATAAAAGTAAGCATCTAAAGCAAAAGTTTTCTTAACAAGTTAAACCTTTGTTAACCATAAAAATTAGAGGAAAACAGCACATTCCTCCCATGTGTTCAGATTTACAACATCCTTTAAGAGGGTTTTCATGACTTTGTTGTTGCTGTTTGGGGTTTTTTTAGTTGTTGTAGGGGTTTGATTGGTTAGTTGGGTTTGATTGATTGTTTCATTTGTTTGTTTTATTACAGATCTCAACAGAGGCAAGAAGTAAAAAAAAAAGATTAGTTACGTGCTGCAGCCAAAAGAAGTAAAATTTATTTAGAGAAAAACTTCAAAGGCATAAATACATTGGATATCCAACATATTGTAAAATTTCCCATTGTGGCAGATACCAAACACTCCATCTAGTTCTAAAGATAAGTGAACAATGACTAAATGCTTCCTTTTAAAACCTAATTTAAAGTTTGAATAGTTGTATGTCGTAAGTCACTAAGGACACATTGCAAGCATCTGAATGTATGAGAATGTCACACAGATTTAAAATCCCTTCAGCTTATCAAAAACTTGGGGACGGTCAAATATCCATCAGATACTGGATTCAATCAGTGTATCTCATAGGGAAGTTTACTTTGTTTCCTTAGTAGGATAAACAGAGGAGAACTTCATTCTTGCAAGCCAGGATGCAGATACTGGAATATCTGGAACTGTAAGTGGTTGGCATTGCATAGTTCTTATACACTACATTTTTGCTCGCAACCACTTTTTTTTATTTCTATACTTTTCAAGCTTCATCATCAGAAACTCAGTCGCACAAGGTTTAGTCCAAGGGAAGATCCAGTTGTGCAAAGCCCTTTAGCCGAGGTGTTAACACTAAACCTCTTCTATCAGTGTATTATCATCAGTCTACAAGAGACCATCAAAATGACTAGTACAACACCTAATTAGCCTGGGCTGCCATGTTTACTTGGAGGCAGCCAATCTAGTCAGGCAATATCACAACATCGGCTGAGCTCCTTTGGCTCCACCTGTACCATAGAGGACAAATTCAGGCTGTACTTTGTGCTTGCAAATTTATCTTCTGTACTAACAGCACTCCCTAAACCACTATGGAAATAAAAGCTCAGGATTAAAACAAAGCATGTGTTTAAAAGGTTTGCTCAATAAAAGTCATAATGATTAGTATCTTGTAGGTGCCTTCTGGTATTACTGGACTAAAGAAAGGCTGTAGGATCAACCTCCTTCAGAGTTCTAATGCATCACTATAATCTTCATTTTATAGAGCTATTTTACAGCCCCTACACAGCTACCTAAACTCTTATCTTTAGCAGGGAGGTAGAAAGGTACCATTAAGTGATGATAATCGTTACATACACTTCTCTATTTAAATACTATATGCAGGGCAAAATGCAATGAACCTCTCTTTAGATTTAAAAGTACTAAAAGTAACAACAGTGGCACTCTTGGGGGAATTTTCTGCTTTTGAATAATTGAATGTAGTGATTTATAAAATCAAAACAGGGCACAGCCTTTGCATGGCTGAGAGTAAATTGTTATACAGAAAAGAATATGCTTAGGAATAGCTTAGTCATGGGAAGACATCACGCTTTTCATGCTCTCCTGTTTGTTTTCTTACAATAAATAAAAGCTATTTCTAACCTTTGAATAGGTGCAACTGTCCTTTTCACATCATTTTACTCCCTTTCCTCTTCTGTCTTTCACTCCACCCCGGCCTTCCTTAAACACTAGATACCCTGAAACTCTCCTCCTCCTGCTTTGGAATCCATAGTGTTGAATTCTTCCAAGTCGAGTATCTGTGCTGTTGATTTACTCCAAGTCATCTTCCTGAATACTGACACTAAATCTAAAGCTGGCACTTCAGAATTTAGCTAAGAAGGATTCTGGCAAGGCATCCTAACTTAGAAAACAGTGTGCTGCCTTCTGAATAAAGGGTGTCATTAAAGATTAATCTCTTCTCCACCTCTTTAAATCCTTGAGAAAACACTGAAAATACGGAAGGAAGAGTGGAATCCGTAAAGAAAGCATCATTTTGAACCCTGTCAGCTGTAAGAGAAGAGGTAAAACAAGAAAAGATTCACTTCGATCTCATTAGAAAGATCACTTGTTCTAAGCAAATTTCTTCAGTGTGTGTGTCCTAAATTACCACTGCCTCCATCTTATTTTAGGCAGTAAAAACATCTCTTCCTAAACAAAGCAAATTTCAGAAGAGTAAAATGGTTTTTCATTTCCAAAATGAACATGTGATTCCAGCATAAAATTAGGATGACAAGTAGATAAAAATAGTAATACTAGAGGTAATGAAGATTATGTCATATAGCGATACTACAGAGAAGGAATTTTAAAAGCATTCTGTTAAATTCTAGTCCATAATTATCCACTTCCTTGTCATTTTGATTAAACAAGGGAACTCCACTAAGAAGTGTTTGTGGAGTTTTGTTTGGTTTGCTTGTTTTTTTTGGTTTGGTTTGTTGTTGATTTTTTGTTGGTTTTTGTTGTTGTTTTGGTTTTTTGTTTTGGTTTGGTTTAGTTTGCAGAAGAACCATGTGGTGCCAATGAGGGTTAATTAGATTACAGCTTTAATTATCAGAAAATAATGTGAAGGTCATGAGGTCTTTCTCACTCTCTGTCCCTTGCTTAAGGGATGCTGTCAGTCACATCCACATCTCAAGCTCCAGCTGAGATCACATGGCCATAACACAAAAAGAGGGGGAAAAAATCCCATCTGAATGAAGAACATTGTATTCAGAACCTTACAAAATCACACGTATAGAAAACCCAAGAATGGGAAAGAAAGCACACATTAGAAACAGACTTCTGAACCATACACACTTCTCTACCAAAAGCAATTCCTATCCCTGTTTTCCATAGAGTATCTAGAATATTTTATAAACCAAACTCAAGACAAAACCAGTAAAACTCAACATGGTTATGATGGAACAGGAGATAAACCCTATTTCTCTAGAAGAGAAACTGTGTTTGATTCCCCTGGCTTCTCTTTATTATTTTCTCTCAAAAACTGACTACTTCAAAAGGAATGACATTACATTAATTATTTGACAGTCTCCGGTCAGCCTCACTACCACCAAGACTCAAAGTTTTCTCTCCACCACAAGCACCATTTGAGCCCAACTCGATAAACCCCGCAGCCACTGCCCAAACACAGCCAAGCTCTTGCTCCCACCCTCACTTTCCTTTGATTGCACTCACCTTAATCTCAGTATTAGAGAAGCCCCAAATATCGCCAAAATGAAAAATTTATCAAGATAACTTCACTGTGGGAAAATTTTGCACCTGGGTGATTGCTGTTGGGTTACTTGTGCATGGCTCAGCAATGACGAGGATTAGGGTTGATAGAAAATCTAAACCTCCCAGGACCCCACCAGTGAACATATCGACCTGCTTTGGGTAATATACTGATGTTGGCTGCTGTACATTGCTCCCTCCTGAGAACAGTCTCTTCCACAATACTGACTTTTGACGGTCCAATATCCCCTGCCCCAAACCCACTTGTGCAGGGCATTGCCATAGCCAACTTTATTTCAATGCGAAGGGAAGGCTGCAGTGGAGAGGCAGTAACTTGCTTAAAACATGCTCAAGTCAGTTCTGCTGGCAGGAACTCTAAATGCAAGTGTGTAGTTTAGCCCAAATATTTGTAGTAGCATAATGTTCGTTTATCACGTTCTAGATTCAGTAAGTAGACTGTAACTCAGACTTGGGTTGGTCTTAACCACATCCAACAGCAAGCGCAAAGTTTGAAAGGAGTTAACATGTAGAATTAACTGTAATCATTTTATGGTGTTAAAGCTAGTTACTCCTCTGATTTTTGGAGTCATATACTGCAGTAGTTTTAACAGCTTTATCTTCCATTCACATCAATAGCTCCCATAAGGCTAAAAGAAACCCCACTATATAAAATTACAATTTTAAAAACTGCAAAAGAAGTTCATTCAGATGGAAAGACAAATGTTTTCTTCTCAACCCCATCACTAAAGACTGTCTTTTTTCAATAGACACACTCATTGCAATGGATTTTTCCTTATATACAGCCTGTCCACAGAAGGAGAAAAAAAGCAAAAAAAGAACTTAAAACAGCTGGGACAAAAATGTATGTAGGCAGATACCACTTATTTCTAGAAACAAGATAAGCGAGAAAAAAGGCAAAAGTGCTATTATCATAATTTGCTGGTTCAAGGCAAATTTTAAAAAAAATTTTGAAATTTAATGTGTTCTGACCAAGCAATTTTTCCACTTCATTTCCCTGAAATCACACTGTAGACTTCTGCCATGGTGATGAACGCCTTTTAGGTATTGGGGTAAGTAACTCAATGGCCATGAGCAGGAAAATGTCTGGCTGTATAGCTGCTTTAGCACATATAACTATGTGTACTCAGTAAAGACCTCCCGCTTCTGGAAACTGGGCCATTAAGTTGCATTTTGTCTTTTTGTGACATGGTCAGTAACTGAGTCTGCAAGTACATGCTTCCTCATGTAGACTGCAATTATCCAGTCTTCACCTACACTTATTTGTGGTGGGTTTTGTTGTGTTTTGTTTTTGTTTTTTTTTCATTTTCACTCTCCATTCCTAATCTCTCCAGGCTCTGATTTAGTAGACTGTGTCCCAAGGGTAAATTCCCTCAGAACTGTGTTTTCCTTTAAGACACCTGCATGCAATGAGAAGAGGCAGCTGCAGTAATATTGACTGTAAAACACACGAGCAGAATGGTGAGAAGTTTAAAAAGAAAAAAAAATCTTCTGTCATTCACATTAGCATTTTAACACCATCTTTAGTAACTGCCTCTTAGCAGAGATAAATACATAGGAAATGTAATAGGTTAATAAGTGTAACCAATTTAGAACCATGGTCAAATTCTAGGACTAAGTTTTTGCACAGGTAAGTTACATTTAACACTTAGGTGGGATGGCAGCTTACTCAGTTCTAAATGTGATTTCCCTGCTCCTGGACTATCATTTATCTGTTTTCTTACGAAAATAAATTGGGCTATGATTCCAATAGTATAAAAGATATAACTAACATTAATAACAGTCAACTGTAAACATACACTACATCCATTTTGGGTCAACCTTCAAAACAAATACAAAAGTAAACTTCAGGAGGGGTTGAACACGGTACAAATTATGAAAAGCAAGCAAACTGCAATCGCAGTTGACATTCATTCTTCAACTCAGCACTAAGGCTGAGGATGTCATAGTACATCCAACAAACAATTTACATCAAGTTCTCAGCACCTTGCAGAACTCGGGCACAACAGGCTGCTTCCACAGCTGATTGTTGAAGAAAGATGGAATTCTCTTTTTATTTCTAACATTTCTCCAGAACAAGACTTTCTATCTAGTCTTTTTATTGTTCACATTATTAATCCATTTATTTTGTGGTGGCAGAAAGTAATAAACAGATATGATTTTCCTACTTTAAAATCTGATTTTATTTTTTAACGAACATCCATGAAGGCCTTGTACATTTATTTTCAGCTAAAACACCGGCAGCCTCATTTGTAGAGCTGAACTCTGGCTCTGTAAAGCAGTAGCAAAACAATACATGGAAAGTCTACAGCAAAGATGGAAACAGAACAATTCCTTCATTAACTCCCAACATTTCCTGTGATAGCCTGCTTTACCTCCCTTTCCGTTGTCCTCTTTGGGTGCAAGATTATGAATAATTAGGCAGACGCCAACTTTATGGATAACATCATTACTACAATTCTTTTATCTAACAACTGGCGATTGTTTTCCTAGATGCTTCTTCCTCCAATTTTGGGGGACTCTTAATCTCTTTAAAATGACTCATTCGGCTGACTCTATTATAATCATCTTCTTTACTCAGACAAAGCTTATTAAAGGCACACTAGCTGCCCCTAGCTGCATGGAATAGCAGCACAATATTACATCAATTGCATATGATCAATTATATACAAAATTTCCAGTACAGCATAATATATAAAACAACACAGGTTTACATTTTTATACCAACAGACTGTTCTTAGTGGAATTCTATAAAGCGTATTTCTTTTTAAACAACATATTGTAATAGGGCTTTGGAGCTCTTGAGAACTATCAGGCAAGTCACAATCAATTACTTCAGTTTATGGGAGAAACTACTGTGGAATGCCTTATTTATTTTGTGTAGGGCTCACTGCTATGGCAGAGGAGGCATTCTGTGTTACGTGTGCTCACTGGAGCCCACAGCTTCAAACTTTCACCTGAGTCTCCAAACAGCTGTGAGAACATTCCCACATTGACAGGAAAAATGAAAATCATGTGTGTTCTAAATACAATTCAGAATTGAAAGGGACTCGTAGTCAGGAACCAGGGCTGCCTTCATCTTCCTAGTGCACCTGTATGTACATCTCACATACACACAAATCCTAAAGAGTTTGTGTAAAACCTGACATACAAGAGTTCACAAATTCTTAAAAACTGTCAAGTTTTGGTATTGTTTGGGTTTGTTGTTTGTTTTTTTTTTTCTTAGTGGCAAAATTAAGTCACAGTAATTTTAAACACTGTAAGCGTGGAAATGTGGGGTTTCCTTCTTCTAAATCATTCATCCAGTAGGCTTAGTGATTTGTGACTTTTCACTAATGATTACAAGAGACATCAAATAAGACTCAGGCGGAGGGTCAGAAAAGACAACCAGAGTACGTGAGATGCAAACAAACATTTTTTAAAGTAACATGTATGAAATCTTTGACCCTTTCATTCTTATACACCATGTATTCTCTGTTCAGTCACACACACCATTACCTGGACAAATCTGATCTGCACTGACAACACCCTCAACCTGCCAGATTCACTGGGGCTTACTCCTGCACTTTAGAGGGTAAAAAGAAGAACGCATGAAATGTGATGAGTCACGAAATACGATAGAACATAGCATGAAGCTTTTAAGTGCTCCTTAAAATAGATCAAGTTTGTCACTTTTGGAAAAGAAATATTTGTTTTCATCTAGCAGATAACCAGCAGGATAAGAATGCAGCATCTGAGGCATAAAGTAGAGGAGTGCCCACATTAAGCTCACCAAACAGCTGCCCTCGTAGCTGTAACAACCACCTTAAGGATCAGAGTGGAAGAGAAAGGATGAACACAGCATTTGTTTGATCCTTTGCTTTTCCAGGGTGGTCCAAGTCTGGGTGTACTCAACACTACATGAAATGCAGCTGTACCTCTGTTCAGACTTAGAGCAGCTCCATCGATGGCTCCAATTTCACACAGCACCATTGCACAAATTTACCTTGACAAACATTAATGAAACTTTTAGTATTACTTTTCCCCCTACATTTTCTAGGTGCCATATAAACTTCTGTCTTCATGTTCTACACAGTAGCCCATGCTCCACGATAAGCATATAATAGGCCACCATGCTCCAGATTGTCTTTCAAGTTCTCTTCTTTGTGGTATGCAAACCTTCACTTTGAGGAAGAAACTGGGTAGTTTAGTGCAGCAGTTTCTATGGACATGGTTCAGATTATTTGAAAATATGCTTATGAAATGTGCTCTCTACCTCACTCTTAAATCAAGTTAGGCCACAAAACAGTAATGTTGCTAGAAGTTTCCAAGCCGGGGGAGAACACACAGAGAAAAGGAAAAAATATATACTCCTAATCTAACAGTCACATCATTCTCCAGTCTTGAAAGCATTTGCAATAATTTGAGAAAGGCGGAAAGGTAAGATCAGAATAGAAAAATTTCGGTTAAAAAAATGAATTGTCATGCTAGAAATTTGCCGAATATAAAAATGTACATATCAAAGACATATCTTTTCCTACAAACAGAAACAGTTCAAAACACTTCAGAGCTTAACTGGAACACATCTTTAGGAAGGGTTAATTAGTTGGGTTCAAATTCATGGCTTCTGGAGCTAACAAAAATCTCCCAGAACCTAATTTTGAGATTGTCCCACAGTCCAAAGTTGATAATTGGTTATTACTCTTCTTTCCAGTTTGTAGACTTAATGGACACTGACCAGTGAAAAATAGAGAGCACAGGTATGTAGGTAGCATCAATGTTACTGTGTGTGCTACCAAGGCAGAGTGACAGAGCTTTGGATCTGAGCAAATCTTCCTGAAAACACTTGGTTGAGTTTTGCCTTGAGACAAAAAGTCTCATTGAAACTGAGGTTGTTCAGGTTAGGATTTTTGCACAGCTTTTGCTGTTCAGACATTACAATTCATGCACAGTGACCCAGGATATTTGCATTAATATGATAAAGCCAACTACTATTAAGTACTTTTTTCGTTTCAATTCGTTTACTTGTCTAAAATTCTGATAACAAAGAGTCTCATTTTTGGCTTTTACTGCCTGTCACCTAGAAGATACGAAAAGAGCTTGTCAAACTAAGCACTTCATATAGCCTGTAATTGGGAGTAATGGTAAAGGGGTAGGCATTTCTACTTTACCCCTGCCTCAGAGAAGTAAGCTGACTGTTAAGTCCGGTTTACTGAGCAGTTCTCCATATCAGTAAAGGAGCGGGGAAAGGCTGCAAGGTGCTGTAGAAACAATTTAGAATACAGGTCTGCATTGCTGAAGGAGAAAGATATAAGAAACAATAAAAAATATGGTCTAGCTTGAGGGCCCTTAAAAGAGGAGATGCTGTCCTGTAGAGAGTTTGAAAGTAATCATGTGGCTCAAATGACTGGGTTTAGTTTAGTTTGTTCCATATGAGGGCAAAACAGATGTTTTTCCAAAAGTTTCACGTGAAGATAAGGAGAGATCTGGCCAAGAAGCACAATCAGTGCTTTGTCTCTCATCTGGATCTCGATTTCCCGTATCTTTACACTTTTTGCTCCCTGACTGGGAGCAAGAACACAGATCAAAGTCACTGATATCCCTGATTAATACCAACATTATTAAGTCCATAGCAATGAAAAAAGTTCCACCAGAAATTCCCTAGCATTTTCTGGTTTGAATTCACTTTCTGAAAGCTTTCACAATGCCACAAGACCATTATGCTGTATCTCTGACACATTTAGCTTCCCCTTGCTACCAAAAATATGAGATCATTTGAAAGGACCACTATCCTGTCTTGTACACATCATGGAAAAATAAATCCAGTTGCTAGCTTAAAAAAACATCATACAGACAAACTCTTCTTCTTTCGTAAAGATTAAATAAAAGGTCTAAATGCAACATACTGCCCCCACTCCTGTACGTCTGGCCCATAGTAATCGAGTACAAAAGCCTTCATGATAGAAGTTAAGCCTCTTCTGCTGTTCTCCAACGAGAAGTTATACACACTACTACCTCTAAACATATCATGAATTAAAGATGTGAAGGTATTCATACCTTCCTTGCACACAGATTTCGTCATAACTTGTCTTTGTCTTAACTGAACAATTTGTTATGCTTTGGTATTACTGAAAATAATAAAAGGGAAGCGTCCTCAAGTATGAAATACAGCAAAGATGGTTTAAAAATTACATTTTGCACTCATTTCCTTTTTGAAAATAAGATGTATTTTTTTCATCTATTTGCTATACACATCAGTGAAAGTTATTCACATCCTTAAAGTTATTAAGAACATAGCATTAGTTTTAATCATAGATCACTATAGAGCAAATCACCTGCAGTAAAACTTGGTTGACTTTAGCAGTCAGATATGGCCAATGTCAATGGAGTTTTACCAGGATCAATCTGATAGAGCAACTTTATTCTGCAAACAGTATTTCAATGCAGAAATTAAGATGCAGACGCACAGAACCGGAGTTAGTTTACTATCTAAAAAAATATGTCCAAGCAGAAAATATTTTAGTTAATGGACTAACATTAATTGAGAAATAAATTAGTCATGATACATTTGCAATCAACCTGCATGCATAATGCACTGGGAATATTTTGAATAATCAAATCAACCATGTCTGTTTAATAGTTTACTTTTGCCAATTAAAAGAAACTACCAAGAAAAGGGAAGAGAGCAAGAAAATATTCTTCTTATGTACAATAATATTTAGTCTTCTGGTAGGTCTTCCATTTGTTACAGATCTGCATAGCCACACAATCTCTTGAAATACATGCAGCACTTTTTTGTTCCATAAGCATATTTCTGGAGCCAATGTAAAATAGTTTGGTTCAATGGAGGGGTTTTTTTGATTGGTTGACTGGGGGTTTTTTAGGGGGGACTGGAGGTTCTTTGATTTTGTTGCGTTTGTTTGGTTCATTGTTATTTTGGGGTTTTGGAAGTATTGGGTTCTCAAACAGGTCCTACAACCTCAGCCTGTCTACCATAAGCAGGCAAAAAAAAAAAAAGAAATGCCATCACTTCAGACTCATCTTGTACTATATGATTAATTTCTGAAAATTCGAGAATATTTTTAACAGCAACCACATGAAGAGTGCAATTATTAAGCCGTATTAGGGATGATTTGTGCATATGAGATACCCACCTAAAGAGATGGCTCTTAAGTTTCACATCAGTTGTATTATTTTAAAGAATATTAATTAGCATTTTTAATACCGCATTCTTACAATTTTAGTCTTGTTTTCACTAAAATGTAAGTCACTTTTCTCTTTGGATATTCCCTCCCCATCTGAAGTCAACATTACCACAGCCTTAGGGTACCAATGTTCAGCTGAGCTGGATAAAGACCACTCAGGTATGCTTTGCATGCTGTAGTTAAACCTCTCACTGCAATGCAGACACAGATATGAAGCAAACTGAACATGCTTCCTACACAACTTGCCTCTAGCTTTTCTCTCCCTAGGAAGTATTTTGATTTATTCTCCTCCTAATTGCAACTCAAAACTACTCTTCTTGCAATTCTCACACAAAGGTTGAACATAATGTAATTTTACACCTGCTGC